>NW_028292579.1:19161392-19527387 GCF_029948245.1 Actinia tenebrosa
GAGAGGAGAAAGAAGGAAAAAGCTTGGAGTCCGAGTGACGATCTTGGTTTTTTTGTTCATGTTTCCCATGATAGTGTGACCACATTTCTTTCCTGTTTATGCTTTCTGCATGTCCAGCACTCAATTCAGTACCATTGGACTTACTGGTTTAATGCCCCCTTTTTTGAGGCCTCATTCACCATAGCTTGGGTACGATACTTCAAGCCGGCCTCAAACTTGCTCTACCACCTGAGAGTGGCCACAGCCAGGTTTGTTGCATATACTCCGTGGTTCTTTCTGTCTAAAATTTTATTGAGACGGGACCGGTCATTTCACGTAGTCGATCCACCCATAGGGATTCACAATCCCACAATTTTAAGAGCCGGTTTGACACCTCTCGATTTTGTAATGAGCCAGAATCAAACCCGAACCCCACAACCAGCCCGGAGACTGCACTGCAACCAACGAAGCTTTTCTTTCTTAGTCATATGTGATGTTTAGAGTCCATTTGGTCTAATGGTTCTTTTGGATCAGTTGGGCATGCAAATCACCATTCCCCTATACCAATATTCTGATCTGTTTTACACCTGGCTTTTCATATTGTTATGTGACATAAAAGTACCTTCCATTTTGTAACTCTAATAATTTCACTCTGAACCACCCTAGTTTTTTTAACCTTTTATCTTGTTATGCATATGGACCCACTGCTCAAGACTTTAATTGATGTGTTTGATTGATTGTATTGAGCTTTGATTGATTGAGCATGCTAAATCATTGCTGATATACTTGTATTAATTATCTTATTTCAGATCACCACTTCTTACCCACGCCTAAAACCAAGGAATGGGATGTCTTTTTATTGTCAGGGTTTGGTATGTTATTTGAGGTTTCTATGCATCAATTCAACAGACCTCTAACCTTGGGCATAACATTTTCCTAATAATCTTTCTTTCGTATACGAATTTATTGACCTCATCATTGCATTCTCAAAGGGATTGACTCAGATTCGGAATCTTTGCCACATACATAGGTAACAAAATTAAAAAGAGGCTCCAGAGCTCTCTAGACTAAATGAAATGACAGTTCAACCCCTTTAATAGAGGTTTAATTGCAAGAAAACATGCAAACTCTGTGTCTCCAGCTGCATGCAGAAATTTGAGTTTTCACCCGCCATCAATCAAACCGTATCAGTCGTTACCCTTTCATATTTTTGACTGGCGGCAGCAAAAAAAACAAATTTCAGCATGCAACTCGGAGACACAGAGGTTGCATGTTTATGAAAATTGTAGTAATTAAGCAGCTAGAACCAGCCTTGCTTCCATGATTATCTTAAATATTTAATTTCAAAAATATCCAAATATCCCCGTTGTTTATAGATCCTGAGAGAGCTAGAGGCAGTGGATTAACAGATCCCAAGAACTTTGAAACCCAAATCTGCTCAAAAACTACAGCTATACTTTAATGTGGTAATGCTCCATTTTGGTGTTCAACTTTGACACAAACGTCTCTTTTTATGGGGGGTAGGGTCACAACGACCTGTTGTTGCAAAAGACTTATTAAACTGTATACTCATGTGTGATGCTGAGTCCAGGAATCAAACCAGGGAGAAGTTACCAGATTTGAAGGACAGTGGCATTCCATTGATTCCCAATAATGTATATTACCCCCACTTCTATTGTTTTTCTAAACGTTTGTAATTATTGTCTGATGCAGGATGTTTGTGTCCAGCTTTACAACAATGCACTGTGGATCCATCTGGCGTTCTTAGAAAATAAAACTTCACAATCCACATTTAAGGATAAGGTAGAGTCTTGTCTACTATCCCCTCTAACCCTACATTATTGGTAACGAAGATGAAAGCAGCTTACAAGCAGTACATCTTACAGGGAGTCAAAGTCTCAGGTCTGTCAATAATTCTTTGCTTTGGTTGATATTCCTAGATATCAGATTTGAAGATATATACTGCATATACTCTAAAGCAGTGATAACTAGTAGAGTACTAGCATGGAATGCATCAGTGTTCTGAATATAACAGCAGGAACTTGTGGATAAATTGAATCAACCGTAAAAAGCTTTGTGAAAACTGCTTTTCGGAACGTTAGTCCGTCGTTGGAAACGTCAGTTTCACAAAGCTTTTTACAGTGATTCAATTTATCCATAGGTTGCTGCTGTTATAGAGCACAGCATTGTAATTGATGTTTTCATCAGTTAAGTGTGGGCTATGTAAAGTCCATGGCTTTTATTATAATAGTAAACATAGTATTAATACTTAATAGTAAACATATACATATACTTATATTCGCTATACAGGTACGTGCTGCCAAACAGGGATATGGTTTTCAGCAATTCTACTCTGGAACAGGGTATATAAAATCGCGCTCGCTCTGGGACAGGGTATATGAAATCACGCTCTCTCCCCTCTGGAACAGGGTATCCATTTTCGCAATACCAGAACAGGTTATAATTTTCAGCAATCATGCTCTGGAACAGGGTATGAATTTCAGTGATTTTACTCTGAAACAGGGTCAGGGCTCAGCGGCACATCTCTACCCTAAATGGGTAAGTGTACCCCCCCCCCCCCCACCCGGGATACTTGTCTGCTGTTTATGGATTTATGACAACATTCCAAAGTTATGGCAGGAAAGCATAGCTCAACATAATATTTTACAGTACCGAAGAACAGATTGAGAAAATATTGAGCAAGACTTGGAGTCTTTTAGCAATTTCATTGGGTCTTTATTGTGATGGGAATATATATATTTCTGTTTACAGTAAATTGAAAATTGAAATATTGTCGGGTCAGTAAGGTTAGATCATCAATGATGCTAATGAGGCTAATTTTATGCATATTGCAGTTTTGCATCTCTCCAACATAATTGAACTGAACGAATTGTTACTGGACAAAGCATTTTCTCAGGCTTCATGCTTGAGTCAGTAATGCAAACACTCTCTAAATGTAATTAACACACAGTGCATCATAACTGTGATAATTTTACATTTGACAGGCTGTAACTGATGTTCTTGGTTGTACGGAACTTAAGCAACAGAAATTATCAGGAAAAGATGTCCAGTCCTTGGCAGATTTGTTGCTGAACAAAAAGAGCCAGGTTAGCATTTTTGTTTGAACCCATCCTTCCAACAACTCATATCCGCCCATTTAACCCTCCCAACCATTCATCTATCCAATTATTCATTCCACCCATCCATCCATCTTCCCATTTATCTACCCATTCATCTCCACCTGTTTAACCATCCTATCCATTCATCTATCCATGTCCATTTAATTATTCAACCCTCCCATTCATCCACCCATCCATACATCCATCCATCTAGTCATTCATCTCCTCCCATTTACTCATCCATTCATCCATTCACGTTCATTCAGTTATTCCACCCATCCATTCACTCATCCATCCTTCCATTCCATTCAATATCCATATAACTAATCATTTTAATAAATAAAAATGTTTGAAATATACAATTTTATTGGTATATATTAGAGAAGATATTAGAAAGTCCATATATAACAACCTTGTTAGCCTTTGCTACATGTATGATTGTGTAGTTCCAGAAAATATTCATACCTCACTCACAGAGGAAATTGGAAATTCTGAAAAGGAGGGTCAGAGAAAGAACAAAATTACTGGGGGTAGGGGGGTCCTTTTACAAATTACACCTCCATGGCGGGGATGTGGACATTTTCAGGAACTACACATTACATTTATTATGTTCAATTGGTTCATTCTTGCTATTCTAAGGGTTATTTCAGTGAATTCAGGCTAAAGAAAATGGATTCCAATCCTCTATGTCAAGAAAACTCTGCAAGACGAAAGAGGAGACATTCTGGTAAATATTTTAATTTGCTGTAACCTTACATTATGGAGTGACTTGAAAACCAGCATTAAATTGAATAGGACGTTTGCACGATGGCATTATTGACCTCTACTACCAGACTCCCTTACACACTTTCTTTTGTTCAGTTAATTAGCACCAATTGTCTTACTCTTCTCATGAGAGAATAAAAATTCAAAGAAAAAGAAAATTTGTGAAGCATCTGAAATTCCTATAACACTGGGTCCGGATGTGCCTTATATAGGGTATACAATTTCTTATTTGTCTTGAATAGGGTATGGATTTTTCACTCTATCCGAAATGGGTTTGAGTACCCCAGGGGGAGGGGGGAGTACTCCCCTATATTTTCTATACAGGTACGTGCCGCCAAACGGGGTATGGTTTTCAGCGATTCTACTCTGGAACAGGGTATATAAAATCGCTCTCGCTCTGGGACAGGGTAATTATGAAATCACGCTCTCTTCTCTCTGGAACAGGGTATCTATTTTTGCAATACCGGCACAGGGTATGGTTTTCAGCGATCTTGCTCTGGAACAGGGTATGAATTTCAGTGATTTTACTCTGGAACAGGGTCAGGGCTCAGCGGCACATCCCTACCCTAAACAGGCAATGCTTGAGTACCTCCCTCCCCCGGGTGAGTACCCCTCCACCCCAGCATACATGTAGCCTAGGGTTTACCCATTTTATTTCAACTTCTTTTACAAATTAAGGTGAAAAAGTAATCGTTGAGTCTGAAATAACAGAAGAAAATAAAGAAGAAATTGGGGAAAAAGACAAATGGATGAAGAATGCTTTTGGTTCATGTGATCAACCTGTTTTGGAGAAAGTAAAATTTACCGTAAGTTTTCATGCATGTACTGCTGCAGCTGTTTTTGATAACCATCTAGCCTCATAAGTTAGCTATTCATAGACTCATAATGAGTATCCGTACCATTATTGATATCATTAACAGTCTGTCCAACAGTGTTAACAGGGTTCGTGCTACTTCTTAAATTCCTTGAAAACTCCTTGAATTTAATTCACGTTTTCAAGGGCACTTGAAAAGCTCTTGAATTTTACGATTTTAACTAAACTCCTTGAAAACTACTTGAATTTTTGCTTAGATCTAGTCAGAAAGATTGTGCAACCACCACGTAAAACCTTGGCATAGTCAGCTGAACATATTCCTTGAAAATTCATTTTTGGGTCCTTGTATACTCCTTGAATAGTCCTTTAATTTTAAGTGGTTACCTCAGCACAAAAACTGTGTTAATCACTTCATTACAGAAACCAGAGATATGAACAGGCACTTTGACAAGATTCTTGGGGGGGGGGGGGGGGGGAGAATCATACAAAAAAAATTTTCATTTGTTTTCTCTTTTTCTCTGCAGATGGAGACTAGATTTAAGGGATCAAAAGAACAAGACATCACCAAAAACCCCTTTAAATGCACAGTCAAGTTCGAGGGCCCAAGTGTGATTGAAGGAATCAAGAATCTTGGCAAAACAGGAGCTGCAGATGTCCCTCTTCCTTCACATCTGTCCACCATACATTCACAGCAAAGAAATCATTTCATCTTAAAGGACAGGAAAAGACCTAGGGAAATGGACTCCTTGAAAGTATCTCAGCTCTAAATCACTTGGAGAACTAGTGAAGAGGCGAAGCTGAGTGATAGGTATATTTATTTGCTCATGTCCCGCCCACAAAGATGATTGGCAGCTAGAGGAAAAAACAAAATCCAACCAAAGTTTTGAAATAGTGGGTCGCCATATACAGTAATTTTCACTGTAACAGCAATCAACAATCAATATTGCCCTATTTCATTATGACTATAAATGCACAATCTACAGCGTTTTCACTCACATGAGAAGACAGCCATGTTGAAGAACAAAAACGTTCTGCATAGTTTTTGCATAAAATAGAGTTCAATTCCTGGAGTATAGAAAATGTATAGATTTTGGTACAGCACCAACATGGTTGCTGCAATGTCACTTGATAATGCTCCATTACACATGTACTTCATTGTTACCCTGTAATGAATTTTAATTGCAAATCAAGGTCCCTTTCCTATGGTCTGTACTCTTGTCAAATATGGAATGATGTCAGCATATGATCCAAACTCTAGTGGAACCATGAGTGCAGCGAGATCATATACTGACGCCATTGCATGTTCGATAAGTTAGTCAGAGTAGACCATAGAAAAGGGACCTCAATTTTGTTTACCACAAAAAATTCACTAACAAGCATTTTTTCAACGTTTTTTAGTGATCAAAACAACCAAAAAAAGGGCACTTGTTGACATCGGCTTATTTGTCTGTCCTCTTATCGATTGCAAAAAATAGCCAATCAGCATGCGAGAAATTAACAATTATTATTTGTGGTTAAAAGTAAAAAAATTTAAGGACTGTTCTAAGCTGAAGTCTTAAAATACTTCATTAAAATTTTTATACTTTTTAATTTTTGATTGATTGACATGTAAATTACTCTTAGTCTAGTTATTAAAGAAATGATTAATACTGTTACTAAAATAAAATTAATTATTATAGTTTTTTAAATTAATTATTATGACTTTGCATTTTAATGACTGAACAGATGTTTTAAAAGCAATGTAGGCACCCAAAAAATGGGAGGGCTTATAATTGTGATGGGGGGAGAGGGGGTTGGAATATTTGTGTAAGTAGACATTTAAGTAATTGCCCTATTTCACTATGGCGTCACTGCTTGTTTATGTGGGGGATAGAATCGCCAAATCCAATAGAAAATTCAGCAAAATTTGCTCCTAGCGAAACAGTTAAATAATATGTGTTAATATGTACTAAAAGATATTCTGAGCATTTGCTGGCTATTCTACTTCTCTTCGCAGATTGATACGGGTTTTAGAACAATTTTCGGTGAAATTGCGTTGATTTGACCCCCTCCGACAATCATGATCCTTTGCATTTAAACAATATATAGATTGTCTCGATGTGACGTCATTGAAATAGGGCAATTGGGAGGGCTTATGATTGGAAAGACATTTGCGTTAGGAGATTAGTGAACTTATAAGTGGGAGGGATCATAACTGAAAGGCATATCATCATAACCAGGATTTTACAGGTAGTGATGAAATTTGATTAGCTAAAATTTATAACCAGATTCAAGATTTGAGAATGCCTTTATTTTATTTACAAAGTTTATGAGCATACATCGTTGCTACCAAGAGCCATGTAGCACCAGTATATGTCACTGGGGAAGATGATCATAGTGTACATGTTGTCTCCTTCATAGTGGAAGCCATGCTCATTCTTGAGCCAACTAACAGGGGTGTCGGCAAAACCCCACACATTTAGAGCTATCCAGGGTGGCTTTTCAGGTGAACACTGAAGGAATGATCTAAAGGTTGTGATAAACAATCGTGTGACATAGTGTGCAAATGGTGTGTAAAACACATTTAGAGCTATCCAGGGTGGCTTTTCAGGCGACGCTTAAGGAATGATGTAAAGGTTGTGATAAATAATCGTGTGACTTAGTGTGCAAATGGTGTGCAGCAATTTTGTTGGGCACTGAGTAGTTTCAGAAATTATTATCCATATTGATAGCACCCTCTCCCAAGTGTTGCTTAAAGAAATGATGGCCCCCTTAACCCCCCAGATAGCTGGAATCCCTGTGGTTTGAACAACGCAGACCTCACATCACAAAAAGTAGTTCCTTTGCATCACAACAAACTTTGCTTGTCATTTGATAAGTTGATTCTGCTGCCCCCATTTCTTTTAATGTAAATTATGTTTTTTTCAAGACCAAGTCTAGTTCCTCTTGCATTATCAGAAACAAATGCAATTATTCTCTAGGGAATGAAATTTGGCGTTGAATTCCAAAATCTTAGACAAGGTTTACAAAGTTTTTAAAACTTTCAGTCCCTGATAGGTGGGCTACCTGTGTTATGAATTCCACAGGTATCCCAATGGTGTGAACATTGTCCTATATACTTATTTCAATAACGTTAGTCACTAGAAAACTACCAAAGCTGAGACCATCGAGGATTATGGGTAGATATAATTTACATGTTTCAACCGTGTCACAAGCATTGATGGATTTTCAGACCTCAGTTTGAATCAAAAGCTTACCTTGTTTGAAATGAAAGTTTAGTTATTCTAATGATCCTCAGCAATCTCAGATTTGTAGGTTTTTGGTGACTATAATTGAGTATAGAGCATTTTCACTCAAATGACAAGCCACATTAGTGTACCAAACAATAGAAACTTCCTGCACAGTTTTAGCATAAAAATAGAGTCCAATTCCCCAAGGGTAGAAAATGTATTGTTTTGGTACGCCAAGATGGCAGCTGTGATGTCACGTGAAAATGCTCTGTATGTCATTAATATTCCTTTTGCAGACATACCTTGATGCTTCTAGTAAATTGAGGATTCTTTGTGGTGTTATAAAACCTGTCCATTGACATTTTACCATTTCTTTAGAGACTGTTGAAGGATTTGGACAGGTAAATGTTGACACATAACTGTCTGGTGATCCCGATGAACTAGATAAAAAGATAATCAAATAATGAACAAAAATTTAATTGTCTGAAATGGTTTATGGCGTGCAAGTCAATAAAATTAATCCCCTTTGATAATCTTTTGCTGTAGGGGCAAACAAAAGAATAATAATTGGAAAATGGCCATGGTCTATTGACAGGAATTAAGTATATCTAGATGAAGGTTGTTTAGATGATGTTTACCAAGTTGAAAGTTTATCTGGATTAATGTTTTCAAATCATTATTATTTTATTTGTGTAAAAGGCGAGGGGTCTAGTAGCCCCCCTGGATCCCTCCTCCCCCCCCCCCCCCTTGCTATGTTAACCACATCTTCAACACTGGCAATGTGTTAATATCCATAGAGGTAAATATATAAAAATGCTTAGTTCCAGAAATTATCCATACCCAATTATCCATAACCACCCCCCCCCCCCTGTAAGAGGGATTTGGAATTTCCGCGGTGTGGGTGTACAGAGAAAGAACGAAATTACAGAGTTTGTATGAGAGATAATTGGAATTTCTGGGGGGTGGGGTGGGGATATCAAAAAAAAAAAATTATGTGGGTGGGGTAGGGATAATTTCTGGAGTTACAAAATAATTTTTAGTTACACGGGGTAATCCTTTCAGTGTGAATGATACACTCTTGTCAATATTGGCTAGGGGCTGGCCCATTGGCTGCACAATAATATACGAACTCTTTACCACAATTGATTGGGTGTAAATAAATAAATGGTTTCCCATTTCATATGTCAAAACTTGAAAATAAGATTCTTTGCTTAATTTTTTTTTCACCAAAATTCAGGTGTCTTCTAAATGTGCAACCATTAAACAAAGAAATAATACTCTAGGAAATGAGGAGTAGTCTGAAATGGGACAAAATTACACCCAAGGTAATAAAAGAGGTCGATTTCCTTAATATACTAATTCAAACACAACTACCACATTTAACAAAGTTCTCAAACTTACCACTCAATATCACAGTGAATGCTACCAAGCCATTCATAGAAACCACTAGCACCAGCACAGCTTATGTTGTCGTTATCTTTGTCTGTTAACTGTGTTTCCTGAGAGTTTACAACTGGTATTCTTGCATTACTTAGAGATCTTATATCTTCTTTATTTTTAAATGGACAGCATTTATATAACCTGAAGTGGGATTGGATATCCTTGATGTCTAGTTTGTTGTCTAGAAAGAATTGGATAAGGTAGTAAGATAACATGTGAGTTAGCATCTGTACACTCCAGGGCCTGGTTGTATGAAGGATGGATAACGCTATCTGATGGATAAATCTTATATCCAGAGTGGATAAATTCATTGGCTAACAGCATCGACTTATCAATGGATAAGGATTTAACCATTGGATAGCCCTATTCACCCTTCGTACAACCTGGCCCAGTGGATAAATCTCAGGGCTTGACCCAAGATCACGTTTCACAGACAAATGTTTTCAGGAGACATGGCAATTTTAATGATAAATAATTCTTGGTCACGGTTGTCGTCACCTACTAGGTGGCAGCAGTTCTACTGATAGATTAACAGACTACCTTCCTTGTTCACTTACCTGTATCTGTCCAAGTGAAGACAAATTCAAATTCCAAGTCCAAATGCTCTTTTAAGCACCATCTTACCCTCTCATAAAGATTTTTCCCAGGATGGAACGATGGTGATTTTAAATCAATTTCAACGACTATCAAAAATTAATAAAAAAGATACAATAAAAGCATTACCTACTAGAGGTTATGTCAATAACTTGATCATGGATTAGTTAATAGTTAATAATTAAGCTTCAGTGTCAGAAAATAAATACCAGTATAAAGATAAGTTGAGGTTATTATTAGCAATTATTCGCCGAAGGTGAAGTGAATATCGGGGAATATTAATTTTACTGAGACGCAAGTCTTTGAGCAGCGAGGTAAATATTCTCCATATTCGCTTAGCCTGAGGCGAATAATTGTTTTCCTGTACCAACTTGTGTACAGAGTAACTTATTTTTATATACAACAATTCAATAAAAACAAACAAACAGAAACTTGCAGTTTGCATGACAAATTCATGCAAAACTTTTAGCAAAACTTTTAGGCCATACTTCGTTGCCTTTTTAGTATTGATAGGAATGGCATTTACTTTCATTTTTTCAATTTCCTCATTTGAAATTGTAGCAAAATGATTGCTGGTAGATGCCATTTTGTTGCTGACTCAATATTCCAAGATTCAGAGGTGAATATCATACAATATTCACCTCCAATTAACCAATGAGCATGCGTGTTCTTAGGAAGTACACAAGTTGGTATATGCTAATTCCCGATATTCACTGAGCCTGAGGTGAATAATTGTTTTAGTATAAATACACAGGTGATTCTTTCAAAAAAAGAAAAAAAAGAAGATAAAAGACACATTTTTAAACAATGAAGCAGCTGGCCACCATTTTTATCACTGGAGGTAATTATCGTGTGATAATCTGAGTTTCTCAACCAATCAGCGTGCGAGATTTTCAATGATCACCAACCTGTGTATTTATACTAATGGTATTTAAATCTAAAGCTATACAGAACAGAGAAAAGTCAAAACAAACAAGTATCCTGAGGATGGAATAATGGACCTCTAGCTCTGAAGGCTGCCAGGGGGTACTCTTGCCCGTTTAGGGTTGGGATGTGCCGCTGAGCCCTCTGAACCCTGACCCTGTTCCAGAGTAAAATTGCTGAAATTCATACCCTGTTCCAGAGCAAGATCGCTGAAAACCATACCCAGTTCCTGTATTGAGAAAATAGATACCCTTTTCCAGAGAGGAGAGAGTATTTCATATACCCTGTCCCAGAGCGAGCGCGATTTTATATACCCTAGCTGTTCCAGAGTAAAATCGCTAAACCCCCCCCTGGGTGAAGGCTGCTCACAAACCAACTCTGCCTGCACCTACTTTTGCATGTTGCACTATCAGTAATAATCCACTGCAGATTTCTAAGTTATATAAACAGTGCGGATCCAGGGGTAAAATAGTACTACTTACTAAATCTTAATTTGTTCTGGAATATTGACTGCTTTCCGACCAGTCCAAGCTCTTCGTATGTGTCTTTATCCAATGATAACAACAAAATACCTAAGCATGTTAGAAATAAAACAGACTGACTTATAGCACCTCAGCAGATATATGTCCCTGCTAGAAAATGTCTTTCCAAAATTGGCAGTCATTTTGACCTGAGTAACTAATTGAGCCAGTAATTAGGTATGACCTATGTAAAACTAATTTGGCCAGTCAGCATATGACTGGCTACTGACCAGCTGTTATTTTTAGCCCTGATGTCCACCATTTCTTGGTCATCAGACATTCAAAAACCATCAAAATGTTCAACAACAGTTTGTTTTTGTTTGGTTATATAAGCTTTAAAACTAGTTCATTCTCCACTATCCCTGAAAGCACTCCAATGAACTAGTGAGTACTTTTTTTCCACACAGCAATTAAGTACAAGCGAGTACACAATTGTACATTCAATTTTAGCCAATCACAAATTGTGTAGATATCACATGATACAGCAGTATAGAAGAACTTTTATTTGTACCCATTATAACATTATTTTCTAATTTGATACGTTATTTATGTTAAACAGATTGAGGGGTACCAACTTCCAAAAATAACTAGAAAGCTAAAAATGCTTGGAAGTCGGTTTACATATTCTTAATTAAAAGTCATTACATTTAGGGTCGGGATTTCTGCTATTTACAATTATAATAATGAGCATAATAACACACCGTATAAACACATAGGCAAAAAAGTCAATATGATTGAAAAAGTGACAAAAAAGACATAAAAACTATGCAAATACACGTGCACACGCAACACACAAGAGCATCATCAGTCTTTACAGTATATTTAAGTTAATTTGTAAAAGTATTAAAACTTGATCTTAATATTTAGAAATTAAATCAATTTTCAGCTTTTTCTTAAATTGATAAAGAGACAATTTCTTAAATGATTCATCAATAGAATTCCAGATTTTAGGTCCTTGAAATCGTATGTTAAATATTCCATAATTAGTTCTAGCCTTGGGTAAATAAAAAGACTTTTTTGTTGCTGCTCTCGTATTATATCCATGCACCTTATCAATAGTAGTATAGAGGCTTAATTTGCACCATCACCTACAGGTGCCCAAATAATACACCCTGGACAGCCTGTGGTTAGATGGCAGAACAATAAAATCCCTTTGCTCTCAGGAATTTATTTCCCTTATATTACCTGTTGGTAGTACTGCAACACAATTTTCAGTGTCTAGTTTGGTTTTCCTGCTCAAGGCATAAAAATTTCCTAGAAGTTATGAATAGAGAAAATTATTAGATAAGTGTATCTTGTACTTACTTGACATCAGTGCTTAAGCATATCTTAGTTATTAACGGACAGATGGAGGGACAGACGAACGGATGGACAGACGTATGGATGAATGGATGGATGAATGGATTGATGGATGAATAAATGAATGAACGAATGAAGAATGGGAATAATGGATGGATATGTACAAATATGGACTTCCCAGAGGATGTAACCTCCTTATCATGATATTAATAATACAATGTGTAAGCTCACCTTGTCTTATAAACTTCTCAATAAATTCCTTTTCTATAAAAACATGCAGTGGCAAAACTGCAACACAAAATTCATCCAGCGATGGTAAATGTTCTCTGAAATAATGCTTTACTGTTCCAATGGCACATCCTGGAATAACTAGAGAAACCTACACATCAAGAAGAGAAAGAAGGTAAACGCTTGAAAAACTTATTAATTTGCATCATAGTTAATAGTTAATAATAACATATTAACTATGTTTGCATTAATTTTTTATTTAACGCTGAAACATCCTCTGTGTTGATCTAAACTTGTAAGTAGTGACATAGTAGGTGACTCACAGATTGAAATGGATACCTTGGGTGTTTTGCGGAGTGAGGAAAGCTGTAGAAAGCAGAGAAAAAACCCTCGAATCGAACTGAAGACTGAGGTGGAGAGGCTAGTGCAACGCACCACTACGCCTTCCTTGATATTATTGTGGGAAAAACACCAACACTTACAGAATGGTTGAAATAATGCTCTGTTATCTGTTTTTCGTGTCTTTGTTTAGTATCTTCCAAGGAATTCTTCTCAAATACCAATCTTCTTTTTGGAGTTTTAAACTGCTTGACGTCCGCCATATTGACCGCGAGTGCCTTGAAGAGAGTGGTAACCAAAAGCTATGATGCAACTTTGTTTTACAAGAATCTTTCATTTTTTTCTTTTAATCTCATTATCTTTTTGAAATGGTGCAAAGACTGAACAGCTCGTTCTGTCAACCAGGAAAAAAATGAAAACGTACGATTCAGCTGATAAACATTATTGTGCTAACATAATTTTTTTAACATACCAAAACACATAACTTGGGCTTCCTGTGGAAAAATCAAAAAATAAATATTTTCAAGATGGCGGACGATGTTGAAGAAATATGTCCTGCGGTTGAAATTTTAACCAGTATTGAGACTGCAGTTCCTTGTCCTGTGAAAGGCTGCTCTAAAATATTGTGTAATAAAGCTTCTCTTCGAATGCATGTGGTAAAGACTCATAATATCACAGAAAGTGAGGAAGAAAAAGCACTCTTTACGAGAAACTCTGAGAAAAGGAAGTGTACCAAGAAGCATTTTTACTGCCCAGTTTTGGATTGTTCGCGGGGTAAGTCCAGCAAGAAACCTTTTCCGAGGCTTGGTCAAGTTAAGCAGGTATGGATTGTTGTCATTTACTCTCTTTTTTTTTTATCGTTTTGATTTTTGCCGCTCTCACATAACAGGACTTAGTCTTGCCAATTTGGTAATCTGCATTAACAAATAAACTGCATTAACAAATGTGTTCGACTTGAATTTGTCTTTCAATTTGACTTGTCTTTTAAGGTTTGGTAACTCGTCAAGCTGAGTTTTTGGAAAGTTATTTGCTCAATATGTTTATTAATGCGTTCATGCTATAATATCATTGATCCTATTCTTTCTCATTCCATTCATTAATCTGTCCATCCAACCATCCTTCCATCCATCAATCTATCCATTTATCTACCGACCCATCCATTCATTCAGCCATCATTCTTGTCACTAATTTATAAATTTGTTTATTTTAATACCAGCACATATTCATTTCATCATTTTTTGTGTTTTGTTTTATTCAACACAGCATTACATGACAGTGCATGCAGAAAAACAATACACTTGTGACAAGTGCAGTCGAGGATTTGGTTTGTTGGCAGCATGTAAAAGACATGAGAGTAAATGTGGCCAGGTTTTCCACTGTGGTTGTGGCTGTCCATTCACAACAAGAGAAGCCTTACTGATGCATGTACGTAGAAAACAACACAGCCTACCACCCAAGAAACAAGTGCCAGAAACGACAGCAGTTTTTGATAACATGTATGTATGTTTCTGGTGGATAGAAGCTTTGCACCATCACATGATGGCAGCCATTGTTGGAGGAAGGAACAATTGAATCTGAATGAGAAATAATTCAGTTTCCCAGAAGGAAAAGACTCTATTATTGTACCTCCTGTCTTGGCTGCCACCAAGCAGTGATGTCATATACACTCAACATCAAACATCGCTCCATACATTACTTTGTAGTTTATGATCAAAATATCAGTAGTAAAGGGAGAAAGAAATACCCAAACACCCCAAAATATAAATTATAGTCACAAAAAGTAATGTGAAATAAGCACATTAGCCACCCTTTGGGCTTCACAGGAATAAAATAAATTAAGGATTTATATACAAAGTGTGACAGAGTCAAAAGACACTATTTTGGACAGTAATTATTTAGTCATAAATCTATATTTTTAATTAGGAATGCCTCGTGTACACATAGGAATGTAATTCTTTAGTTAACTGTTTGCGTGGAAAATGCGTAAGCAAGAAATAATTTCCGTACGTACATTTTTGGTGTCAGAAGTGGGATTGCAAGAAAGTTGACATTAGTAGTTACTGATTATTTACCAACGGGAACGAGACTGAAATCATGGCAGAAGAAGCTGTGGCTGCACTCACAGAGCAATTGGCTGCACTCAAGGCACAGCTGGATGGCATGCAGGCTGAAGGAGGACCCCCTGCCCAACCTGTTCCTGCACCAGTGGTACAAGTGACAGTGCCAAGGGAGAAGAAGCTGAGAAAGTATGCTGGTGGCAGAGACGACAAAGTGCTTGAAGACTGGATAGCAGATGCACAGAGGTCTGTGGCTGCCCAGAAGTTAACTGGTCAAGAGGCGGTGGATTTCCTGTACCATAGCTTAGAAGGTGCGGCTCGAGATGAAGTTCGACTAAGGCCTGTGGATGACTGGACAGACCCGGATGGCTTCTTCAGGATTCTAAGAGACGTCTTCGGGGAGAAGCTCACCAAGACCCAGCTTCTCCAGAGGTTTTTCGCCAGAAAACAAGGTGACAGGGAGCCCATCCAGGACTTTGCCCATGCCCTGATGTCAATGGCGGAGCACATAACCAGAGTACACGTAGGAGCCCTGGAAAACAAGGACCAGAACCTCAGAGACACATTCGTTGAGAACTTGCGTGACAACCTGTTGCGCAGGGATCTCAAGCGCTATATCAGAGAACATCCCGAGAAGACCTTCAACGAGGTGAGGCAAGAGGCCTATCGTAGCTCGGAAGACACAGATAGAGGAGCACATCGCCATGCAGCGGCCAAGGAGGTGTTGGTGGAGAGCAACCAAGTAAATGCCATCCAAGAGCTTACAGCAGGACAGAAGGCCCTGGTGGAGAGGCTCATGCAGCAACAAAAATTGCTGGATGAGCAGCAGAAGCTGCTAACCCAACTTACCATGAAGTTCGCGAGCCCATCACCACCACGAGGTCCCCCACGTGGTCCGAGGAGATGTTACAACTGCCACGAGCTTGGACATCTTCGGCCGAACTGCCCAAAGCCCCTGAAAGACAAGGCACCAGCAGCACCACAGAAGGAGTCAAACTCCAGCTCTCCACGGCAGTGAGCCACGCCGTGGAGAGGAACTGTAGTGGCTCTAACTCTCTTTTTCAGAACGAAAAGTTTGTCGGGACAAGTCCCACAGTGGTGGCGAGGATTGGCGGAGTACCTGTGAAAAGCTTAGTGGATACGGGCTCCATGGTTACCCTCATCACCGAGTCGTTCTACAGGGAAAAGCTACAGCCAACCCTAGGAGACCTACACCCTGAAACAAGATTACTGCAGCTGCGAGGAGCTAACGGTTTGGACATCCCTTACATTGGATATATCGTCGCTACAGTAGAGATCGGAGGAGTGGTGGTCCCTGGGTGCGGCATCTTCATCACGAAGGACACAGCAGCCACTACAGTAATGCAGAGGAGGGTACCTGGCCTACTGGGAACCAACGTTCTTGGGCAGGTGCCCCAATACCAACAGATCCTGCAAGATGAAGAGAAGAAGAGTAAACGTAAAACTGGGTTCGTGAAAGTAGCCGGCTCAGACAAAGTCTGGGTCCCTGCTTTCACAGAATCTGATATCTTGGTCACAGGCCCATCATGGGGCACTGATGCTGTGATCGAACCCCTTGGTGTACCAGTAGAAGGAAACCTCACCGTGGCCAGTACTCTCGTGGATACTACCAAGACGTGTTACTATGTCAGAGTTGCCAACCAGACGGCAAAGGACATATGGCTAAAGCCGAGGACGCGGATTGGAATTGTGCGAGAGGGAGAGATGGTCAAGAGAGGAGAGCAGTTGGAGTTCCTACACGAGAATAACATGGTGACAGTGTGCTGTAACCTTAGTGCTGACCCTCAGATGCCACCCCAACGGGAAGCTGTGGGCAAAGTACGTTGGCAAAGGATACAGACACCCCCTCACGGGATTACCCTGGAACATTTCCCCGGGACGGAACTTCAGAGGGAGAAAGCTCTCCAGATGTTCGAAAGAAATGAAGAGGTGTTCGCTTCATGTAAGGAGGACCTTGGCTGTACAAAGACAACATATCATCGCATCTACACAGACGATGATGTGCCTGTCACAGAGCGTTACAGAAGGATTCCTCCAAACCAATACCAGGAGGTGCAACAGCATCTACAAGACTTGCTAGAAAAAGGAGTGATATGTTCAAGTGAGAGTAACTATGCCTACCCAATAGTGCTTGTACGAAAGAAGTCTGGAGCCTTGAGGATGTGCGTCGACTACCGGAAGCTGAACCAGAAAACCAAGCGTGATCAGTACCCCCTACCAAGGATAGAGGAATCACTGGAGGCACTGCGTGGCGCAAAGTACTTTTCCACCATAGATCTGGCATCAGCCTACAATCAAGTTGAAGTCCATCCTGATGATCAGCACAAGACTGCGTTCACAACACCCATGGGTTTGTTTCAGTACACTCGGATGCCGTTTGGACTACAGAATGCCCCAGCGACCTTCCAAAGGTTGATGCAAGGAGTCTTCCGAGAGGACATACTTCGCACCCTGATGGTCTACCTGGACGACATCATAGTCTTCTCATCCACCATTGAAGAACATCTTGAGCGGTTGGAAACGGTATTCAGTAAGCTGAAGCATCATGGATTAAAGGTTGAACCAACCAAGTGTCAACTCTTCAGAGATCGGGTGTCCTACCTGGGGCACGTGGTCTCTGCTGACGGTGTCGAGACAGACCCTGAAAAGACAAAGGCAGTTAACGAGTGGCCAGTCCCCCAGACAGTGCGCGATGTGCGATCATTCCTTGGTTTCGCGTCTTACTACAGAAGATTTGTCCCCAAGTTCGCTCAAGTGGCAGGTCCGCTGCACAAGTTAGTTGCTGAGCTCGGGAGCGGAGGAAGTAACAAGACCACCCGGAAGCAGATTGGCGTACTGTGGACAGAAGAGTGCCAAAAGAGCTTCAACAAGTTAAAGAATCTACTAACCTCAGCACCAGTGCTGGCCTACCCGGACTACACCAAGCCCTTCATCCTAGAGACGGATGCGTCCAACGAAGGATTGGGAGCCGTGCTGTCCCAAGAACAGGACGGAAGAGTCAAAGTGATCGCTTATGCCAGCCGAGGCCTGAGAGGTGGAGAGCGAAACATGGAGAACTACTCATCGAGGAAGCTGGAACTACTAGCCTTGAAGTGGGCTGTATGTGAGAAGTTCAGGGAGTACCTGCTGGGATCGAAGTTTGTCGTCTACACAGACAACAACCCGCTGACATACCTACAGTCAAAGAGTAAGCTGAAAGCTGTGGAGCAGAGGTGGGCTGCAGAGTTAGCAAACTTCAACTTCACCATCAAGTATCGCCCTGGACGTCACAATCAGAATGCAGATGCTCTAAGTCGCATCAACCGAGATGAAGAACCAACCACAGTTGAAGTAAGAAGTACCCTAGCCTACTCTACCAATACTACAGACCTACCAGAAGAGGTACGTCAACATTTGATGGTATCAGCAGCATTCATAAGCAACACAGAGACAAGTGCGCTGGAGGAGCAAGCAACCTCATTCCCAACCACACCTCTCACAGAGATCCAACGACTACAGCAGGAGGACCCATGTATCAGTCGTCTCCTCCACTACCGAAACCTTGGACGTCGGCCAAGTAAAAGGCAAAGCCAACAAGAGACAAGGGATACAAGGAAGTTGCTTAGTCACTGGAACAGGATTGAGGAAAGCCATGGAGTTCTCTACCGCCGTACAGGAGTCGGACAGGGAAGTGAGCTTCGGTTACTGCTACTCCCCACATCAATGAAATCACAAGTACTGAAGGGTGCGCACGATCAATGTGGACATCAAGGACAAGACAGGACAGAACAGCTCTTGAGAAAAAGATGTTGGTGGCCCGGTATGCAAGGAGATGTGAAGCAATGGATCTCAAATTGTGAAAGATGTGTCATTGCCAAAGGATCCTACCTTCCAGTCAAGACGCCGATGGGCAGCCTACTAGCTACTAGGCCATTGGAAGTGCTAGCGATGGATTTTACCTTGCTTGAGCCTGCAACAGATGGAAGAGAAAATGTCCTCGTGTTAACAGATGTGTTCACAAAGTTTACAATTGCTGTACCTACCCGTGATCAGAAAGCTACAACCGTAGTCAAGACCCTGATTAAAGAATGGTTCCTTGTGTATGGAATCCCCCAAAGAATACACTCTGACCAAGGCAAGTCATTTGAGGCAGAACTAGTCAAGGAGTTGTGTGCAGTGTATGGAATTAAGAAGTCAAGGACAACCCCCTATCATCCTCAAGGAAATGGGCAGTGCGAAAGATTCAACCGTACACTACATGAGCTTCTAAGAACTCTACCAGCAGAAAAGAAAAGAAGGTGGCCTGAACACCTGAAAGAGTTATGTTACGCCTATAATGCTACGCCTCATGCAACGACTAGATACTCACCCTTCTACCTGATGTTTGGTAGAGATGCAAAGCTATCTTTGGACAT
Source organism: Actinia tenebrosa (assembly GCF_029948245.1). Classification (NCBI taxonomy): domain Eukaryota; kingdom Metazoa; phylum Cnidaria; class Anthozoa; order Actiniaria; family Actiniidae; genus Actinia; species Actinia tenebrosa. Next base: position 19,181,096 of record NW_028292579.1, read on the forward strand.
TCTACTTCCTGATGATGACAGACAAGTGACAGTAGACAACCAGCAATGGATTACCAAGCACCAGACTCGTCTACGAGAAGCTTATACCACTGTGACACAACACTTGAAGGAAGCTGCTACCATCAGAAAGAAGATCCATGACCAGAAGAGCAGAGCACTGGCCGAACCACTACAAGTTGGAGAGCGAGTACTCCTTCGCAACCGTAAAGTCAGAGGAAGAAACAAGATTCAAGATAAATGGGACAACCAAGTGTACAAAATCGTCGAACGAAGAGACAACAATACATATGTCGTTGAAAGAGCTGATGGACATGGAGGAGATAAAGTTGTTAGTCAAGGAGAAATGCAAGTGTGTCCAAGACCAATGCTGGAGATACGAGGACGACACAGGCAAGCTGACAGGTCTAGACAAACATGTACTGCATCGCCAGAATCATCAGATGAAGAAGATGACATTGGAGGAATGACAATCGCCTTTCAACCAATGACAGAACCAGCTGAACCTGATGATGATGATGATAGTGACGATGCGTCTGAGGAAGAACTGGCTGCACCTGTACTCCGACGTTCCACAAGGACAACGGCAGGCCAACACAGCAACCTCTATAATCTTCCAAGATCCGCACTTCAGCACTGACGAGTCCACCTGCGTATCATTGTTCCTGAATTTGCTCGAGGACGAAGCAAACAAAAAGGAGGGGCAAGTGTGACAGAGTCAAAAGACACTATTTTGGACAGTAATTATTTAGTCATAAATCTATATTTTTAATTAGGAATGCCTCGTGTACACATAGGAATGTAATTCTTTAGTTAACTGTTTGCGTGGAAAATGCGTAAGCAAGAAATAATTTCCGTACGTAATTACATTACAGTGAGTCATGCCTAGGTTTGGCGCTTGTTTACGTAAGTTCGTGTTTGGGACATCCTGTTTGCGCCTAGGGCGTGCAACATTGCATAGGATGTGTAAGGTCTTAAGAATGCAGGTTTTTCCATAAAAATAGGCCCAAACTAAGCTTAAATCAGTGTAGTAAAAGTTCTTGAAGACGTTGCACATATCAAGACAAGGAATTCTCTTCGATGTAAAGAGATATCCTGTAATCTCGTTCCCGTTTTTTTTCGTGTATTGTAAAGTTGTGTGAATTTTTCAATAAATTCTTTTGTCAAAACCACTTGCAATCTGATTCATAGCTGAGCGCCTTGCCGCCGGTTACAAAAGAAATGCATGGAGCGATGTTTGATGTTGAGCTATGACGTCACGGACTCCAAAAAATAATCGTAAAAATATCATACTTTCATCCTGAATATTGAGAAAACACTCCATACAGTGATTATTGGACCTTTAAAAAGTATTCTTAGGAAGTTACAGCTGAATCCAAGTTTGAATGATCTTTATCAGAGTAGCACTTAAAATGAAATAAGCTTGAAATTCAAAAGGGTTGGTTGGAAGATGTACAATTTGTGATTATAATACACCTCTTAAGTTTGGGCATAATGTTTTGGCCATTTCAGACCATATGTCATTCCCTTGAGTATCATTTTTTGTTTATGGATGCAAATGAAACAAGGAATCCTATTCTCAAAGGAATGACACATTGTCTGAAATGGGCAAAACAAACTCCCATGCTAAAGAGGTTATTACTGCTTGACCGTTGTGATATCAAATTCAAAAACAGAAACCTGAGTTTAATAGCTTTCAATATTGCTTCCAGGCAGACGACGAGGACAACAATTCCAGTACAAGTGGTCAAACCAGCCACCATGTTGACAGCAACAACAGTAAAACAAGGCCAAGAGAAAATTCCAATTGTATCACAAAGATATTGTAAAATATTGCCAAAGCCTGTTAATCTACCCAACCAGATATCAACCTCTCCCTTCACAGGGAACTGCGTAGCAAGTGTCACCACAAGAGATGCAGAAACGCAGACATTAAAACGGAAATGTTTTAGAAACATTTCAACACAGACTATGCTTGATATTTCAACTTGTGTTGATTCTGAAATGATCAGTGACACAGGAACCAGACTTAGCAATGCATCTGTTGGCACACAAGCCAATAAGCACTTGCTGAATGCCGTCTCAATGATTGATTTTAGTAGTCAAGTCATGGTACCTGATATGGATGGGAATAGTATATCTCAATCTTCTTCCATCGGGATACAACATGATCACCTTTTTATGCCCCATCATTCCAGTCTGGGCATCCAAGAAGATCCCACTTGCTTCTCACTAAGTTCACAAACACTTTTGACTGGCAGCAATCTTCAAATTACAGACCCCCGATTCCAGAGCACATCAGAAACACAAACACAAGACCTTTCTCAAGTTGCACTGGAGGATAACGCTTCTCAGACTTCTATATCGATCTTTGGTTTTGATCCTTCTATTTCAATGGATTGTGCAACACAGACTCAAGCACAGAAGATTTTTGATGAATTATGGAATCAATCAGATGTAGAGCTAACAGAATCACAGACGCAGACATGGTTAAGTAGCTTGATGCCCACAGAGTCTGAGATTACAAATCAAAATCATCTTCTAATCCATCGAACTACATTAGATGACCTTGTAAATATACGTACGCAAACTTCCAGCATGACAAACACCATGACGTTTGAAGCTGGACTTACTAACACTGAAACTCAAACTATCCCAGAAGCCTTTGCAACCAACAGCTGGCCTTTTGAACCAATAGATAGGCAAACCCAAATGACGCAAACTGCAACGCAAGATGTTATTTACAATCAGCTAATGGATACTCACACTCAGACATTCCTAGATGACATTGATAATGTTTCAGTTTTCTCAAGTGTGCAAACTCAAACTTGAAAACACAGCACATCCATCAGGGATATCAACTTTTATTCATAGATAATAGTGAACCATTCACCGTTGCAGCAGTTTTCCCAGTGGAATTAAATATTGTCCAACGAACAACTTCACAGCTTAAAGACTACTAGAAGATTATTTTATGAATCATCTATTTTAATTTCCCTTTTCTTTTTTCGCAGGACAGTAAACAATTGAAACAATGTATAGTTTCAATATCTTCCGTGATCAGAGTTTTAAATAGAGCATTTTCACATGACGTCACAGCGGCCATTATGGGGTACCAAAACAATACATTTTCTGTCCTCCAGGAATTGAACTCTATTTTAATACAAATACTGTGCAGAAAGTTTCTATTGTTTATGGCTGCCTTCTCACGTGAGTGAAAACGCTCTATTCTGAGATACTGTATTCTACATGTAGCTATTTTTTGAGCTTGTGGGCAATAGTAATTGTAACAAAACCATGATATAACTAGGGGGTACCTGTAGGAACCATGAATTACGATATTTGGCTCAGGTGGCTAGTGACTGGCCTGTTGAGTGAGGTTGTGGTTTCAATCACATCTAGATCAGATTTATTGGCTATAGAACTAAGTTACATGGGTGAACACCTAGTATGTGAATTATCACATGCTCTGTAATTCATTTTATAAAATATTTGAAATATAATGCTTGTGCTGATTGACTGGCTACTGTGTTTATATCAGAGGACAGAGACACATTGACAAAGAATTGTCAAAAATATTTTATAAAAGCAATATAAAATGGTTGCTTATGTCTCTGTACTGAACACTCTGAGAGCTGTAGAGCACTAAAATGAGAAGCAAGAGAAGCACTTGGCTTCGCCTTGTTTTTCCTAAGATTGCTTCTCTCGTGCCCTACAGCTTACAGCGAGTTTATATCACAGTATTGACATTATTGTGGATTTTTATATTTCTTACTGCTGTTTTCCATTATTCTGCTAACTCGAAGGTTGCTGTCAAACAAAAATAATCAGTCGGCACCTTCTATGTTCTTGGCTGGGGGCAGTAAAAAAAACACTTTCACAACTAGCCATTGAAATGTCAGAGTTTGCAGAATATCAAAAACAGCAGTAACAATGGAGATGTCTGATTTGAACAAATTACAAGGCAATATAGAGCATTCGTTTCAGTCATCAGCTGTTGCATGCTCTTGGTCCAGACGATGATTTTTGGAATAGGTATGTCAAGCTTCAACTTGAGACAAAGCAAAAATGTGAGAGTCATAATGTTATATCCAAACTTTATTTCATTATCAAAACTATAAACACATTCTATAAGACCTTACAGACCATTATTATCTCTTTAAGGTGGTGATGGAGAAGGAAGAAATTAGTGGCTGATTTTATACTGTATCAAGGCGAACTTGGGCATGACTCACATTCACATGGGGAATTGTTAATATTTACAAGTCTATCGATAGACCAAGTTAGCTTTGGCAGATAGATTTTACATCCCATTTTAGGCCAAGTGTAATTAATAATAATAATAATAGTAATAATAATAATCTTTATTATGGCGATAAATAAGATTCAAAAAGAGTATCAGTCTTTTGTTGTTTAACTGTTGGCATGAAAAGATGACATGAACTAATATTTAGTAATGTTAGCATAATAGTATAAATTAGTATCATTTTATTGTATATATATATATATATATATATATATATTAATTATATAGCATAGAACAGATGCCTGGTGGAACATAATAAACCATAATAATAATTATTATATTATTATTGTTATTATTATTATTAATATTATTATTAATATCAATACTCAACTCGAACAAAGAATCTTAATTCTCAAGAGAATTACACGTGGTCTGATGTGGGTAACCTTACGCCCAAATTAATTTAGTCTATTTATTGCCTGTCTTCCTAAATATAATGAATGCTCCCTTTTTAACAATGAATCTGTTGTTATTGGCACCAGGATAAAGTCTTGAGGAACATCGTTTCTACTAAAAATATTAACAATTCCAGCACTTTTTAAAACACTCTTTGGAAGTAAGGACAGTTCCTTTAAAAATCTTCAAAAGGATCAAAAATAAAAATTTTGATGTCCGATATATCAATACTTACTTTTTCCAAAATACTCATAAAAATGAAGTACTTACCCCTTTAAAATAATTTATAAAAACATTTCACTTCTTATCTAATTGGATTTCATCCATTTAACAAATTTAAAGCTTTCTAATATATACATATATAATACAAATGATTATTTTCTCTGTCAGAAGCCTTCAGTACCAATGAGTGGGCATGGGCAGGAGGGGAATGAGGTCTCTTAATAAATAATTTAAAGATTGTATCAACTTTAGAACATTTGAAGATTTTAATTTCATTTTGCTTCATAAAATGGAGACTTCACGTAATGCATATCCACACCCCAACCTCACGACTAATGCCCTCTCCTTAGTCCTTTCCTACCTGGACGGGGTGACTGAAGTGAAGAAAAGTTTGTGTGGACCATACCCCTGATATCCTTACTTACTGCGCTTAAGACAAGGTTATTTTGGATCTTGCTTTTTATAATAGATTCTTTTAATTTAAGATGGAAATCATTCTGTGCATATCTCAGGAATGAGGAAGCAGACCGACCAGAATGGTCCTGTCTTCACACTACACAATTCCCATGATGATGTATGGGCCGGCTTTTGGGAGGCAGGGGAGGATATAGAAGGGTATCCTATTACATAACTGGTTTGAAACCTGGAATTTTTAGGAACTCACAAGTCAATTCCCGATATGGAAACTTGTAGTTTGGTTCCAGAAACAGATGGTAGTAAAGGTTCTGATAAACTCAACGATTTCTCATGCTTATTTTTCAGCTCTTTTGTTAGGTTATCAAAAGCATTGCCCAGCTTTGATGACTTGGGAACCAGACTGGCAGCCTCACTCAATGTCAATTTTCTAGCCTTTGGTTGATGTCTTGGGAGGGCATACGACTTGATCATACTTGATGAAGATTGTTCAGGAACACTGCTACCACTGCTACTACTATCACTGTTACTTTCTGGAATACCTTGGACATAAGGATACGCGATTGTACTTCGTGTGATAGGCAGCCAGTCAAGACGCACTGTGTGTCTAGAATGATAAACCTTTCCTTCTTTTGATTTTTTGTCTTTGTTGCCCTTGACTGACTTCGAAGGCACCTCCTTCGTGCGGCCGTAATTAAAAGCATGCTGAATCAACACTTTACCAAGAGCACGGTTATCTTCTGCAGTCTTTTTCTGTGAAGGAGTGATTTTCTGTAAAGGTTTGAGTTCCGAGTTTTTATTCTTAGGAGAGGGTAATTTCGGCGGATTTGGGGCGAAATCTTGGGTTCTGTGTCGACACATCTCACAAGAACTACAAGCCCCTGCACTTGATTTTGAACTGATTGTCTGTACAACTTTGATTCTATTGTCTTCTGTTCTTGTTTGAAAAAAATCAGTAGCAAATTCACACGAGCCATTCGTCCTATGACAAGACCTTAGCTTATGTTCTTCTCTAAGTTCGTAGGTCGCTAATAAATGACGATCAAAAGTTAGAGCTGGATCGAAAAGAACAATGCGTCCATTTACTTCTTGGCACGTTATCATGGAACCATTATCTAGCATCAAGGAATAAGTAATACTACTCCTTTTGACATCGTTCAGAGCACGAATGTCTAAAAACCCAAGTCTTTCAATGTATCGGAAATGCTTAGGCTCTAAAATAAATCTCCAACAAGGCACATCGTAAGACAAAACCCCGCAGTTTTGATACTTAACCAGGGCAGTGTTCCTGGCCGTTTTATGTTTCGTTGCAGAGCTGTCGTCTTTCAAGATTATGTTCGAATTAGCGATCATTCCAGCTAGTTTCTTTACTTTAGCGAGTTGATTCTCGGAATCTGAATAAGTTTGACCAACTTGGAATTTATCCTTGGACTTTTTACGCTTTTCTGGCGAAGTCAGATAACGAGCATTTGGCTTAACATTCCGCCAGCCACGGGCGACTTCATTCCAACTCGATGTCACCACTACGGGATCGAATGGTTCTTCCGTGCACTTCTCGCTGCAAGAAAGCAACGCTTCGATAGCAGAATGCTCGACAAAGGACTTTCTTCGTAAACGGCCATCCATTTAGGGGTTTTTAACAGATTTCTGCCTCTACATTGCCTGTATGATTCACATGATCGCTTGTTAAACTGTAATTCCTTCCATTACGAAAAATTGAATACGAGCTTTGTCTTTAGGGGCTTCCCTCGGGTTAAAGTAATCCCTGTTGCTAGGCGACACTAATTAGAATCGCAACAGACATCGATAAACAAACCTATGGCAGGCTATAAAGGCATGCGGTCAATATTCCGTTACTTTGAGCTCGTTTTTTTGTTGTTTTTCAAGTCATAGCAACAAAATCGTAATGATCCGCTCCCATCCCCACCAAAAAATTATCAGAGTGTGGTTATATTAATCAAATGTTCGTCATAGTTGGTATCATGTGACGTAAGAAAACGGTAATCAATCCGTCACTTATATGCATCACGTAATTTTATATATACAGTATTGATATGAAATAAATTTTAAAAAATACTGCTATAGTTCAATTTTCCTTCTTTTCCTTTCGTTTTTCTTTCATTTATATTTTTTGACTTGCCTTGGATGATAATGCAATTAATGATGATGACAGGATACTGTAGGAGCCGCTGTAGGATGTTTTCTTTAACACAATGATGATGATGAGGGTGATGATAATGATGATGATGATAATGATGATAACAATGATGATGATACATATCAATATGTTGATGATGATGATAATGATATTGATAAAGGTGTGATGATAATGATGATGATAATGGTGATGATGATATAGCATGGAATAATTCAAGGATCCTGGCTAGTGAAGCTTTTTGGTCTAAGCGCAAATGGACTGAAGCATTTTTAATAGCTTCCAAGAACAATGTCCTATTCAATAGAGAGTTTTTCACTGACGATGGGTTTGTAACCCGAAAGCTCGGAGCAGGAATATGAAAATAAAAAAACCTGTATGAAACAAAAAAGTAGTAAAGTCATGACTCCCACGAACAAAGAAACTCTTAAAATTAATGATGATGATGATGATGATGATACTCATAAAAATTGATATCTTCATTAAAATTTTGTCATGTGTGTTAATTTTTATAAAATTGTACTTAAAATTAGTTTTGCAAAAGTTTGCAATTTGTATAAAAGTAATGACTATAATTTCATTTGGAAATAATTGGATGAAAAAAATTCCGAGGACTGACAAAATTAGAAGAGGCCGATAGGCCGAGTCCACTTTGGCAGTCAGAGGAATTTTTTGAATTTCATTATTTCCAAATTTAGCAGACATGTAGTCCTTTTGCAGATTAATTATATCATCCTAGTCTATACTAGACTGATTCCATAAATCATAGTTTTCCCTATTCTGAAAACATTCATTTATTTACAATATTAACATGGACAGATGAAATAGAGAATCATGCATATTCTTAACACAATTTTTAGCCCTGATTTAACAGACAAAACAATCAGGTTTCTAGTGTTTTGATTTCTGCCAATAAAATATTACAACAGATGGGTGTGAGTTTATTATGTTTTGATTTAGGGGAACCAAAACCATTACGTCTGGAAGTCATAGTTTTTTAAGTTTGATAAACAGGATGCATCGTGGTTTAGGTTGAGTACAAACAACACCATATAAGGCATGATGAACAAAAGAAGTTTGTACCCCAAACCGACACAAGTGAAGAACGTCTGTGCATGCTCTGAATCCATATTCAAATTAGTCAAAACATAAGTAAATTTGACTTTCAAACATGCCTTATAAATTGGACTTCACAAAATGCCAAAACTTAGTGTCCATGCTTGAAACTTAAGGCTAATTCTTTCATATCGTATTTGTTAATACAGTATCTTGGTCTGACAAAAGTATACTCTCTAACATTTTTGAATACTTGGAGAAAACAAACATTTATTTTCTCACTCAAACTCTTCAAAATTCTTAGAAAACGTGCTGAAGTGCACGCATGCGCAAACGTTTTTCACTGGTGGCCCCGGAACCTAGACCACAATCAGGGGTGTAGAAAGGGGGAAGGGGGGACCCAAGGTAATTTAAAAATTTGTTTCTAATTTTTGTTAAATTAAAACATAATGCTATTTTGGGTGGGAGGGGGTTAGGCATTTTGGGGGCTCAAACAAAATCCTTGACTTTGGTCTCCCTCCTTTGAGAAATCCTGGTTACACCTCTGCACGATGCACCATTTTTGTTATCTCACAATAGGACTATGAAGATTAAAGAAGCACGAACAATGCTCTTAAGATTTCCTTCCTGGGATTCACCATTAACTTGAAAACCAATTGAACCCAGCTGCACTTTCCTCCTCAGAATCATCATTTTCGTCACCCAAAACAAAGTTCATTTTTAGATGAGAAGCAAAAGAACCTTCTGACTTAGTATCCCATTTCATTCTTGGTGAACTGGGCAAAGGATACTTGCTTTTTGCATCCTTTTTGGCTTCTAGTGTTGTCTTTGATGTCAAAGTTCTCAAGTATTCACAAAAGTGACTCTCAAACCTCTTGTACACAGGGTTAACAAGAGTGCATTCATCTTCATACTGTCCAGAATTAAATGCATCTAAGAGTTTCCGAGCAAGTTTAAGATCTTCTGTAGAATTATTAGTTGTACTTTCAGCCTCTTTGCTAGTCAATGAGGATTTGTTGACAGTGGAATTCTTGTTAGTTTGGTAGTGTAGTAGTTTGGCTTCATTTTCTTTTTCTTGTTTGTCATGTAGGAAATTCATTCTCTGATCATCAGTCTTGATATCTTCTTCTTGTTTCAGCACATTACACATTCTGGGAACTAACTCCTTTTCTCTTTTACATGTACAAGTCTGCGTATTCATCTCTTCCATAACACACAAATTTTGCAGATCTGGGGGATCTTCTAGCTCAATCTTTATGTCCTCTTTTCTCTTCAAAGTACCAGTCAACTCCACATCAATATCAACTTGTTCCAAAGTAGATCCCTTGGTATTTAAGTCCATGTCAGGTTTGCACAACTTTAGGTTTGTGTTTTCCAAAGCACAGGAATCCTGCAAAAGTATTTTTTCTCTAGCATTGACCTCATCTGTACTTCCTGAAATACTAGTAAATCCTGTATTTATAGCTGGATTGACCGGTTCTAAGGAACTAGACAGCTTTCTATCCACATAAGTTTTATTCTCAGGCATTTTCAACTCTGGATTGTGCAAAGAAATCTCAGCCTTTTCTTCTTCTTCATCACTAAACACCACTCCTGAACATTTTTGCTTCTTTCGTCTGGGGTTTCCAAATGACTTTGTTCTTTTCTTTACTTTATTTACTGTCGTTCTCATGCCCATAAATTGCAGGACTGTTTCAGGGATAGTAAAGGTACCTAAGGGTTCCTTGTTCAGCATAGAACTGAAGACAGCCATATTGACTCTAGTGTTATCAGGATCACCCTTTGCACCTCTGTGTCTTAGAACTAAAGGAACAATTTCCTTGGGTTTTATCTCAGATACAAAAGTCATTAGTTCATTAAAGGATGAGTGATCTGAGAATGGTATTACAAAAACATTATCCATGTTCTGGTAGATGTTAGTTTCACCTTCGAAGAGGGCTGTTGGCAAGATGGCAATGGTAGGGTGTTGGTTGTTCCAAAGTTGGAGGTTTCTCTTTGATATTTCATTCTTCATGACAATTCTTATGCTCGTGGAGTCAATGTCACAAGTAAAAACATCAGGTAAGTCAAGAAGTTTTAGTAGCTCCATTCTTTTGGGATCCACTCCAATCCATTTATGAAATGTCAATCCAATTTTGGCCATCAAATCTTCCTTCCCTAATGTGTTCATCCCAAAAACTATGTTAAAATCCAAATGTTTTCTTACAACATCCAAGATCATATTTGTTGCCTCTTCTCTTGTTGGAAATACACACTTTGGATCGCAGTAGGTATTGTCTAGATATAACTTGTCAATCACGGTATGTTGCAATGCATAATGCGTATTGAACATGCTATGGTACCGGAAGTCTCCAGTGTACAGAATATTACCGAAATACCCTTGAAAGAGGAACAATACAGCACCAGGACAGTGATTTGCATCAATTAAAGTAACTGTAAGGTTCTCCTTCCCCACTTCATCCATTGCTATGACAATAGGTTGATCCACAGGAAGCCCAACCACAAGTTCTTTACAAATCCCAAATTTGTGCAGAATGATTCTTTTAGTTAATTCTGAGCAATAAATCTTGTGGTTTTTCCAAGATGACGAGAGACCCACTGTGTGGTCTGCATGAGCATGTGTTAGGAAAAACAAACGACAGTTCTTGGCCGCTGTCTCTCTTGCATTCCAGAAATCCACCGCGTTAGGCGTATGTGGAATAATAGCGCCATTCATGCTTCTTGAAAGGTCCAGGAGATCTCCAGCTAGATATTTTTAAACGTTTTCTCGTACAGTTGTGGTTTTCTTCGAAGCCTCCTTTGACTGATGACTTCAAATTCTACTAGAAGTCGCCTGGTCCCAAACTTCTGGTGATTCTAGTGTCACTTATGCCATTTCTTCATATGATAATTAAGATAATTATCCTTCATTTACCAATAGGTTTGAATCTTTTTTCTGCTCCTAATTTCGGATGATGAAACTCCTTGTTTTAATATTTTTAGGAGAGACATTCTACTGTCAATCACAATACCTCGACTTTGCCGCCATTTTGCATTACACTCGCAATGTCTCCTGGGTAGCAATATACACAGGAAGCCTGTAATCACAGCGTCCAAGTCGTGTCTGTCAAAGAATTAAAATGTTTCAGTTGGATTTCAGTTGTTTGTTAATTAATAACTGTACACCTTAATATGTATATCATATGTTCATATTTATGAAAGATGGGGCCGTGGTTCCTCTTCTTGCCTTTTTTCTTTAGAAGCCAATGCCCCAATGCCCAAGGACCTTCTCTGCTTTCGTTTTGCATAGTCAGCGTTGAGATTCGCCTAAATACGCCCCCTGCCTCCACCTCACATTTTTTCAGTCCAAACGCTGGCCCCTCCTTTCACCGTTCCGCTTTTGTTTGGCTAACAAAAGGCCACCCCACAAAAAAACGGAGCGTTCAAAGAAATTGCCATCGTGACTAACATCATTTCTCAGATTTCTGGATCTACTTCCGCTGAATAACTTTGGATTTGGATTTTTACCCCAAGTTTTCGTGAGAAATGATACTGTGGTACAGTTTGCAAGCGCGTCCCACATGGAAAGAGTAACCTTGCAGCTAGCCTTCAAAAAAATGTCCCACATGGAAAGGAGTGACCATGGGAGACTAGTCATCAGCGACACAAGCGAAATGCTGGGTATGCTGGTCATAGCAAGGGGTTAATCATCTACGGTCTAGGGGCCGACTAACCTCTCCCTTAGGCTTCTGCCGAGCTTCCTGATCAGTCTGTAAATCCAGGGATAGCGGTGTCGGGGCCGAAATCTCCGGCATAGCCGTAAATGCTTCGCGCTGCCATACGACGGTTCAGCATTCGATGTCTGGAAGTATGGTCCTGATTATAAGATCAATAAAAATATTTATTAAAAGTGATCTGTGTAACAGATGAAATTTTAAAAGTTTTATGTATTTTTCACGGAGCTGACTTGCGTCACATCCTATTCATGGGATCCCTGTGGTACACTTTTTACTTGAACCGCAAACCCGCAAAGGAGGTCGGGTTATCCAAAATGGCAGCCTTCCTCATGTAGCTATATATTCCAAACTTTCCACAAGATTTCTTCAGTAAAATATGGTCTGATTACCCTAAAAATCGTATATAATAACAGAAGAGAACTGCGTGTCCGACATGACTTCGATTATCAAGCTGTCTGTTCTTTCTGGTGCTCATGATGAGGGTCCCCTGTGTTACCTCATGCAAGTTGACGAATTTCGTTTCTTGTTGGACTGTGGATGGAACGAAACGCTCACCATGGAACACATTGAAACTGTTAAAAAGTAAGCTCATTTGCTAGTCACGCTAAAGTTTGTATACACCCCTTGCAGGATATTTCCAATGCAGCCAATTCAGAGGACAAAGCCATAGAATCTTACTTTTTTGATAACTAAAATACATTGTTTTGTCCTCTGCGTTGCAACGACTCTAGGAATTGCTGAAACTGGTCTATAGTGTTGGGACTCTGCGTTAATACAATTATGTTTGGTGATATTGATGTTTTTCACAGCCACCATGTTGGATGAATTCAGCAAAGATTCATTAGTCTCTTTTGTTATATCATCCAACATCGCCACCGTGTTTTGTTATTTCATTCTCTTGGGAATGATTAAAAACCAGCAATAAGTTTGTGAGTAGATGAGTGCTTGTTACTTCTCTCCGCTGCCACAAAGATTTTCTTTAAGTTCTCTGGCTTTTTCTAACTCTATGAAAATCAAAATGTGAGTTGAAAGTCGTATGTTGTTGACATTAAATATATTATCGAGTTAAAACATGGCCAAACATTTCAAGTTTATCAAATTAATAGAGCAGTTTGAAAAATACATAATTCTAGTTGACTTACAGGACCTATACAGTACACAGTACAACATGCTGTAATATTGAAATAGATTCCCATTGCCTTCCAATAATTCACCCAATGACAATGCTCAGTTACAATGAGAATATAGCTAGAGTGCGGTAACGATGCCAACAAATATGTGGTATTGTTTTCTATCAAACGGTAAAATTGAAATTAAAAAATATCTAGATTAGGTATCTTAGATATTTTTCCTTATTTATTAATTAGATAACGGGTGTAGAAGGCACACTCAATTGCCCCGGGTGATAATTTGTCTCCAGCTGCAGCATTCACCTTAATACTGGTGGGATGCTTCAGTCAGCTAGGGATTTGTTTGGGGGGTTTGGGCGTGGCTCCGACATCTGGAATTATGTTTATTTAATTTATAAATTTTTTATGACAGTTTTAGAACTATTCCATTCAAAAAATTGTAGTTTTTTTATTCTTCTATATAGCTTATTACAGTTGGTGTGATGCCTTAAGGCTTTACCGACTCAATAAAGATGATGATGATGATGACCAATATGGTTAATGTTTATTTCTACATACATGTATATTTACATTGTAAAGCGAATAATCGCAACATTATTTTTTTCATGTTTCAGGCATGTACATCAGATAGACGCAGTGTTAATATCATTCCCAGACCTCTATCACATGGGTGGTTTGCCATATTTGGTTGGCAAGTGTGGGTTACACTGCCCGATATATGCTACTATTCCAGTTTACAAGATGGGGCAAATGTTTATGTATGATTGGTTTCAGGTGAGATTCTGGTCTATTCTACTTTCGCCTCTCTTTTTGTATCTTTGGGATTCCTGTGGTGAGATACAAGAGAGATATTAATAGACAAAAGAATGGATTTGAATGATAATCAATTATTGTGATTTCATAAATTATTGTAAGCATCCAAATTCCATCACAATCATGAGTAGTATAGGGAATGGGGGTTCCAGCGCAATCTCAACACGGGCAAGACCCGTGTCAAAAATCCACCTACGGACAATCCCCACTCCAAGTGTGGTTGGGGGCAACAGCGCAAATATGTTAGTCTATATATGGAGTGCGAAGAATGTAAGAGAACTTTTAAGAAAGAAGCGGATTTGAAAAAGCATTTGAAAATGAAGACGAAGTGTATGAGCAGTTATGATTGTGGATGTGGTAAGAAGTTTGAGACTAAGGTTAAATTGTTTTGGCATTGTCAGGACTGTGAGTACGACTACGACGACTTAAAAAGTGCTTGGTATTAGGTATAAAATATTTCCTATTATATAGATGGAATCCCAAAGCAACTTCAGCACGGTGTCAATACCCGGTAACGGTGAGATTGACGTTAGACAGTTTTGGCGTCAGTCAGAAAGGAAGGTTAAGAGGACTCTCCGAAAAGGTATAGAAGAATTAGGAGCCCTGAAAGCGAGCATAATGGTAGAAGTAAGTTTGTCAAAAGACGAGGTAATGACGACAGCAATGTTGCGATCAAAGTCGTTAGTGATATTAGAATCCACGAATCTGGATAGGTCACTCAGTGAAGCCTTAGAAGCAATAATGGAGTCGCTGTCTAACTACACGAAAGAAGGATCGGGTTGGACAGTAGAGGAGGTTGAAGGAATAGAGATAAGTATAGCCAGGTACGTACCCATACGAGGGGGGAGTTACGTACCGCTACCAACGTGGGTAGAAAGGAAGAAGGCTATTGTAAACGTGAAGAATGAAGACAATCGATGCTTTATGTGGGCAATCAGGTCTGCACTGTATCCAGCAGAGAAGGATCCCTGTAGGACAAGTAAGTATCCCACAGATGATTTAGAGTGGGATGGTGTGGAATTTCCCATGCAGTTGATAGACATCCCCATATTTGAGGAAATAAACGATCTAGCAATTAACGTTTACGGAGTCAGAGAGCAGACGATAGTACCGTTAGTTCTGTCAAAAAGTAAAGGAGAGCGCGTACATTTATTCTACCACGGCGGACACTACTCATGGGTTAAACACATTAGCAGACTATTCTACAGACATACTAAGCACAAAGGCAAAAAGTACTTCTGTGACTGCTGCTTGCTGTCATTTACATCCTTAAATACCCTAAAGAAACACGATGAGATCTGCCGCGGAGTCGAAGAAGTGGCGCAACGGATCCAGATGCCCACCAACAAAGAGCTTTCATACGCAGACCATCAAAAGCAGATGCAAGTGCCTTACGTGATATATGCAGACTTCGAAGCGTTGATAACTAAGGAAGAGCAGAAACGTGGCGCCACGAATAAGGTAGGATTACACGAGATCTGCTCCTTTGGTTACATAGTAGTCAGATCAGATGGTAAAGCAAACCCTCCTGTGATTTACCGAGGTAAGAACGCAGCTAATGAGTTTCTAGAAGCATTGCGAGAAGAGGAGGGGAAGATTAGAGAACAATTAAGACGTCCAAAGAAGATGGAATTTACCAAAGAGAACCAGGAGGCTTTTACCAAGGCAAAGAAATGCCACATTTGCCAACATACGCTTCTTCAGTTTGGAAGACGAGCCAAGAAAGCGTGGGACGAAGATGGAAAGTATTTAGGAGAAGCTCATTTTAAATGCGGGAAGTATGCTAAGAAGGGTGAGAAGCCGGGAAAGCCCTCCACGCATTGCATTCATTGTCATAAAGCATTCGTTGAGGATTTCTATGTGGATAAGGTTAGGGATCACTGCCACATCACGGGTAAATACAGAGGAGCGGCTCATTGGAAATGCAACATAAACTTCAAAGTAGACCCAGAAATGGAAATACCCGTATTCTTTCATAATTTAAGGGGTTACGACAGTCACTTACTCTTACAAGGAACGGACGGCTCCGAAGTAAAGTGCATACCCAACAACAAAGAAAGGTACATGTCCGTAACTGTAGGCAAGCTGAAGTTCTTAGACTCACAGCAGTTCATGGCGGACTCCTTAGCAAACTTGGTTAAATACAACACGGAGTTCCCCATTTCCAGTCAATACGGCGCGGAAAGGAAAGGAGTCTACCCATACGAATACATGGATTCCTGGGAGCGATTCGAAGAGCCCCTACCACCCAAAGAGAGATTCTACAGCACCCTAAACGAGTCTGGTATAAAGGACGAGGAGTACCAGCATGCGTTAGATGTGTGGAAAAAGCACTCCTGTGAGAATATGGGAGACTACCACGACATCTACCTACGTTCAGACGTAGTGCTGCTCGCGGATGTTTTCCAAAGCTTTCGAAAGATGGCTATAGAATATTACGGATTGGATCCCGCTAATTTCTACACGGCTCCTGGGCTCAGCTGGAGTGCTTTGTTAAAGAAGACAAATGCGCAACTGGATTTCCTAACGGAATACGACATGTACCGCTTTATGGAAGACGGTATCCGCGGCGGTGTTTGCGGACCCAGCAGACGATACGCCCGCGCGAACAATCCCACGGTGGAGTACGACCCGGAGAAGCCAACCACATACATCTTCTACTTAGACGCAAACAACCTCTACGGTTGGGCAATGTCGCAGTACTTACCTGTACGCGACTTCGAATGGGACAACATAAAGCCCATAGAGTTTTACCTAAACGTAGGTAAAGAAGACGACAAAGGTTACGTGCTGGAGGTGGACCTGGAATACCCAGAGCACTTGCACGACGCGCACAATGAGTTCCCATTAGCACCAGAAGCAATAGAAATACCATTTAAGCAGCTGAGTCCGCTGCAGAGGGAAATGTGCCCTGGCTACAAACCCTACAGGAAGCTAACGATGAACCTGATGGACAAGAAAAAGTACGTGGTGCATTACCGCAACCTGCAGTTTTATGTGCGCCACGGCTTACGCGTGAAGAAGATCCATCGCGTTTTGAAGTTCACGCAGGAACCATGGATGCGCTCCTACATTGACTTTAACACACAAAAGCGTACGCAGGCAAAGAATGACTTCGAAAAGAACCTGTTTAAACTAATGAACAATAGCGTATTTGGTAAGACAATGGAGAACATCCGCAAGCGCGTAAGCATAAAGATAGCCAGCACCAGAGAGGAAGCAGAAGCATACGTATCACAGCCTGGATTCGTTAGATACGTAGAAATGTTAAACTTCTACGTGATTCACATGAAGAAAGCGAATCTATTCCTGAATAAACCCGTATACACGGGGTTTACAGTGTTAGACCTATCAAAGCTGCTCATGTATGAGTTTTACTACGACAAGCTAAAACCGAAATACGGTGATAAGTGCCGCCTCTTATACACCGACACCGATTCCTTGATACTAGAGGTGCAGACGGAAGACATTTACGAAGACTGTGTTCCCGACATCGATGAATACGACACCAGTGATTACCCACGCGACCACTTTCTTTACTCCCCTAAAAACAAGAAAGTAATCGGAAAAATGAAGGATGAGATGAAAGGAAAACCCATCGTGGAATACGTGGGTCTGAAACCAAAGATGTACAGCGTGCTAAAGTTAGACGGCGTAGAAAAGAAAGCTAAAGGCGTAAAAAAGTACGTGGTTAAGAAGGACATTACGCACGAGTCCTACCTCAACGTATTACGAACACGCAAGGAACAGCGGCATAAGATGAACAGCCTGCGCAGCTATGGTCATCAGATACATAACGTCACGCAGGAGAAGGTGTCACTGTCTGCATTTGACGGTAAGCGATGGATGTGTGATGACGGAGTGCATACGATAGCATTCGGACATCACACGATAAGCAGTTCTTCTTTGACGAACCCACGCGTGGGACCATCATGAAGATAATACAAGATGGGCTGGCCCTTCTTAGCTATCGCACTTCGGATCTGATAAGTTTCCAAAGACCAATTAGGATCCGTAGCTCTTTTGGATCCTCCTTCTAATTCACCCGACTCATAGAGATATCGTACCGCGACATTACCTAATCTCTTCTCCTGGGGGAAGACCGCCCTCGAACTTCTGACGTAGGACTTGTGTTCCACGTGCTTCTTTTTTATGGCATCCTTGGGTTTCATTCCCGTAGCCCTGGCCGCCTCGTTGTTCAAAGCCGCGACGACCTGGGGGAGCCTCTGGGTCCATTCCCTATTGCGTTTGGAGGGATCTTCCAGCTCTTTCCAATACTGGTACCCAAAGAGACGCTCGGCCAGGGTCTTATTGAATCTTTCGACAATGCTTTGACCCCTGTGGTACTCTGCTTTAGCTCTCCTAATCTTAGTGTCGTGGTCTTTCAGGGTCTTGGTAACCACGCCCATGAACTCCGTCCCCGCATCCACTTGCAGCAGCTTAGGCCATTTCAAGACGCGCTTATAAATCCTACCTAGGGCTTCTGCGACTTCCCCAGAATCCTTGCTGGTTATGGGTTCGGCGTCCTTGTATCTGCTTGCGATATCAACTACGGTCAAAGCGTACCTATAGGTCTTTTTTCTCACCTTATCGTGCGGCAAGAAAAGCAAATCCGCCTGATGAACTTCATTGGGGGTATTTACGGTGAAGCTGGGCCTGGGAATGTACTTAGGCACGGGAAGATAAACCTGCCAGAGGGTTTGTTTTTTCAACCAGTTCTTAGCCGTTTCGTCTGATACCCTGGCCGCGGTCGCGAGTTTCTTGATAGCTGACGCTCCTCTCCAATAGCCTTCCGGCCCATAGTAAATCCTTTTAAGTTTGTCCTCTACGCGGCCCATTATATGAATTCCAAAACAAGATTGATCTTACGTCCGTTAAAATCCACCGTCTTTCCGTCCACTTTAATGGTGATGTTTATGCTTTCTACCAAATTAGATAAGTCATAGCTCAAAGAAATGGGAGTGTATCCTACTGGGTCAAATGGATTACCTTGGGGCAGAAACTTGGACATAAGAGAAGACTTTTCTCCATCGTTGTAACTATGGACCAAGTCGCAATAGACTTCGTAAGAGGATGCGACTTTCCATTTCACATCATATGTACTGCCGCTATTTATTGTGGTACTAGTAAGGCCCAGGAGTTCTACCAATGAACTGTCCTTTAAATTAGCGCTTCCACTATTTTTCTTGAATGTCATTTCATGGGGTAATCCTGTGGTAAGAGTGTATCCATGCTTTGCTAGCTCCTTAGCCAGTGTTATTGGGGTGTAATGGGAATCTGGTATTTTTGGTTTGGTGCCGGAAGTTCCGATGACAAAGCCATTAATTAAATTATGCCAAGAATTGTACAAAGAGCAACTAACCAACCGAACCCTTTCCGCGCGGATGGGAGGATTCAGATACGTGGTAAAGCCATTCTTGTCGCTTTCCAAAAAGACGATCATTATATTAGATACGCCAAAGCCACGCCTCCGGCCAGCCCTGCGACTCCTACGAAGACCAGCTCACTATCTTTTTGTTTCTTAGAAGGCTGGTAGTAATTCTTGAACTGAGGCTTTCTTAACGCCACTGTGGGATGCGCTTGCGCATAAAGCTTAAAGGCGTAGTCTGTGTTTTCGAAGTTCTTATCCGCCTGCATTTTGTCTTGGTAATTCTTATCCAACCAATCCCTGTAAGCTTGTCTTTTTTCATTCCAAGCCGCCACGTCCCGCTGATATTTCTCCAGCGCTAAGTCGTGCCTTTTTCTTTCGGCGGCACCGCTTTTGTCGCCTCTAACTAATCTATCTAAATATTGACCACCATAATTAGCTCCAGTGAATGCTAAAGCTGCAATGACTCCACCTGCGACTAAGCTAACCATTATACATTAGGTAGGTACTTTTCCTTCCGTAGGTAATCCTTTACCATGATAGCCCCGCCAACGGCAGCGGTCATCTTAGCAAAGTTAGCGAAGCTCTTGCTTGGGTCTTCAGTAAAGTCTTCTTTGAGCACTTTCTTACCTACCCAACCAATACCCGCAACAATGGAAGTAATAATAGCTGCTTCTTCAACAGTTTTCAACAACGCGGTCGACATTATATTACAAAGCGAGAAGGAAAATCTAGGTCGCCGCGGGTGATAAATTTACTCCATTTCAGGGATTTTGCTTTTTCTAACAGCCGGTTCCACAGGTGCGTGATATGTTGGCGACACATGTACGGCCTCCCACTTTACTTTTGGCTTCGTAGCCCGCCATTGTAAGTAAAGGCTGCCTGCTGCTATAGCAACTCCTAACGCGCCAATGACGTACCCAGGATTAATGGAGGATTTCTTTTCGTCCTCCACCTTTTCCACCTTCTTTGCTTTGTTCTTCTTATTCATCTCCGCGAGCTTCTTTCCCGCGGCAACTCTGCCTGCAGATTTAGGCTTGGTAATCTTGGTATCTTCTACGGGAGCCTTTTCTGGTTGTTCTTCGGTGTCACTCATCTTATATTAAGGGGCTTGAAGGACTTGACAAGTAACTTGATGACGACTTGACAATGACTTGGCAATGACTTGACAACGACTTGACTAAGTACTTGAGAATGACTTAAGGACGACTTGACTAAGTACTTGAGAATGACTTAAGGACGACTTGACTAAGTACTTGAGGTGACTTGATCATCAGCAAGTGCCGCCTGGAAGACCTTTTCAACTTCTCTGCCTTTTTTGAAGTCCTTCCAAGATGTTCCGAAGGAACCTAGTACCTCCTTCAAGTCGACATGCTGAGCTACGTGAAGTGCCGCAGAGGCGACTGCCATTAACTTACCGCACTTCAAAGACAACCACCCACAGGTTATCTTAAGTTCTTGGGCGATGACATAGTCATCTCTTATGTCCTTCTGTAGTTGCTCCACGTCGTCTATGGGCAGTGCAAGTCCAAGCAATTTAGTCGCAAGTCGGATAGCGGAGTCTGCTACGGCGTCTGTGGTCTTACTTGCAAGGGCGGCCTCGTACCTCTTATGGAACTTCTTAACCTCCTCTTCCGACAGCTTATTAACCTGCTCATGGGTAAGTTCCTTGCCTATCATTTCTTTGCACTTCCCAGATGACACAAGGATGTTAAGTTGTTCCTTGAGGTTACTTTCATCTAACTGTGTGGGGACTTCATCTATGAGCTGCTCAATGTCCATATACATTAGGAATCATAGATTCCAACCTCGTACGGAAACCTCAAAGAGAAGATCATCTTGGAATGTTGGTGCGTTTTTAAATGCCGCATGTATTCGTGCAGCTGTTCCTTGCTTATCTCACCGCCGTAGTCGCTTAAAATGGTTTCCAGGTCAGACTTGCTCGGAGTATAAAATACTACGAGAGAGCCTATGTTTTCCCTAAAGGGCTTAGAGACACTGGTAAGCTGCTGCGAGAGCAACCAAACGCTGATATTGTCATGCCTACCGCTAAAGGCGAGCTTCACTAATTCGGAGGTGCGCCTTTTTACGTCGTCCCCACAGGCAATGTCATCCAGTATGAGTAAAGTCTGCGTATCTTTAGGGAATTGCTTATGCCAGAACTTCAAATGGCTGGATAACTCGTTAGGGTCTAAGATATCTACAAAGAAGTCGTCATCATTCCTGCCTATGCCTTCCCAGGTGCGGTTATTCACGTAGGTGGGGCATAATAGTACTATGTAGTCGAAGCGGTATCTAAAGGGTCCTAATAGCTGCTCCACGATGAACTGGGTCTTTCCGCAGCCGGTGGGTCCTACTATCAGAGCATTGCAGGGAATATGGTTCGGATCCATTATATATAGATGGACCCAGTGGACGCAGTAAGAAGGATTGTCGCCGACGCAAAAGATAAAAGAGACACCATAGAAATGCAAAGGGAAGAGATAGACCGGTTAAAAGAGCGCGTACAGGAATTGTACGATGAAATGCGTGGTCTGAAGCGCGCGGAACGGTTTGGTGCGCTTTTGACAATGGCGGGTTGGGCTAAGGAGTCCATTAAGGACTTCATTCGATATCCCCCATAGATATATGGACTGCATTACGTGCGAACTACCTGCTGACTGCATAATCCCTCCCAAAAAACCGATACCCAAACCGTGTAAAAAATACACCTGCCGTCACTGTAATAAGGTATTCTCTGAAGAAGACTTCGTTGGACATTGGTGTCCCGCGGATACTAAAGCACGAAGGACTTTAGACGACGCTCGAGAAGAGTAAGAGGTCGCAAAGAAGATCTTACTAAGCCCCAGCAAGAGGAATTAGCATAGGTCTTTCTTTTTTATTGTTATTTTGTTAAATGCTGTAAAGAGGTCTCAAGTAAGGACCTATTTTTTATTGTTATTTTGTTAAATCGAAGAATGGTTAACATGATTATCTTTTTGCTGGTTTCAACGATGAGAAAGAATGATACCTAATCTCTCAATGGGGGCTTAACAAAATAACAAGAAATAATAGACCTTATCCTAAAACCCTCTTACAGGGTTTAACAATTTAACAATAAAAAATAAGGTATATATAATGAAGTGCGTGCAATGTGATAGAGCTTTTAGTAGCAAGCAGCGACTGCAATACCATCTTTCCAAGAAAGTCTGTCAAAAGACCATCAGCACTGTTTGCGGTGACTGCGGTAAGGAACTGTCCACAGTACAGGCCCTACGATATCACCGCGAGCATAGAGTCTGCCTTAAAGGTCATTGCCGCCGATGCGATGAACCCCTCTTCGAAGAAAACTGGCATAAATACCGCTGCCGTCGCTATGACCTCACAGATGTGGTCTGTGAAACCCACGGCGATTTAGCAGAACGATGTTGCCCCCTTGAAACCAGCCGGGCTTTAGTGCTGCGTAAAAAAGAAATAGACCAAGATTTCGTATGCTTTGACGACTACGAAGGAGTAAGATGGGAGAACCGAGAACACTGGGACGGCATCTGCGATAAATGTGGTTGTCAACGCAGCGGTCAACATATTTGGTGTTGCCTGTACGAAGGTCCCAAGCCTTTAGACCATTACCTTGCAATACGAAAAGAATGGTCTAATATATGATGTTACCTTACGTCGCAGCGTTCGCAGGAGGAGCCTTGATTACGATATCGATTGATTTCATGTCGGAAAAAATGAGGTCCGACGTAGCAGACCAATACCTAGAAGCCCATGAGGACGACTAATCACACAATGGATTAGCCTCCGCCTTTCTTTCAACGTCGAACTTCCATCGACCGTTGACTTTACCATAGCTACGTATGTGAGTGTACTCTTCGCCTTGCAGTACGTACCGTACGCAGTCAGGAGCCCATAAACTGTACTCTTGGCTGCCGTCTAAGAGGACCAACCTTAAACGGTTAATGTCCTCGAAGACGACGTAATTTTTTATTTTGTATGAAATGCCTTGTATTAATTCGCGCCAGTGAGTTTGTTCAACTATCATTATATTTATGAAATATCTTTCGGTGCGTTTGTAGCGTCTCCTGTGACTTGAAAGCCTTAACGCAGCCAGGACAAGGTATGCGAATGCCGTCGACGTAACGGTCGATTTCCCTGCAGATCAGATCGTAATCGTTGCAAACCATCGTAAGATAACCATTCATTTCATATTGCGTCAATACCGCTTTTTGTTTGTCGGACAATACGCCGTTACCCTTTGGCGTCTTCAGTTCCAGACATAACCCATTGTATTTTTTATGGGAGTTAAGAATTAGGATGTCGGGTTGACCTGCCTGGTAGCCCTTTTGCCAGCACGTTATCCTTTTACTGGTGGTATCTTGCAATTCCCCGAGTCCAGGTGCTAATAACAGCGTAGGGTGAAACCGGCGTATGTAATCGATGACCTTCTTATGTAAGTCAAACTCATTCTCGATCTTGAAGACCAACTTATTTGGACCATCCAACGAGTACTTTCCCGTCTTCCTTAACGTAGGTAGGACATCCTCGAAGACCCAATCTTGGAACGACTCTGCCGTTGGCAGTTTGGAGCTGAATATCAATTGATACAAACCAGACTCCGTCACGTACAGGGATTGTGGGTGTGAACCAGAAGGGAGGCGATTCACCTCTATTCTAAATTCACTAAGCCTCTTCTTATGCTTATCCCGCACGTGGACTTTAATAGCATCTTTGGTGTCTGCATAACCTAATGCCTTTGCTACCTCCTTTGCTTTAAAGTACAGCTTATCGCCTTGCACTATGCATTGCAGTTTAGTTTCGTTGTTTTCGAATACGCGGAGCATATTATACGTAAGGGATATTTTTTATCCTTTCGCGAGCCTAGTAGGCAACGCTCTTTAGCTGATTCATTTCTACGCTCAGTTGCGCGTCTGAGACTACGAAGATATATGCGTTGATCTTAGTAGTGTCGCTGGCATGTTTGGTGCGCTTGATCTCCAACGTAATACCGTCCTGGGTATTTACCAGCCGCAATCCCTGTCCATGTAGGTCTTCGTCGTTCGTCGTGCGCATGTCGATCCACAGCGCGTACTTATCCTTAAAGAATTCCTTTGGGCCAATTTGGTCACCAAACTTACGCGCGACTTCCCGGTACATGTCCTCGGGCTTTATCCCTTGTGAGTAAACCTTATTAGGCACTCCGTTAATGCTAACGCCTACGTTAGTGATGTTAGGATTAAAGAACGCCTCGGAGTCGCGCAATCCTGCCGTGTATGTCTTTGCGAACAGCAACATTATCCCTGTAAGGCTGCGCCTGGGAAGGTTAATGCTTTGGTTGATGACCTCTTCGACGTTATTTGTAAAGCTGAACGTCTTGTACATCACGACGTGATCGTAAAGGAAAGCCTTCCCGGCGCTGTATTCCATGCCAGCGCTACGAGCCAGCTCTTCGCTGTATACCGTTTCGTACTGCAGCTCCAAGTTCTTGATGAAATAAGGATCCACGGCTGATGAACTTACATCTTTTCCTTGCAGGATGTTCGTAGTGTCTGCTAGGGTCACTTCGAACTGCAGTTCGCTTAGCTGCCTTGGGTAGTATGCACCGTGGTTCGTGATAATTTCGAAATCTAATGGAACAACATATTTAGTACCATAAGCCGTCTTTATTTCGTCTTCTCCTGAGGCGCCAGAGGTTGCGCTTCTTACCTTGCGTATGGCTACGCTTGCTATTCCCTGCTCTATCCTTTGTGCACGGTCAAATGCAGTCAACCATAAGTCTTTGTACGTGGTATACAAATCATACCTGTTTAAGTCCAGCAAGGACTCCCCGGCGAACTTTACACGCATTTTGGAAACGAGGTTTCTACCCGCATTATTGACGACGTGACGCGCGTCTGCGGTATCTGGCTGTATTGCTAGGTTAAACCTTAGCGCCAGGGTGCCAGGAACCAACACTAGGTTATCCGTTAGGCGGGGCACGCCTACGTACAGGGTTTCCCCTGGCTTAGCGCTGCTGGGGGTAAAGGTGACCCGGTGAAAGGTGCGTTCTGCTTTCAGTCCGCCAACCTGCTTAGGTAATACGTTGGGGTTTAACTTTGAGCTTATCATATATAATGGAAGTAGAAGGTGATTTTGATCCCCTTACCGAAGAAGGTCAAGTCGACATTAACGACGAAGAATACGAGTCTTTGCTTCCTGATAACAACGTAGACTCCCGAGGCCTCTTCGACAAGCTAACACGCAAGTATGGCAGCAGGGCCCGCGATGCTATGCGTTCCTTAAGAGATAAATTCAAGTCTAAGAACCCCCACACACCCATTCCGGAGTACTTACAAATGGAATCCCTTGGCGTGCGGTCGGACTTAACAGCGGACCTCCTCAATGACCTAAGAGAGCGATACCCAAACATAAACCTGGCTACTTTGGACTTCCAAATAGGAGACAAAGGGCAGGTTCAAGTTAGAGAATCGGGTAGGGAAAAATGGCACAACCTGTATCAAAGGAGAAATACCAGCCTGCTTAACAGCCAGCTTCCCAAAGGAGTCACGGAGGCGCTTGGAGAGCCCAACTTGACCACGCAGCGTGACTTGGCTAGGGAGGAAATGCAACAGTCTTTTGATAGGTTCCTTGTTAATGCAGTTAGATTACCGACCTTTGCAGGCGGCTATGGAACGCACGAAGAATTAAGAGCGCAAATAGGAACGCTAAGCGAAACGCTCCAAGCTAAGACAGAGGAAGTCGCTGCGCTAAACGCTCAAAAAGAGGAATTGGAAGCCAAGATAAGTGAATACCGTGCCTTACCAGTAGACGCCATAAAGAAATCCGTCAACGCATATAATTTAGCGGAAGCACACCGAGAATTGGCCGACGTTAATACCCAAAAGGAGGCAGCTAACAACGACTTGCAGCGAATCACCAGGGAGCGCAAGGACCTCTTAAAGGCAAGCGAGGATTTGACGGCGCTTAGAACATCTTTTCAGCAGCTAGAGCTGGAAAACGACGTCCTTAAGGAAAGATTTAGGGAAATGGAAAACGAAGTCATGAGGGCAAACAGGGCTACTCTTGAAAGTCGTGCCGCCGAAGTTGCCGATTTTCGACAGCAAATATCTAAGTTGTTAGATGAAAAAACCGCTGCCGTAAAGGACTTTCAGAATGCCTTTAGCCGCTTGGCTGGTAAGGATGAGCAGCTAATACAAATAGGAAATGAATTAGTGGAGAGTCACGCCAGGGAAAGGCGCGTCATAGCACAAATGGCTGAAAAGGATCTGGAAATAAGACAACTTCAGGAGACCGTCGAAGACCTGCAGGGCCAATTAGAACGGCAGCAGGAAGCAGCTGTGGACCAAACTCGCTCCGAAGAGGAAAGGGAGGCAGCACGGAGGGAAGTAGGAGCCCTTCAGGAAAGACTGGCGGAATTACAAACGCAAATAGAAGGTAAGGAAAGGGAGCTGGGGCTTACCACCAAGGAAAAGATAAAAAGAGCCCTTTTGAAGTATGGTGTTCCGCTGGCATTCGCGGTTGCTATTAGCACCGTAGTAGGAGTTATCCTATCCGCGCTTAAGGCTACAGGCGCGGGCGTAAAGAAATTAGGCAATGGACTAACGGACTTGGGAAAAAAGATGGCGGCCAGTCTTCCTGGGCTGCTGGGTTCGGTTGTTTCCTTGGCACTTAGGGCCGGCGGCGAACTGTTGAAGTTTGTGGGGAATAACATTTGGATATTAGTCGTCGCTATTGGGGTGGTATTCTTGAAGAAGATGAAGGGCTAATCTTATCAGGCTTATCGTCGTCGGGTACCCGAGGCATCCTCGACTGGGGATAAGTAAAGATAGTATTCGCGCCGCCTTGATAATGTGGAACTAGCGGCAGCACGCTCATGGTGCTAATAGGCTTATGATTCCAAATAGCATCCGGCGTAGGTTCGGTTACCTTACCCGCAGCATTTATTCGCACGATGCCTCGTTTTACTACGGTCGCACCTCCATCACTGGGACGAATTTGCAGCTTCGCATATTGGCAGCTAGCTATCATGTGGAAAGACACTGGAGTTATATCTTCTGGGCTTCTCGGATATGGTTCACACGAAAAATGGGTTGAATGCCTAGCATTATTTCTTGTCCTGTAAGGCAACAACGGATGGTTATTCTCATCAACGATCCTAAAACCGGCATTGCATGAGTACCCCGCAGCAATGCTAATAGTGCACATGATCAATCCTAATCCCCCAACCTCTACCCACAATCCGGTGTCATGCCATTCGTCGTTTACGTAGTCCTTCTCCTCCAAATAATAAAGAAACCAATCTTCCTTTGCGTGTGGATTCATATATTTAAAGACTAACCACCGTAAGAGTGCTAATGGTGGCGTGATTATATGGCTGGTTTCTTTGATCCTCTATGCTATTTACCGTGACCTTTCCCGTGTCGTCTACTCTTATTTGCAGCTTTACCTTCCCATGGCAATCGGCGACCATGTGAAAAGTCCAAACCGATAGATTTTCCTCGCTGGTTGGGTTGGGCTCTACGGAAAAATGTACAGGCTCCCTGTTGCTCGTCTTCGCGCGCATAGGCTGCAGTATGCCATTCTCATCCAGGAACCTAAAGCCCACGTTCGCATGGCTGCTCGTGCCAATGCAAATACTACAAAGGATTAACTTCTTCCCTGAGTAGTTCAAATTCACGGACATACCTGTGACATCAACCCAAGATGCTTGGGTGTATTTTTTCTCGCCTGTGTAAGTCGTATAGACACAATCTACTCCAGCTACGTAGGGGTTGTTCATCGCCATATATAATAGCTCAGACCAATGCTTGCAGCTGCTAAGCCGGCTTTTAGTAAATCATGGTCGTATTCCTCGGGTATCGTAGGCATAACATGGGCCTTCTTCGATGGTTTCTTAACTACGGGTAGCTTCGCTTCGTGTGACTTTTTTGGCTTCTCTACGAAGTGAGGAATGTTCCTAAGAGTGTCAGAGTTCACGTCGTTCACCCCAAACTTCATATCCTTAGTAGCTCGCTGCAGCTTGTTGTTATAACCCACAACGGAATTGGTGTTAATAACTAAATTACTTGGCATTAACCAACAACCGGGCGACAAAGCGTAATCCAGTCGCACTTTAGACTGCTGCACCGCTAATTGATATCTCTGCACCGACTTGGATATGTTGTTCTCTATTATTGCAGACTCAAATAAAGTTAGGAATTCTTGTTGCGTTTCCCGCGAAGCACCTTGGGATCCAACGATGGGGCTGCGGGTATTTACCTGCGCTCCTAAGATGCAGTACACAAATGCTTCAATGCTGCGGTTAATCCTGGCTAGGTTCCTTAAACCTTTTCCTTTCATCAACACGAATGGATCCCAAGTGCCGAGGTAGTTCGATTGGATTCTGGTAATTAATGAATTATTGCTCTTATCACCACCCATATCACCGAACTCTAACTCATTACTTGGGTATTCCTGATGCCCATAATCGGCTGGCTTCTCACCGTTGGCACCCCAAACGTAAACGATGCCAAGGCCATGCGTCTTACCCTCTTTGTAACGAAAGTCTCTTTGCTGTGGTTTGAACTCATTAATTAACCTTTCTAGGGCTGCGGCGTTATATCGATTATTCATTGGATTAAATGCCTTATCTCCCGGTAAAGGTACGTTAAGCTCCTTCAACAACCTCCTTACCGTAAAGGCAACGTGAAACTGCATAATTGGAATGTGAAACATGTCCGCGGCAACACCACAACCTTTAGTGGCAGCCCAGACAGCAAAGTTTAACTGCTGCGGCCAATATCGCATATTGGGTCCTGCTAACCATTCCCTGGCCTCTTTACCCGACGTATGCTTTAACATCGTATCCCCATAGATATTCCTTACTACTACATCAAATGATTGCCTACCCACTGAAATCTTCAGGAACGTTACCATCGTTTCAAAGTCGTTTACACCACCTTCAGCATCGTAAAATGGGTAATCTTCCGTGGTTAACAATAAGTTTCTAGGAAAATTGGGTGCTTTATGCACGGGTGCCTCCTTCGTTATTGGCAAATGCTGTGCCTTTTTCCTCTCCTCATGCGGCTCCAAGTCTGTATTGCTGTACATTCTGGAGCCTTTATAGTAAATCCCATCGGGTCTTCTTTCGAACTTACTAGGGTCTGCATGCGGAAACATCTTCCTAAATGCTCTCCAGTTGGCATAATCCCTGTTGTCGTGATGTGGCTGCTCCTCAATATCATTCCCAAAAGCGTCGTACATTAGTATATATAATGGATGTTATACCATCGGCGCCTCCACTTTATCCTGAACTTCCTAAGGAGGGTACTAACGAACTAAACGCTGAAAACTTTCGTCTGAATAAAGCGAACTTAATCCTGGCTTACTTGGAAGGGCAGACAAAACACTATGAAAAAGTTAGAAAAAAGTATGCTAGAGCCCGAAGCATATTACATAAAATCGCGATAACTTCCGGGTCCATGTCCGTGGCGTTAACAGGCACTGGCGTTGCTACTTCGCTTACTGGACCGGGAATAATCGTTGGAGTTCCTTTGGCTAGCGTCGGCGCCGTCTGCGGTATTATTTCGGCTGTTACAACAGGCGTTATGAAACAGTTGTCAAGCAAAATATCCAAGCATGACACGACAATAGCTCTGTCAAGGGCTAAAGTAAATACGATCATTGACCTTGTCTCAAAGGCTTTGCGTGACAGAAAGATAGACAACGCAGAATTCTCGCTTATCTTAGCTGAAGAAGACAAATACGAGAAACTAAAGTCGGACATAAGGAATAAAAAAACCATCGTGAAAGATCTTTCCGAGGAATCTCGCAAAAAGATCTATCAAGAAGCGAAAGAAGAGCTTCAAAGAAAGCTTGCTCAGTAAACATCTGCTTCGAAAAGAGCGTGACGGGATTTCGTTTACATATCGAACGACAGTCTGGAAATTACGCGTAATCTTATGCCATAAGATTTATACCATAATACACGGTATGACCTTATTTAGTAAATTATTACGCGTAATATATATTATTTAGCGAATTATTACGCGTAATATAAATTATTTGCATGACCTTATTTGGCGAATTATTACACGTAATTTCTCATCTTATGCCATAAGATTCGCTATCTTCTTGGAATCCATCCTAACAGGGGGTGGTTGGGGTCTATTTTGTAAAATATTTCGTAAATTACGTCAGGATAATAAGGAATATCCTTATCCAGCCGACAAAACATCCACTCGGCTTTTGTCATATCAGAAACCTCAGGAATAGACTTACCGGTAATTTCAGACAAAAGATAGGGAATAGCTTTGTAATATTTCCCTAGCTTTAATTTTTTCAACGTTTTCCGTAGACTTTGTGGGGTTGGCTCTTCTAAATGGTCTATGATTTTCTTCTTTACTTCGTTATCTAAATATACCGGTCGATAACCTTGGATATGACTCATCCAGTCCCTGAAGTATTTTATTCTTTTGTATGGCGTCTTCTTACGACCTCCGTTGGAATAATATTGCTCTTTGGTAGCACAAGGCACGGCATTACGAATATTCTTACCGCACTCGTAACACTGTGCTGACGTGTCGTCTTCTATTTGCATTTTCTTACCACAACAAATATACTTATTTGGTTTAGTAGACACAAACTTGGGTTTCAAGCACTTTACACAGAAATCATAAACAAACTCTTTACATTCTTCGCACTCCATATATAGACTAACATATTTGCGCTGTTGCCCCCAACCACACTTGGAGTGGGGATTGTCCGTAGGTGGATTTTTGACACGGGTCTTGCCCGTGTTGAGATTGCGCTGGAACCCCCATTCCCTATACTACTATCATGGAAGCTGGATCTCATGGTATTGGCATAATAGGTTGTTACTTCATGTAAGACTACATGAAATGGTAGAGCAGATGCAATTAAACCGTGAAATAAAATCAAACTAAATACTAACTAATAGTATCTATTTAGTGACTAGTAGTTGCTATTACTCAACCAGAACATTCATCATACAAAGACAAATACACAAGAGACCATTTGTGTCTTTTGTTTAATAAATGTTCTGGTTGAGTGATAGCAACTATTAGTCACTAAATAGACACCATTAGTTAGTATTTAGTTTGATTTTATTTCACGGTTTAATTGCATCTGCTCTAGTATTGGATTATAATTATTTATTATTGATTATAACATCCTGAAACCCTAATCCAAACCCTAACCCAAATCCAAAAAAAAACTTATACCCTTAGAATCTATTACGGAATAGTGCCATTTCATATAGTCTTACATGAAGTAGTAAGGTTAATTGGTTAAACTATTTAAAATCATGGAAGGAGTACACTTCAGAAGCAACATACGCAGACTCAGTGTATTTGTGATACTGAGTGACTGCATATGTTGTTTCCAATTCTGATTTCGATGCTAGTGTGAAACAAGTTTCAAATTGTAACAAGTCAATGTGACTGATCAGTTTTGGCCATTATATGCAATGTTGTTGGTTGACCAGCTATTATATTTTTAAAACTGTTAAAGGGATATTGGATGAACATGAGAGTACAGAGTACCATAATTTTTTTGTTCCAATTTTTTCTTAGTCACATCAAAACTCAGAAGAATTTGACACCTTCACCCTGGATGATGTGGATGCTGTTTTTGATAAGATTATTCAACTCAAATATTCACAGAATGTTAGCCTAAAAGGTAATTTAAATTGTAACAAAAAAAACAACATAAAACACTGTGCTATATATATGGGATTACAGCCTATGTGTATTTTCAATACTCCCCTTCACACTTTCCTCCCCCATCTTTAAAGTTAGCCTTGCCTTTGCATCGAAGCGAGACGAACGGTGAGCTTGCAATGATAGAGACCTTTTTAACACCTTGGATAATTATTCACATGCCGCTATTAGTGTAAACTCACCATTCGTCTGGCTTCAATGCAGAGACACAGCTACTTTTCAAGATGGCACAGGGAACTGTGAAGGCAACTTTTGTGCATGATAAAATAGATATCCAACGTTTTCTCATAGCAAAGCAATGAATATCTTATCTGTACTAAAATATATATTAAGATACTTCATGGTATCAAGAAACTATATACAGTAGTATGACGCTAGTTAGTTAGTATAGAACTAATGATATAATATACTATATTCAGGTAAAGGACATGGTATCACCATCACACCTTATGCCGCTGGGCACATGATTGGTGGGACAATGTGGAAGATAGTCAAAGATGGAGAAGAGGATATAATATATGCCGTCGATTATAACCACAAGAAGGAAAGACACCTGAATGGAGCCGTCCTGGAAACACTTAGTCGACCGTCATTGTTGATCACTGATTCATTTAATGCTTTGAATGTACAGACGAGGAGAAGAGAAAGAGATACGCTGCTTAAAAGTAAATATCTTTCAATTTTTTTGTTATTCTATCAAAAAGTAACTAATGAAGGCTGTTGTTTATAACCAATTGATGTTTTCATTCCTATTTACGCACAATAAGCATGACAGGTTTGTGAGTTGATTGTAAACAATCAACTCATGCAAAGCCACTCAGCAAGCTCATTTCGCAAGAGCGTTTGTCTCTGGTGCAGTAGGTCATAATTCACCTTCATAATTGTGTTGGATTGTGTTACGGTCACCAAGAAGTTCAGACATTGTTCTCAGATTTCTGTACAAATGTGCTGACTTTTATAAATGAATTGTTTGCTTGGTTTGTTTAGTTAGTTCTCTAAATACAAGTAAGATATCATTTTTCTAACTTATTTGAAGCTTTTCTTATTGCTGTTAATAGAGCTAACTAAAGAAATCTATCTCAATTTTCTCTTTAAACTCACTGAATTTGTATGGGAATCCGAGAACGATGTCCAAACTTATTGGTGACCGTAACACAATCCATCAAAGTGTTTACAACGTGATGGCTATCACCGAAAAGTACAAATTAGTGAAAAGTTTTGTAGCTCTACAGTCTGCTGAGGTCTACTGAACTTATTAATATGTGCAAATTGTCCAATTTCTTAGAAGGTTTTCCACAGAAATGTGGTAAGCACTCTGGTAGGTGAACCTTAGTTGATATGCATTGTAATTATTATTATGATATTATTTGTATAGATGAAATTCTTAAAACGACTCGTCGGAATGGAAATGTCCTGATAGCATTGGATACAGCAGGAAGAGTGCTGGAACTATCACAACTTCTGGTAAACTTTGCCCTTCTTCCATCCACCCACCCATCCACCCACCAACCCACCCACTCACCCATCCATCCACCCACTCACCCATCCATCCACCCACTCACCCATCCATCCATCCAACCACCCATCCACCCACCCACTCACCCATCCATCCACCCACTCACCCATCCATCCACCCACTCACCCATCCATCCATCAACCCACCCACCCATCCATCCATCTATCCATCCGTTCATTTATTTATTTTTTATTACCTTATAAGTCAGTGTAACAAACTAAACTTTAGAAGGCTGTGTACTAGAAAACAGTGTAGTTTACTGCAATTTTAAATATTATAAATTTGTAGCTGAGAATTTGGTTTATGATTGCTGCAGGTACCAACTGATTATTTTTGATTGATGGAAGTGGAAAGACACATTTCAAAGTGTAGTTCGAAGCAGTTTGAGTTAGCATGATAATAACAACTGCTATTAAAATATTTTTTCCTTCATAAACAAGGTATCACATTGCATTGCATTGCATCACATCACAACACATCACATCACACACATCACATCACATCACATCACATCACATCATTTTATCACATCACACACTTCACATCATATTGTATGACATCACATCACATTGCATTGCATCACATCACATTGTATCACATCACATCAAATTGTATGACATCACATTGCATCACATCATATCACATCACATTGTATGACATCACATCACATCACTCCACATTGTATGACACCACATCGCATCACATCACATCACATCGTATGACATCACATCACACCACATGAAATCACATTGTATGACACCACAACGCATCACATCACATCACATCACATCGTATGACATCACATCACATCACATGAAATCACATTGTATGATATCACATCACATCACATCACATCACATCACATTGTATGACATCACATCACAACTCATCACATCACATCACATCACATTGTAAGACATCAAAACACATCGCATTGCATCATGTTGTATCTTAATGTTATTTTCTGTTTGTTTTGTGTAGGATCAGTTGTGGAGAAACCCTGATTCTGGTCTGACAGCATACTCACTTGCCATGCTTAACAATGTGAGCTACAATGTAGTGGAGTTTGCCAAGTCACAGGTTCGTTCCTTTATGAAGCATTGTTCTTTGATTAGCGTGCTTCCATCAAGTTTTGGATGCACTCCGGAGGTTTCTAAACATGAAGGAAGCTTGAAGAGTCACACAATGCGTAGTTGAGTACAACTCTAGCTTCTTGAGTGCTTGAGCAGCCAACCAAGTGCAGCCACAACTCCATGGAAACATTCTAATCAATAACCAATGCTTTTGTAACATTGCAAAAGTGTTTAAAAAAATCTTCATCAATTGAGAAAAAGTTTTTTAAATGTTTTCATTAGACATGTCTAGCCATAATTATTTTTAATTAATAAATTGAAACTTTATTTAATTGAGCAAGATTTGTGATAGATCAATAGTAGGTTTAATAGTCTAATTCTAAATATTCTTTCTAGGTTGAGTGGATGAGTGACAAAATCATGAAAGCATTTGAAATAGGAAGAAATAACCCTTATCAGTTCAGGTGATAGACCATTTTTGAGTTCCAAATTTCCACTGTATTCCTTGATTACAGACTCAGTTTCGCAGGGTTAGCCTAATATCAGTGTCCAAATATTCACAAATACCAACAGAAAAGAAAAGAATGTACTCTTTCAACAATGCAAGCAGTTTGAAATTCCATGGACCTTCACTGGAACAAATGAATATTTTACACAAAATCGCGGCTAAATCTGAGAACTTGAAACTGGAGTATTCAATTTAACTGTAAAAATATATCGATTAATTATCTATTTATTTAAAAATAAATCTATCTCTGAATATACTAAATATATTTGTTTAGTAAAAATACACAGGTGATTATTGAAAATCTTGTGCGCTGATTGGTCGAGAAACTCACACTATCACATGATAATCACCTCCAGCGATAATCCAAAATGGCGGCAAGCCACTTTGTTGCTGTTACTGGAAAAAAATGTCTTTTATCTTCTTTTTCTTCTTTTTTGTTGTTGAAAGAATCGCATGGGTATTTATACTGAAACAATTATTCGCCAAGGGCGAAGTGAATATTGGAGAATATTTACCTCCCCGCTCGAAGTCTCGCGTCTCGGTAAATATTCCATGATATTCACTTCACCTTCGGCGAATAATTGTTAAATAAACTATCTATGAATATATGCTTATTTATATTTATTAGCAATGATTGAGAAAGTACTTTAATATATGGCATCCCTTTGTTTTTTCTCTCTCCAGATATTGTACATTATGCCACAGTCTTGCTGATCTTGCAAAGATACCAGAGCCTAAGGTATTTTCTCATCTTTTACAGTATGTCACTCACCAGGGATTAAAATAATCGCCCATCATCGGACAATGTCTTGCCAGAGTTGGAATTTGTCTGGTCAAATCCTTGCCTTGCCAGTCATTTTGACCAGTATGTACTGCAGTAGTGTTGAGCTAAAATTAATTTCAATTGAAAAATAATCTTGACTGGCAACTAACCAGCTATTATTTTAAGCCCTGCCGACAATCACTAGTAGCAGTAAGCACCCCTTCATTATCAAATTTTGATGATGATGTGATTGATGATGATGATGATGATGGTTGTAATGATGATGATGGTGATGATGATGACGGTGATCACGATTCAAAAATCTAAATCAAAACTCGAGTTTGAATTTAGCAAAACCTCAAATCAAGGGAGAGACCTAACAAACTCTTTGCATTTGATGACAAATCAAACCCAAGACCGCGGAGGTGAAAGGCGAGTGTATTACTGCTATGCCTCCCTTGATTCCTTAAAACTAACACCTAACTTTGGCTAATTCCTCCAGGTTGTGCTGGCCAGTATGATGGATTTGACATGTGGATTTTCACGGGATTTGTTTGTAGAGTGGGCAGAGAACCCAAAGAATACAGTCATTTTTACTGCCCGATCGTCACCGGGTACTCTTGCACGAACCTTGATTGAACACTTGGAGACAAAACAAGTTGATCTAGAGGTACTTGGATTTCATGACTTTTCAGTCGGAAAGCATGTTCAAGCAAAAAATAATGTACTATAAGGATACCCAAACCATTAAGTCCAGAAAATTCTAGTTATTTCTTCCAAAACGGCATGCAAGATTGTCCATGGAAAGTCATTCAGATTGTACGACCAATGTCAGCAAATCATCCCTCCCTCTCCTCCCCTCCCCTTCCCCCCTCCCCTCCCCTCCCCTCACCCCTCCAATACTTATGCATGTAACAATGAAACTGCCGATTGAAAGGGAGTCTCAGGTACCCTACCCCCTCCCCCTAGATACATTCCTCTATGGGGTGGTGATAGACAAGATGGTAAAGTGTCCGTAGTTGGTTTACCTTCAGTGGGCTTATAGTCATACTCCAAGATGTTCTGATCAGGCCCTCCACTAAGTCCCAAAATATTAAATAAGAAAGATCATGGTACATGTAGTCTTAAAGTGCAAATGAACCCTTTGGCAATACTTTCAGGACTGATTTTACATGAAGTAAATTATTGAATGGTAAAATTTTCTTGATTTGAGTGATGCATCTCTAAGTTATGAAGGTTTATACTTCCAATATGCTAATGATGTGACGTCTATTAAGGCTTAATTAACTATACAAAATCGTAGATACAGTATTCAAAAAGCATCATTTACTCATGGTTTACATAAAAGCTATTTAAAATTTGTATTTTCAAAATGGCCAGCATTTAGTATTACTAGTTACAACAAAAACACTCAAATACCTTACCTGACGTCATCATCATTAACATATTGGAAGTATAAACCTTCATAACTTAGAGAAGCATCACTCAAACCAAGAAATATTTTACCAATCAACTGTTTCCTTTATGCAGAACCAGTACTGAATGTATTGTCAAAGGGTTCATCTGCACTTTAAGCCAGAGAATGCTTAGTTACTGTAGCACTCTCTAATCTCCGAAAATGAAAACACTGTGTAATGGTCTTTTCTCAGATAAAACAGAGAGTGCGACTAGAAGGGGAGGAGTTGGAGAAGTACATGGAAGAGGAGAAAAAGAAAGAGAAGCATAACATTGATGGCACCAATAGAAAGTGAGGGTTTTTTTCCCAATTTATTTAGTATTTTTTATTTTTTATTTTTACATTTTATTTATCTATTTTTTTTATTATTTTTTTTTTTACATTTTATTTTTATTTTATTTTATTATTAAATAATATAAAACATAAGCTCATTTTATTCTTATTTTATTTATTTATTAAACAATATAAAATATAAGTGCCTATATGTCTGTAGTGTGTTATAAACATGCTGGGAGCTGTAGAGGCATTGCCAAGTGTTTCTCTTGCTTTTCAAGTGCTCTACAGCTCTCAGGGTGTTTATATCTACCATAGACTGATTTGTTGCTAGTGCATAAAAAGAATTTAAAAAAATGCAAAAGCAATATTAAAATCAAACCTTAAAATTAGTGTGTTATTATCAAACAATTTCATAATAGGGTTAAAATTACTCATTGATAATTCATGAAGGAAACACAATAGAAATCATGAACCTGAAGGAGGTTTTATATCTGATATAGATTCGTCTTCATTTGCATAAACTTTAACTTGGATTTTCTCTATCAAACTTGGTTCATTTCACTAAGAATTCGGTACAATAATTACACCCTAATGAAGAGAAAAATGTTGGAACAGATTACTTAATTTCTTTGATTGGCAGTAGAAATATAGCATTGAAAGCAGTGGTGAAGTTGACGCAGGAGTTTTTAAATGTCTATCTTTTTCCATACAGGTCCCTTGTCGTGGAAGAGAGTGACAGTGACAGTGATGATGAACAAGAGATTTCAGATAAACATGATTTGATGATGGCAGTAGATAAGGTTAGCATCTACCATGTTTATTTTGCTTGTCTGTTTGTTTGTTTTTTTGTTTATGATAGTAAGAAATGATAATAAGAAATGTTTTGATAATAACTATAATCAGCATAGCTGAAATGTTGATGTTCAATTTTTATGGGCCACAGAAGGGGTGGGGCAGCCCCCCCCCCCCCCCCCCCCCCCACACACACACACACACACACACCACTTTTTCTCTTTTTCCCTACTAGACTCTTATATTTTCCAAACTTAGCTAATCTTTTTCCCATAGTAGTCTCAATCTTACCCCCCCCCCCCCCCCCCCCCAAATCTTTTTAGGTTGCTCCGCAGCCCTTTAAATTAAGCCACATTCAATTTTGAGAAGGATTTCAAAACATTTTATTTTATGATTTGAAGATTAATAGCACTTGTTATTCAACTATGTCTTATTGTGTTTCCGTGTTCATTTGTGTTTAGGGCAGTCGTAAAAGTTCTTTCTTCAAGCAGGCAAGATCTTATCCAATGTTTCCTTGTCATGAAGAGAAGGTTAAATGGGATGATTATGGGGAGTTTATCAAGTAAGAAAACATTTGTAATAAACAGCTCCTTGCTCTGAGAATTTTGTTTATGTATAGTTTAATGAACGAGTGCCTCATGGTTTTAGACCTGATAAAACACGATCTGCGAGTTTATTAAACGACTTCAAAAATGCATGAATAATTAATGAGTATTTAGGGTCCTCATTCGTGACATTCTCTTGTACTACTTTGGTTCTTTATAAAGATTCCAAAATCTTTACATAAAAATATCCATGTTGAGCTATTATCAGCTATAAACATCCATGCACGTGATGGATTTGAAGGACGTGATAGGTCAAAATGCTCGTTAATTATTCATGAATCTTTGGAAGTTTGATAATATACAGCTATTCCTTCAGAAAAGGTTTGCCACGAGTGTACCACTTCCCCTCCTATTCTGCCTGCAGTTCACACCATACTTTTTAAAAGGTTATCATATCATACTTTTTAAATACGCAAGCTGATTGGCTGGACACTATATTTTTATCAGAGGATAGAGACACTCTTGCAAATTCGTTCAAACATTTTTAAAAGCAATGTAAAGTGGCTTCATATTACTCTGTACTGTTCACTCTAAAAGCAAGAAAACACTCAGCTATGGGCCGTGTTCCTAAGCTTGGCAATACTTCTCTCGTGCTCTACAACTCCTAGCGTGTTTATATCACAGTACAGAAACATGCGCGCACGTTTCATACACTTAAAAGTAGATGTGAAATGTACATGTCTTTATGTCATTAATATGGATATTATTAATACTTTATTTGTAGACCTGAAGATTTTATGATAAAAGATTTAACTGCAGCAGAAGATGAAAAAACTAAAGCCGTAAGTCAGTATAATATTATATTGAAGTGAAATCTGGAGTGAAGGTCGTTACCTCCTTTCTCCTGCCCTGGATTTCTATGTGAGAAACAAATAATAGACATAGATAACTCAATAGCTACGTCTTTCAAGCAGTAGGTACAAAAATAAATTATAAAATAACTGTTATGAATGTCGCGTTCTGATTGGTTTGGAGCGCGTGCTTTATGAGAGCACATTGCACGCGCGCGCACTTTGCGTTGCGTCATTCCTATCTATTATTGTAATTTACATTTTATAAAAGAAATAAAAAACTCGCTTGCTGTGCTGTGTGCAGTCATAAAGCACTTGGGGATTGGCAGAACACTCGAGAAGTGTCCAGAAGCACTCCACTACGCGTCGTGCTTCTCCTAACACTTCTCTACTGTTCTGCCAACCCCTCCGTGCTTTATGACAGCACACAGCACGCGCGCGCGTTTTCTATTTCTTCAATATAGATAAATAGGATTTAGCAGTGGCACGTCCAAAAAAGTCGCTCTTCGTTCACTGAAATTCAATTTGAAATTTAGAAGTTGATTTTTGCGGAGGGAGGAAAACTGGAGAACCCGCAAAACCCTCGAAGCACAGGAGAGAACCGACAAGCAACTCTACTCACACCGAACCCGGGTCGCATTGGTGAGATGCGAGTGCTCTCCCTGCGACGTTACCTGTGCTATCCTATAACCGATAATAAAATAGCCGAGAATGTAAAGTATGAGTGCCTCTTGATTGTACTTTTCGTCTTGCGTTAATGAGACTATCCCCTAAATTGTACCTTAAAATTCAGAGGCGCTCGCGCTCCAGTACCTCTCGATCGTATTTTTTCATCTTGTGATGACAAGATGAATCCTTAACCTTAAGTCCACCTCTGTTTCATACTTTATAGTCTTTTTAATCCCTTATATGTTATGTTATTATTGGTTAGGACCAGCAGAAGCCAGAGACAGCTGATGTGGAAATGCTTACATCCCAAGGTAAACATGAATGTACTGTCAATGAACCAACAAAAGTCTTTTCTCGGAGGAGTTCTTCATAAGCTGGGTAGAATTGCAAAAACGTACCCTTACTATTGACATTTAGTTATTGTCAAAAGAAATAGTTATGTTTGAGCATTATTGGTCATCTAACTTGCTTTTACGAGTGAACGTTTGGATTCTTTTTTTCATGTCGTTTTGGGGGGAAGGGGGGTGGGGAAGTTTGTGGTCTAGAAAGTGGAAGGGTGAGGAGATTTCGATCATTTTTGAAAACGTTTTTTTTTTTTTTTCCTTTTCTTTCGAATAAATGTGTCATAATTATAATTATAAATAATTTTAATTATCACACATTTAAAAATTAGAATTCATAGAGGATATTACATGGGCGCGCGAAGATACCAAATTTATCTTCGAGTGTTGAAAAGATCTTGAAGAGATTTTCAACACGAGAAGATAAAATTCGTATCTCCAAGCGGCCATGTAATATTCTGTTTATATTATTATTATCAATGAAGTATGTTTTAGCTTTTTCAGGCAATTCTTTTCGTGTATTTTTGAATAGCCATCGCAATGGTGTTATTTTCACACGTGATGTTATTTTCACGTGTGAAGATATCAATTTTTCGAAATAGAGAAAAATAGATATTTTATTGGTAATTATATAATAAAAGTCATTATGAATTAAATATTTTATCCTTCATCAGCAGACCTTTCTAAAGTACCCACAAAATGTGTTACTGAATATAAAACCATTAATATCAGGTAAGTTGATTATGATATCAAGGCAAGGAACTCAGTATATTCAATAAACCTCTTTATCTTGGGCGTCATGAGACCACGTGGCACTCTCTAGAGTATCATTTCTTTGTTTAATGGTTGCATATGAGAAGACACATGAATATAGATACAACTCAAACGAGGAATCTTATTTTCAAGAGAATGAATGCACATGCACAACCAGTAAACAAAGAAATGATTCTCAGTAAGGATTGACACGTGGTCTGAAATGGGAAAATCAGTGGATTGGGGCTGTTGTGCATTTTAACACCCTGTTGCACCATTTTTTTGCACATGACTTGCAATCTTGTTGCAGAATCGAGTTCCTTTACTTCTTTTCCCTTTTCAGATGTAGCTTGCAGTACATTGACTTCGAGGGACGTTCTGATGGCGAGTCAATCAAACGTATTCTGACTCTCGTGAATCCCCGTAAACTGGTAGGTCTACACTTAATAGTATGACTGTGAAAAGCTCACGGAACGAACACGGTCCTGACACAGCAAGGCATACGCCAGACCAATCACATTGCTTTAGAAAAATATCAGCCAATTAAAATTCTAGAAAATATCATTGTCAATGCACTGGATCTTCCCCAGGAAATCAGACGTGGTGGAAAGGATTTCAGCAAATGTTAAAGTAATTTATTATATAGTTAGGATAGTACGCGCGCGCTAATTGATCGAAAACTGTGTTTTATTAGTGAACGGAGCACAGTGCTGAAGCCATCCGCCCGCGCAAAGTGCTGCTAGATCTTGTGACCCTCTTTCTCTTTGCGTAAATCTATTCAATACTAAAATACGATTAGTATCTATATTAAGAAACGAATAAAACAGCTTTTTTCCGTGCTACGTTCAGTGATAAAGCACTTAGGAAGCGCCGTAAGCACTCAAGAAGTGTCAGAAATACTCGCCTACGTTTCGTGCTTCTCCTTACACATCTTTCGTGTTTACGTCTGTATCCCTTTTTTTTCCCCATTTTTTATTCTAGATTCTTATTCACGGTGACTCAGAATCTACTGAACATCTCGCGGAGTACTGTTTGAACAACAGTAGTATTCAAGTCAGTCAAGTGTTCATGCCGTTGACTGGCGAGACTGTCGAAGCTACGGGAGAGAGACACATTTATCAGGTAAAAAACGATTGATTCACGTCAATCAGGTTTTGTTCTTCTGACTGACACACTGGTTTAGCAGTAGACTTGCTTCAAGTCTCGCTCGCTATTTTTTTCCGTTGCAAACTCGGATTCAAATAGTGCACTTCCGGTTTCGATGGCTTTGAAATCGTTCGCCTTTCAAAGCCATCGTGACCGGAAGTGCACTATTTCATTTCGAGTTTGCAACGGAAAAAAATAGCGAGCGAGACTTGGAGCATGTCTAGTTTAGCAGCGATTTTAGTTACTGTCGTGTGTCTCCCTCATGAAATTAAGTTGCTATTTTGCTCTGCTCTGCTCTTTTCGTTCTGCTCTGTTCTCTTTTATTCTATCCTATCCTATTCTATTTTATTCTTCGCTTATGCTTCATGTAGGCGCAAAGCATTCTGGTTTTTTCTAAAGAAATTATGGGCCATAGTTCATCATGCATTGTGCAACCATGTGACTCAAAATCCCTTGAGATATGAATAACAATGAAACAACCGCCATGTGTCGTTGCTGTAACAAAAGAAGCTAATGAGGATTGCTTTGTTATCGTCATCCAAGATGGCGGCCATGACGTATCATGCACCTGCTGTATTTGATAGTCTTGACTTAGCTTTGAAGGTCACCTCAAGTGAAACGTTTGTCTTACAGGTCAAATTGCGTGACGCACTGGTAAGCTCGTTACAGTTCTCACGAGCGCGTGACGCTGAGTTAGCATGGGTCGACGGACAACTACACATGAACCAGTCCCAATCCCATCTCGGCTCGTTAACAGAGGGAGAACAAACGAATGAGAAAGTA
Organism: Actinia tenebrosa; assembly: GCF_029948245.1. Classification (NCBI taxonomy): domain Eukaryota; kingdom Metazoa; phylum Cnidaria; class Anthozoa; order Actiniaria; family Actiniidae; genus Actinia; species Actinia tenebrosa. The sequence goes on from NW_028292579.1 coordinate 19,224,839, forward strand.
AAGAAAGAAGGAGAAGAAGAAATGGAAACTGGCCAAGATATTGAAAATGCAGTAGATGCTGTTCCAGTGCTCGAACAACTCTCTTCGTCAAACGTAAGGGGATAATTAACGTAGCGGCTTTTGGGAGGAGGGAATGGGGATGAGGTAAGGGGAGGGAGATTGGGGAGGAGGGAGGGAGAGCGTATTTCTTCGTACTGTTGAAGTACGGAAAATTCCTATTTCTTAGGGAGAAATATTCTATTCTTTTTACGGATTTTTGATACGCAAATTGCAATCCGAAATTAGTCCCCTTCACAGTTCCCTGCGCCATCTTGAAAGGTAACCGTGCCCGTGCAGAGACCTTTGGACATGTCATTCACATGTCTCTATCATTAAAAGGTCGCCGTTGTTCTCGCTTCGATGCACGGTTACCTTTCAAGATGGCGCAGGGGACTGTGAAGGGGACTATTGCCTGAGCGTATATTTCTAACGCAAATTTTGAGCCCTCTCCGAAAATGAGCCTATTCAAAAGTTACATTGAGCAAAATTAATATACTCTTCGGAGATTAACGCCGAACCAATCATGGATAGCTTAAGCATCTGTACTATGTTAGATTCAGAGGTAAAGTACTGGACACAGTCTCGGATGGCATACCTGATTGGACGTTGGTTTTGAAAGATTGATGTGGGGAAGGCGGGTGATTACTTCACTATGGACACGTATTCATAAACATTCGCGTCTGTCTGTCTGTCTGTCTTTCTTTCTGTCTATACTGCCGCTATCACACGCCATTAAAGGTGACAAGCATATGTTTTGAAGTAAACAAATAATACTCTGTTTGTTGCCAGGTAACGGGTCACGTGTCAGTGTTTATCAACGAACCTCGCTTGTCAGATTTCAAGCAAGTCCTAAATAAGGCTGGCATCCAAGCAGAGTTCGCTGGCGGTGTTCTCATCTGCAACAACGTGGTGTGCGTCAGAAGGGTGAGTAATGGTCGGCTAGATCGTTCCACCTATCTCATTATTTGCTTCAATTGGTTGTCAAACACTCACTGACTCCCATGTGCTGTCAGCCCGGAGAAATCCTATTGAAAACTTGTGATTCAGCTGATGAACATCCCTTACGAGACAAGAAATGACGCCAATAAGACCGAACAATTTCAGACCTCGCATTGAGTATTATTGCTAAGACGAAGGGACGATTCTTTCAACTACAAAGAAACTGCTCTCTAACGCACTTAAAATGGGGAAGGGAGCTCACTGCCCCAAACCCCACCCCTCCCTTCCCCAAAAAAATTAATGAGTGAACAACTATCTTTTGACTCATGCAACAGATATTGCGATGGACCCTTCTCAAAAGTATAGAGGAGGCGAGGCTAACATTAAAATATAAAATAATCACTTTTTCTCGGTAGAATTTGTGTCATTTTTTGTGTCATACGTGTAAGCCTCGCATTCACGACAATTTTAAGAAGGATGCATTGGAGACTTCAGAAGACTTATCTTCACTTTTGTGTTGTATTTCAGAACGAGACTGGCCGTGTAGGCCTGGAGGGGGCTGTCTGTGATGACTATTACAAGATACGAGACCTTCTTTACCAGCAATATGCCATCGTGTAGTGACACTTTGAGGAAACCTTAGTTTTGTATTTTTTTCCGCCTATTTATATTAAAAATATAAAAGTTTAAGATGTTCTTCGAATCTTTTTTGAAAAGATGTAAAAATGGACCAAAATCGATCAAAACCATGGGCTATAGTCCATGCTTTTTGCCGGCCGGGTTTTTTAATGTTTTTTAAAATATACAATTCTAGCCTATTCTCTGTATTTAAACCTTGCAGCATTTGTGAACTTTTCCTGAACTACAGAGCCAAAAAAATGGCTTTATATTACTCTCCCGAGTTTCAAAACTTTATTCGTTTATTTGTTTTTATGTAAGCGAACGTAAGAAATTCTTGTTTTTATTTTTTTGTTTGTTTGTTTTATTGTTTTTCGTTTTTGCTTTTACAACTTATTTGGCGGGAAATACTGACGCGTGTGGCTATACCTGCTCCACAGGAAGCCCAACTTCCGTTTCTACCGAGTAAGATGTAACGAAGGTAATAAAGCCGTGGTCCACAATATTTAAAGTGCTTATAAGCCTTTACACAATATTTTCAGAATAGATTAATCGTATCTCAAAGACCCGACATTCAATTGACGAATTATTTTCCCAATCAACTATTCACTATCTAAAGAATCAATTCTGAAAATATTGTGTAAAGGCTCATAAGCACTTTAGGCGTTTCAAGGGAATAAATACTTTTAGTACAATTTTAAACTTGAATAGAGTTTCTCGAGCTGTGATTGGTCGAGCGATCATGCAGTGATTCTGTGACAGGTAATCACCGTTGGAGAAGTGATTATGAGCTTTTCCAAACTTTTCCAGATTGGATGTAATACTGACTAAAACTCTTTTTTATCCCGACTTTCGACTTTTCTCTGATATTCAAGTCTAAAATTATACTAAAAAATTATTCCCCTGATCAGGCTCGGAGATTATGGTGATATTTACCTCGCCGCTCGAAGTTTCGTGGCTCGCGATAAATATTCCACCGGAAATCACTACGCCTTCGGCGAGTAATCGTTAGATATTAAATAAATAAGCTGAACATAATAACATAAAGGTAATTTAGCTGAATATTTCCTAGTTCCAGATTTTCGGCTACGATAAATGGAGATTGGGCTGCCTGTGATTACTCGATGTTTCTTTCCGTATGTTTCATAGTTCAGTGTTATCCACTTCGCACATGGAATGAGCTTTGAACGCATCTATCAACTCAGCACTCATTTCTCTTATTAGATCAGCAAACGTGATGCTTAGACGGCTAGTGAGACATTTGTTAGTTTGGTAACATTGGATGAAGTGGGTGACTCCATTGCAGAGGTTTTTCTCGTCTTGTTGTTGCATCCCGGTGAATAGTGTGATGCACCTGTCATGTGACTTTTTAGCACAGTCATTCACATTCGCTGGTTGTTCTGTAAAAAAGCCTCAATTAACTCTGAAACGACCTCTGGGCTGATCTATAAAGTCATGGCTAACCCACAGATTGAACCCTGAAGCAACCTCTGGGCTGATCTAAGTCAGGGCATGGCTAACTCACAGATCAAACCCTGAAACAACCTCTGGGCTGATCTAAGTCATGGCATGACTAACTCACAGATTGAACCCTGAAGCAGCCTCTGGGATGACCTAACTGTCAGGGCATGGCTAACTCACGGCTAACCCGGAGAAAAACCCTCGAATCAAGAGAGAGACTCGGTAACAAATTATACTCGAATGGAGTGCAGACATCGAACCCGACGGATCCCAGTGGTGAAAGACGAAGCATTCCTTACCCGACTATGCCAGTAAGAAATAAAGCTCAAACACATCCCTTCCGTCCCCATCCTAAGTGAAAGATGACCAGTTCCTTGGTAACGGTGCAATCAGATATAAGCCAACATTTTCGAGCAGTTTCCTATAGGTAGTAAAATCATTTTATGTAACTCAGGAAACTCACCTTCGAAAGCCAAAGTGCGAAATTCTTGAAACTTGTCGAACTCAGGAACAACTGTAAATTTGAAAACATTCATTCAAGCTACAGTGCCACAAACAATGCAAGGGCACGTGCACCCAGACAAATTTTCATACAAATTAGCCAATCACGATTGAGTATCTAAGCAATAGAATCCGCATAAATTTTTATATTTTTCCTCTTAGGCCCCGTCCACATGTATCCGGCAAATTTTTGTATCCGCAAATTTTTTTTGCGGATACGGGTTGCGTCCACACGTGTACGCAAATTTTTGTGTCCGTATCTGCAAATTTTACGAAAACGGATACGTGTGGACGGCGAAAACGATTCGAATACACTGCGTGTGGACGCGAACATTTTCGTATCCGCAAAAAATAATTCGCGGATACAAAAAAAAAAACGGGTTCGAAAAAAACGGGTTCGAAAAAGTTCGTGCATAGGGAATCGAATTCGGATTTCATAATTAGCTGCAGTAGCAAGGCTATTTCCCTCGCTTTACCGCAGTAATGGTTGTGTTTATAATTTTTCAAGAACTGCAATTTTGATTCTAGCTGATCTGAAAATAGCCATGCATGTATAAATGACGTCACTGTAAAATGAAACTAGGGAAAATTGACCAGCGAAAATAAAAACATGCCTGAGTGTTATTTCAATACAAATATAAAACTCATTAATTGTTGGGATGAGAATATGTGGACCGCATAGCACTTATGAAATACATGAAGATATAGAAATATAGATGAGTTATAGTGCTTGGGAACGAGGTTATTCCGGGCGAAAGCCCTTGGAATTAAATTCGGAAAAATTAATTTCCGACCTCGCTGGGAATCGAACCACAATCCACCACAATCATGAATTTTTGTGTAACTATTATCAAGCTCGTATAGCAGAGTTATTGTTTTCCATTTGGTGGTGTGGAAATACGTGATTTTAAAAGAAGAAGGGACACCTCAGTTTTGCAAATTTTCTCTTTTCTGATTGGCTAGTATGTTTTCTCAGATCAGCTGGTTGGGGTTGTGTCAAAATGCAAGGACAGCGGAGCACTTTTTAACGTGGGGAGGGAGGGGGGGAGCTTTTTTTTTTTTTTTTTTTTTTTTTTTTTTTTCACACGGTAACGAAACTGAGTTCTGCAGTGATAATTGCGCTGCAAATTTTTTTTTTTTTTTTTTTTAAAAACGTAATTGCTTGAGGATATGTTGACAATTAAGCATCCTAAAATATTTGAAAAGAGTTTCTTACGTAGGAATTGCGACATCACTTTTTCCTTGAACTTATCTTTCATGTCATCCGCGCAGGTCGACATGAGTTTGTCCATACGTAGGTACGCCATCACGACAAAATGATACTTCCTAAGCTTGTCCGAGTTGCAAAGCTTTCCACTTTGAAGCTGAGATTCAATGCATTTGGACAGATCCTAAAAAGAAAAAACAAAATCCATATTGGCACCTTGCAAAAAATGTTCTTAATTTTTTATTTATTTATTTATTTTTATTTAAACATATTAACTCTCTGTGTTCGCTCCAATTAGAGCTAAGCTCATCGTGGGAGATTACACAGAACATAATTACAATATTTTTGGAGTTTTTAGGAAAAAGAAATAAGTTATATAACATATTAGCAAGCAAAAAAACATATATATAGAAAAAGTACAATGGAAAAGAAAATATCTCTACAAAATCAATTAAGCGTTCTTTACTCTATACAAATCTTTTGGTGTCTATCAAATATTGTTGGACACACAAGAACAGTTTTGATTTTGTTTATAAGTTAAATGTGGAGAACCAATTGTTCTCCCTAATCAGGATAAAACCCCTCGAATCAGAGAGGAAGAGTCGACCTAACGTTGAGCTGCGCTACTGCTCACTTTGCGATTGTGTTTAGCGATTAGTAGGGCACTTGGCTCACTTGTGCCCGGCTAGAAGATATAGAGACATTAATAAAGTTATTATTATTATTATTATTATTATTATTATTATTATTATTATTATTATTATTATTATTATTATATAATGGGTTGTTCTTAACAACCCGAGACCTTAGAGATGAGAGGCAAACGCATTACAACTACACCACCTTTGATTCTGTTGATTTTGACTTACCTTCATGGAAGAGCAGTAAATCTCTCGCGTCGATAGTCCCATACGTCCTCCCTTGACGAACGCTTTCTTGACCCTTTTGTTACAAATATCCATTTTAGCATTGGCGCACTCGTTTTCTTTATCAACGTCTACTTTCGCAGCTTCCAGGGCTGCAACTACCACGATAGCAGCGACAAAAATATTATGTACCAAGAACTTCATCTAGGAACAAAAAACACTGGATTATTTTTCTTTTCGTTGGTTTTTGGATCACTAGCTACTGACTTTCGCTCTCTCAACCTCTCATTCTCTCTCTCTCTCTCTCTCTCTCAACCTCTCTCTCCTGTTTAGAAATCTATCAACCTTGAAGTTGTTTTGAAGTTGTTTTGCAGTATTTACTCGGTCAAAATGGTTTGACCAAACACTTACAGCTAGACTAACCAGGGATTGAAATATCAAAATATGACAACTATAACACGTTCTGCTGAGAAAAGAGGTATTTTCCGCCAATCAGAAAATTCACCATCAATGAATGTTTCGCACTGGTGGTGTGTTTGTCAGTCTTTGTTTCTCACCCGTGCCTGCCTGCCTAGGATCTGGTTGTATAAAGTTTTCTTAGATAAGAGTCACCTGTATCGTAGAAAAACAATAGCCTATTTTTACAACCTTAACTAACGAATCTTCTCGCCGAGTTTTCGTCTTCAAATTATAGATCTATAGACTTGGCAGGCAACGGTTCTAAACTCACACGCGTCATCATCATGTCAGCTCAGAACTGCTGGCTCTCTCCTGTGCTTCGCGAGGGTTTTTCTCCTGGCCATGAAGTTTACCTCCCTACACCCAACATAAAAAATCAGCTTCTAAATTCTAATTCAATCCTTGGAGCTTTTATCTTGAAAGGGGCCTGTCTTTGTTGTTGTTGTCCCACGCTGAGGTACAACAGCGAAAGCAATTATTGTGTTATTTCCTTAATTGCGAGCGCGCGGCCGTGGCTCTCGGAGTTCATTTTGGAACCTGAATCAAAAATGTATTAATTACGACTTGTCTATAGTAAAAATAATCTTTAAAAGATCAATATCTAGATTGCCTTTATTTGAAGAGGAACGAGGAGGTCCTCTTTTCCTTTAACTGGTCATTCTTTCTTGTTTTGAAAATACAATCAAAAAAGATTTCAGTGTCTTTCAAAACGCTAATTAAAAAATATCGAAACAAACTGTGAATATGTGAAAGGCAAATGGATAATTAATATAAAAAAAGAAAAAGCTGTATAAAACAAAGCTATACTAATAAGCCAAAAATGAATATAACTAAAAATATATATAAACTTCCAGATGAACAAACGCTTTAAGACACCGATGTTTTAAGGAATACATTCACTGAATATATTCATAGCGGCTGATTATGTAGACCTTTTTTAAAGCCATTAAAATGTGTTTAATAATAATTGTTATTGTTTTTCTTAAAAATGTACGATTTTGCGAACAACAAAATATTTAGTCATGGTCACCGACTACGTAATAATAATAATATAAGAATAATATATTTATAACGCGCATATTTCATGTGGATATGTTCATATGCGCAGAAATTAACTATGCCATTCAATTAAATAAATTGGATAAAAAGAAATATAGATATAACATAATATAGTATAGTATATAATAATATAAATAAATGAAATAAATAAAATATATAGTAAAAAGCAATAAAGATGTATAAAATTCTAAGTAAAAGCTAATTTAAAAAGGTATGTCTTAACAAGTGACTTAAATTTCCTGATACACAGTTCATTCCTGATTTCAACAGGAAGACCGTTCCACAGTTTAGGGGCCGCAGATTGAAAAGCCCTGTCACCTAAAGTTTTTTTTACATTTCCCACTAGCTGGATGTAGCAGAGTGCCCTTATGATTCCGGAGGTTATACCTAGAAACCTTACTTACTGAAACCAAATCAGACAAATATTGTGGTGCTAGCCCACGTAAACATTTAAATGTTAACAGTAGTATCTTAAAATGAATACGATATCTAATAGGTAACCAGTGTAAATCAAAAAGAACTGGTGTGATGTGGCAAAAACGAGGAAGTCCTACAATAACCCTGGCAGCAGAATTTTGCACTCTTTGTAACTTATTTACATGAATATCAGGAAGCCCATACAATAAACTATTACAGTAATCAAGTTTACTCACTATAAAAGCATGGACCAAAGTCTCGGTAGAACCACGTGAAAAGTATTTCCTAATTCGAAAATTCGTACGAAAACATGTGCATGTTATGAAATTACTGTAATAAAACGTTTTCTAAAGCTTTCAAGTTTGCTTAGAGTTTTCCAATCAGGAGTCGATTTTCCCATGGAAGGAGTTTTTAAACTGGCCGGTTTTTGATGAAAATTGGTCGAATATTGTTTACTTATTCTAATCATGCAGACTTCAATGATTGCTACCCATACTCCTTTTTGACTATTCTCCCTCTCAGCTGTCTTCAATCTCGTACACAGAGCCTGCGTTCCTTCTGGCCTGCGGCGAAGAACGAAGGCTTTGGCGTAATCCATTTGTTTAAACAAGAATTTCTCGGACTTCCGGATAAGAGCGCATGCGTTCAAAGACTTGCCGAAAATAAAAAAATATGTTCCCGATTTCTAATTTTTATTTTGATCGGAAGTGAACACAAACCTCTGTTTGAAAGCATGATTTTCATTGATTATGTTTTAATTGCGCATGCAATGGAACGAGACTAAAACGGCTGCTAGGGAGACTACCTTAATACTACCTTTTGATCCAGTCGCGTAGGCCTCGTCAACAGCATTTTTTTCTGAATTCTATTAACGTTTTGCTCACAGCATGGGAAAGGTACTGGCATGACACCTGAATAGATCAACTGGGCTTTTATTTCTTGACCAGGACTTCAAAACAACATTACAACTAAATTGTCTTTTGTCTATACTCTTTATTTTACTGATTTCCTGATGATCATACAATATATTGACAGCATTGACACACTATTTTTATTCAGGACGCATAGTTGTTGTTTTTTTTGTTTTTTTGTTTTTTTTTTGTTTTTTTGTTTCTAGCCTTCGTTCTGTTCTGTAAGCCAAAGCTTCAAAAAAGGTTGGTGAAGGTCTTGTTGCGTGTTGCGTGTTGCATGTTGCGTGTTGCGTGTTGCGTGTTGCACGTTGCACGTTGCATGCAGGAATGATGCTAATGCGCCCTGAATAAAAAACTACTTTAAGGCTACTGTACTATATAGGAATGGTTCAGGAATACAATCGATTTTCACTACTAAAGCTCTTTCTCGACCACGCACATAGAATTGGCTTCAAATGCGTTGATCAACTCGTCACTCATTTTAGAGATGAGCCTTGCGAAAGATACACTGATTTTGTCAGTGACACACTTTTTCACCTGGTAGCACCTAATGAAGTCTCTCACTCCAAAACACAGGTTATCGGATTGTTTCTCCAGTCCGGTGAATATTTTGACACACTGGTGGTGGGCAGCCTTGGCACATTCTGAGACTTTTGGATTGTCTAGAAGAAGAATTGGAAGGAAAAGATAAGAAAATGGGATGGCGTGGAGTGGAGTGGAGTGGAGTGGAGTGGAATGGCCAGGAATGGAATGGAATGGAAGGAAAGCGAGAATAGAATGGGAAGCCGGGGAAGGGACGAAAAGAGAAAACAATAAAAGAAATTGAAGAAAAGTAAATAGTAAAATATATTTGCGTTTTAAAATTACCTTCAAAAGCTTCTTCGACAAAATCTTCGGCGATCTCGATTGAGTCTGGAGCCACTGTGAAAACAATCAGAAATGGTTGACAACAATAGTTAATGCATTAGTCTTCACTCATTCTACTTATATTGTACTTATATACACGGAATACGAAGCCTGCATTATGCTATGAAATTTTTCCAAAATTTACTTTTGCCTGCGCTTTTTTCCTGTTGGATACACCGATCCCGCATTCATTGTTCTGCCTCCCTAGTTACTGTTGCTTCGTCGAACAAGCTAAAATGTGCCTTTTAAAAACATCATGGAACAGACACCGATTGCTGAAAGTTCTAAATGTCTGTCTTAGAATCAATACATTCTAAAGGTACAGTGAGAAAAAATCGATAACTACTAAAATATCTTATGAATTCGAGTTTGTTGCTCGGACATTCTTTATTCCATTGGGAGAACTACCCATTATTTGGTTGGACACTAAAATATAGCCGGGATCGGTGAATTTCGCAAGAGGTTTATACACACATAAGCGGTGCTATTGACTTACAGTCATCCAGTATTTTTGCTTTGATTTCACTGACATCTTGAGTACACGTGCCCATAATCTTGTCCATTCCAAGATACGCTAACACGATAAAATGGTACTTCCTCAGTGTGTCGGATCGACATGGGTTTTGGGTGTCTCCAAGTTGGTTTTTAACACACAAGAAGAGCGCCTACCAAAATATAAATATTTTTAGACCTCTTGCACTGAGTCTCGAAAGGAATTGTTCTGCATGGGGACAAAACAACGGATTTTTTTGCATAAGAAAAGACGGCCTATTTTTTTGTCCCCCAGAACAATTCTTCTATAAAATGAATGTATAAGGGGTCTTTCCACCTGATTCGCCTTGGTGCAATGTTTCCCCATTTCATGCACAGACCACGTGTCATTCCCTTGAGTATCATTCCTTTGTTTAACTATTGCGCGAGAAGACACATGGATATGGATACAACTCAAAGAATCTTATTCTTCAGGGAATGACACGTGGTCTGAAATGGATAAACATCGCACCAAGATGAACTAAGTCTATTGCCTTGTTATCTCGGATCTCCTCTTGTTCTTTTTTTTCCAATTGCTGGGTTTCAATCAGATGATAAAAGTCACATTATCTGTTCCTAATGCTGGTCAAACACTGACGTGCTTATGGAATGTCATGGAAACGCTTTGATTGACGTCCACCAAAACGTAGGATTGTCGCGATGATGAAACTGCGCGTGCTGAAGTTTTTTTGTTTTTTTAAAGATTTGATGAGCTTTCGGAAAATTGAAATAATTTGCTTGCCTTACATTTTTGTCCCAAATTGCCTCGCCGTCATCCCCACCCGCTATACTTTGTACAGTATCACACCTCGAAATTAAAGTATTGAGACTGTAATACTGTTGATGACTCGCTTCTATCTTCGTTAACGATTGTATATAGACTCCTAGTAGGGAATACAATTGGTCTAAGATGAGACACAATTTGCTAAAGAGGTGTACTGACCTTCATAGCATTGCAGTATACTCGTAACTCTTGAGTATCTGCAGCCGCATTCATAAAAACCTTTTTGACGACGTTATTACAAGCGGCCATCTTTGCCTTCACACAGGTCCCTGTCAATAGTTTTCCGTGTCCATTTACCGCGCACAAGGCCAAAAACAGGGTTAAAACGAGAACGTACGAATGAGTGCTCATCTAATAAACAACAAACAAACAAAACAACTTGTTATCGCTAGCCACAACCGCAAGTACAGAAGTGGCGCAGCTCGATGGGGTCGAACTGAAAGCAATATGAATGCGTCTCTGGCAGACGCTATACAGTCTGTTGCTATATTGTTATGCACAGATGAGGCATTGCGGGCCAAACCCCTTTTGGGCCAGACGTTTTGTAATCATTCCAGTTGAGTAAGTATAGCATTTAGTCTATATTTTTCTGGCCTTTTTGTTGGTCATATCATAAGACTTCCTTTTTGTTTTCTTACAGTCGAACCACATCACGACATCGCATCACAACACAACACATCACACCACATTACATGACAAAATAATAATAATAATAAATAATAATAATATTTTACAACCACGACTCCCCACGGGGCTCTTCCGTGAGGTTCCCTCCACACGCACTACCACTACATTCAATATTTACAACATACAATACTGAACTCGCATGTTGATTTTTATGGAAAGATCGAGGAAACCGGAGAAAACCCTCGTAGCATAGGAGAGAAAAACGCAGGGCTCGAACCAGCGACCCGACCCGTTGGACACACAGCGGTAAAAGACGACGCGTTAGCCGCGAACGCCACCCATGCTACCCGACAACACAAGACTACACACACGAACATATCGTGCATTCGAAAAGCCTGCAGAGAAATTAAAGAACCCGTTAAGTTCTATACAATCCATGCATGACCCCCAAGCACAGCTCTAACCAAAAATCATACCAAAGCAACAAATATACAACGAAACCAAGTGAAATGAATAAAGAAATACAAAAGTACCAGAAAGGGATTTTAAAAAGTCGCTAAATCAGCTTACAGTCAAAACGGCCCAACCTTACCTCCCTAGATCCCATTAATGATTTCATTATTCGAATATTGAAATTTATTATTCTTTTCGAAAATACGAAGACGTGCGATTCGAAATAATTAGCGATTCAAAACTCGTATTCTGATTGGGTTACTCCATATAAGGAATCAGGGTTTTATCCAGGGTAGTTTATGTGATTTCCGGAAACTACCCAAACTTTTTCAAACCTAAAATTTATTATCATATAAAGACGAATGTGGTTCAGTGTTATTTGAACACCATAATCCAATCAGAATTCGAGTTTTGAATCGGTCATTATTTGAATCTTGAGTCTCGGTATTTTCAGAAAGAATAGTGCATTTTAATATTCGAATGAAGAAAGCATTATTGGAACCTAGGGGGGTAAGCTAGAGCCGTCTTGACTGTAATAATAACACTAATACTAATTTTCGAATCAGCTCAATGAAATGTTTTGAAGAAATATTTATCATGACTTTGGCACTTTCTGCCGGAACCAAACAGTAATTCTCGTAAAACCATATCAGCAGGAGTTATCATGCGTACAGCAGGTAGGGCTCACCGATAACAGCGATAATGATTTCAACTCGCTTCTCACTGACATTTAATTGTTTTCTTAAAACTCGTGCAGATCTAAAAATTAACTACGAATAACCCGGCTTACATCTAATCACTAAAACACATTACCAATAACTTATCAATAAGCTGTTTAGCGTTAACTTTACAAGGAACAGGGGTTTTGTCACTTCAATTTGACACTTCAGCTTTATGGCTGGAATTCAAATTTCTCGTATACTGACCAAAATGTGTGCTTTAAAAATCGATAAATTGCCGGGATTATTACGCTTAATTATTCTTATTTCCGATCTTAAAATAATCGCCTTTGTATCATTTTAGCAATATGGAAGCTGTTTCTTCGCCATCACGTCAGAAGCTATTGAGTTACTTGGTTACTGTGTTATATTGATATAGAGTCTGCAAAAACATTCAAAATCAAAACTGTGACGAATAAGTGCTTGTTGAACTAGCTGTTTGTCCTTTTCTACTACCGTTATTAACTGGAATATGACGTGGTAATGTTAATTTTTGAGCTTATTATTTTACTGCAGTTACGACATCAAAAAAAATTCGGAGTATTAAAAAGCCATTGAAGTTGTTTTTGCCTAAAAAGAGTGATGAAAATAGGATAAGGTTTTTAGCATTTTGCTTTAAGACTGTATATCTTTTGCAACCTGACCTGCTAAACACAACCAAGTAAAGGAAAAAAGGAAAGAAATACATATGTATACATATACATAAACATGGAATAAAAACGCTAATAAAAATGGGAATAAAATGCCGAAAGACGGATAACGTGTTAAACTTTACATTTTTTGTTAGTATTACAAGATATCTGCCTGCACCGTCTGTGTTTGTTTAGGTTGCATAAGAAATACGATCTCAGCAGAGTCAAAAATGCGGATAAAGTTTATGCGTGTGCAGTACAAGCGAAAACTGAATTTAAGTAAAAATTGATACAAACTTAAATTTTTTCGTACTTTAGATCGTATAGCAATTTATTGCCTTTTAGGAGTATTTTTTCGTTTTCCTTCCTACGAGGTAACAGAGTAAACTCGCTGTTGAAGCGAGAGAGTTCGAAATAACTCCGAGATCTAGGGTGAAAAACGAAAAAAACGTTTATGACTAGGAACGAACCTTGAATGAAAAATCACTCGCTCTTTTTTTCTTCCAAAATGAGTCGATTTATACTTAGTTTTTCTATCACAAACCTTAATTTTTTTCTGCCAAGTTAGTGAAGCGTTCCTTGTTCTTCAGATCCTCAGGTGTATGCAGTGCCCAGTTTGTTTGAAGTACAGTTTTTTTTCTTTTTAGAGTGGTTCATTTCTTTTATTACAGTATCCCAGGTAACAACAACAGTGTAACCATGGTTTTCAATCTTATTACTTCGTTTGCGAATCTTGAGTTAAAGAATGAATAGACTGCCCGCTTGGATCCACCGGATATTCCTCGATTACAATAGATAACATAATCGATAAGATTAAGAAATTGGTAAATATATTTAGACCTTAATTGCACTTTTGGGACAACTTTTCAGTACGAATTGAATGTGCTGGCTTAATTAAATTTCGAAAATGATAGAGAAAATCCTGTTACTTTTAATTCATAAAGAAAATTATATATATTTTAAAAAATGGATAAAGTTGATATTGTTCTGGATCGACATGGTCTAAAATGAGAGAGGCAGATTTTATTTTGTCTAGTTTAACATTATTTATTTTCCCATGGTTTTATTTCATACTTTTTATCGCTAAAAACTTACAATTATTGCAATTGGTCATTTATTCAGTAATTATCGACAATTAGCGCTATGTCGTATTTTGCTGTGGTCGATCGTATTCCAGTTGTCCCAGTTCAATCTGTGAGCTAGTTTTTGTCCTGACTTAGATCAGCCCAGAGGTTGTTTCAGGGTTTGATCTGTGAGTTAGCCGTGCCCTGACTTAGATCATGCCCAGAGGTTGTTTCAGGGTTGGATCTGTGGGTTAGCCATGCCCTGACTTAGATCAGTCCAGAGGTTGTTAATTCAGGGTTTGATCTGTTTGATCTGTTTGATCTGTATCTAAATAGGTAGAGAAAAGCGGATTTTGAAAAACCCACTAAACGGCCTCAAATCGCGCTGAAACTTCGCCAGAAGACTGAACAAAGTAAAAGCAACAACTGCAGCAAGTTTTGAGGCAAATTATTGAGTGAAACATTTTATTTTCGTAACTTTATCATAACTCCCTTACATTCCCTTGTAAACTATACACAGGAACCTTGTTTGGGCTGCCTGTGGTCAGGTCCAACATATAATAATCTTTGAACAAAATATATATTGATTTAGCTAGGTTTGTTTTACTGCAATACGAATGGAAACTCGAACACTAAAATTTTATCGAAAACCTCCTGAAGCTCAGTTAATTCCATGAAATTTTGATTGAAAACAATTATGACTTCCATGAGGGTAATTAAGAGCAATCTGCAAACGCAAAAACAGAAAATGTTATCAATATTCTATAATTCCAGCTGGCTCGGGAATATGTGGTTTGCAATCATTCGCAAGAGAAGAGTAATGATAAAAAGGTAAATTTTACACCGTGAAAAGATGAAAAAAACCTGACGTTTCGGACGCTAGTCCTTCGTCGGAGTAATCATTACAGTTTCATTAGAAACACCGACGCAGCTCACACTAGTTTTTAGCTAGTTATCTCTTCGCAAGAGAATTATTTTTCCTGTGCCAGTTTTTATTGCCTGTAAAACTTTGCTTTTTATATGCTAATATCAGTCAATATAACTACCGGCGCTAATGTCGAGGGACGTATTCTTTTCATTTCTAGTGTTTATTTTAAGACAACTGCTGGTCAAACGGCTACGTCTACGAACGGCTACGAAGCTGTCTTTAATTTCAGGAAAAACTTTAATAGGAGCAAATAACTTGTAATAATCGATCTCCCTGATAATGCTTGTATTTGTGAGGATAAGAAGTCAAAGTAATAAAACTCCATGCAGCTGATCTAAGAAAAGATGTTAGACAATCAGAATCCAATCTCGTACCCACAGCCCTTATTTCTTACTGCGCATGCTTGACGAAATAATTGGTCGTCGACCATGCGCAGTAAGAAATAAGGCTCTGGGTACGAGATTGATCAGAATCGTAAAAAATTTGCAAAACTGAGGTGTCAATTTTCCTTCATGAAATTATGGATTTCCAGGCCACCGATCGAATGAAGTAAAATAACACTCAAAACACACCCTTGACAACAGTGACCCAAAAATGAATGAGTTATATGTCTTTAATGCAATGGCGGGCATGTTTTTAATTTTCGCTGGTCAGTTTTCACAGGCTTCCTGACACCTCAGCCGGTTTTGCAGTGACGTCATTTCTACGTCACTATTTGAGATCAGCTGGATTGAATTCTTATTTTATGATATTAGCCTGCGTTAGCCTCCTCCGCAGGCATCTCTGTAGCTTTCTCTAGTTTCTCTAGCTATTAATGAGCCGGAGCCTGGGAACGAAGAAACAAAAGCAGGTTTTCGCTGGAAAAGGAAGCCCGCTCTCTAGAGAGATATAGTATGTGAGAGTTTATAGAGTTGCCTGCGGAGGAGGCTAAGCGAAGTCTTGAAATCTTTACAACGAAATACCTTCTAAGAGGGTCCACTGTAACTAGAACATGCCGTCGTGGGTGCCCAGCCTACCTATATTGTTGCGGCTGAGGGAGGAAAACCAGAGAACTCGGAGAAAAACCCTCGAAGAGAGGTTCGAACCCGAGTCATCGCATTTGTAAGAGCCGAGAGAGCTTGCCGCTAGGCCACCCACACTTTTCACTCACACACACTATCACTACCACTACATTCAATGTTCTGTGCCCACAACGCTCAACTCATATGTTGGATATATGTTGCATATCAAGGAGACCAGAGAGGAAACCCTCGTAGCGAGAACAACACATCAAACAAAATCAATTGACATGATATGGTGTCCGCAGTGAACCAGTGAACGAACCTTTGGAACCACAGTGGGGATAAACGTCGCGTTACATGTAGCAGCGTACGCCACTCATCCTACCCTTTACTTAGCATCGTAATGTTTGTATTCTTTGCTTTAAAAAAGCTTCAGAATGAAGAGAGAGGGACCATCGTTATCGACTTCAAATATCGGTCATATCTGCCTTTCGCTTAACCTGATGACATTTCAATCTCGTACCCAGAGACTGCGTTTCTTCTGGCCTGCGGCGAAGAACGAGGGCTCTGGCATAATCCATATTTTAGCGCATGCACATTTTTTGGAAAGTGAGATATAAACGATAGTAGTGTATTAAGCATGGAATTAGCCCCTTTTCTCGGCCTCCACTGACGTCACCCGTGGCTAGGATCCTAAGGCGGAAGTCGATCTGATTGGTCGATACGATAATCAGGAAATGACGCGAAAGTTTATTTGCATCGCGCCTGAGCGTGACGATTCTGATTGGTCGATACGATCAGCAGGAAATGACGTGAAAGTTTATTTGCACTGCGCCTGACCCGTTCGCCGTCCTGATTGGTCTCGAACTGATAGGAAATGACGTCAATGTCATAACATTTTCATAGATTATCGAAATGGCGGGAGCGAGTGTTAAGAAAATTATCATTTTGATAGCTTCTACGCCAAAAGGCGGGAATAGAACAGTCAAGACATCGTGACTCGGCAAAAGCTATACAAATATTGGGTGTGAGATGTTTGTGCACGTGTTTTGTGTCAAATATATAGCCTATGAAGAGGGTGGAGTAGCGATTGCCCAACCCAGCATGTCTAGGCAAGTTTCATTGTTTGTAGAATGAAAAAAGTCTATAAAATTAGACGAGCTTGGTGAAGGCGTCCACTTTTCATCCGAGCAAGGTCTTCAACTTGAAAATTTCGAAATGGATCAGTTTACCAATCTACAGGATTTCGAGCAATACTATTTAAACAACGAGATCCCAAGTGATCAAATTCCAGCGGTCGTGGATCGAATGATGGCTTTAATGTTTCCAGATGAGGTAGGCTTTTTTTTTTTTTTTTTTTTTTTTTTGATGTGCTACCTTCTTTGTCGGTTTTTTCATAATATATTTGATTTTACTTCTCAAGCGAATGAGCTCAGTGCAAAAAAAAAAAAACAACCCTACATTTGAATAACTTTAATAAGTCTAAAGACACATTATTTTTTATTTTTACAGAACCGATCTACGACTCAGAGTGGAGGTGGACAGCAAACTGACCAAACCAGCTCCTATCAATGTTCAAAATGCCAGAAAACGTTCACGAATAAAAAGACTTTCAAGCGCCACCAGCGGGAACACGACAAGGAGAAAAGCCACAAGTGTCCACACTGCCTTAAAGGTTTCAAGAGAAATTCAGACCTATCAAAACATCTGAAAACCGTCCACTCGAAGCACAACACGAAAAAGGAATTCAAATGTGGGAAGTGTAATAAAACCTTCTCGGAGAAAAATACCTTCAATGCACACGTAAAAGAACACTCCAATCAAGAAAAGAAGAGAAAGCTGCCAAGCGATGATTCCACAGGTATGTTGATAATTTTTTTGCTATTTTTAAAACACGCATAATCATTATGTTGCGTTATGTGTATAAAAATATTTCAAAGTTGAGCGAGTTTTGTAATTATTCACGTTGATAAGCGATTCATTTCTAGTGTGTAAACAATAGTGTCTCGTGTGTAAACATATGATGGATTAGCTGTCTCAAAAAGGAATCAACTTAAATTAATTTTTGTTCCAGTGAACTCGTGAATAATACACTGAATTTTTTTTTTTTTTTTTTCTTCGTTTGCTAGGTCCCCAACGCAAGAAAACAAGAACGGCAAGCGAACCTAATCGGCCCAGAACGTTTCCTGTGGCTGAAGATCCTGTGAAAATATCCGATCTTTTACCAGACCAACAACCTACCAACACCGAATACCATCGACACTGGAACAGAATAAGAACGCGGTTCTCGCGAGATAACAGATTGGCCAAGTGGTATAACTATCGCCTTCCTTCACTTAACCCAGATCATCTTATCAGTTATATTCACCAAGTTTTCAGAGATCAGTCCACCGTCTTCAAGCTCAATATATCCTTTGGATATATACTACGAAACACTGTTACCGATGAAGTACAATATCACTATGCATCCAGAAACAATAATAATGTATTTGAAACACCTTTCCAAGTGGTCAACGAAAGCGACCTACAGCCGATTGAAAACGAATTACGAAATCTAGATATCTTAGAATGGGCTCGTCAACAACGACCATCATCCAAGTGGACAGTTGATAGTATCACTAACATCACTTTTTTCACTACAAACATCCCTCGTCATCCCATTGGCCGTGGTAAATGCCTTCCACATTATATCGTCGAAAACCGCGGTATCGTGCCTCTAGACTGTGAGAAAAAGACTGGTCAACCCTATTCAGACAACCTATGCTTCTTCCGTGCACTTTCACTTCACAATGGGTGCCATCCAAGAAATTTGGAAAGAGAAGCAAAATGGTATTATCGAAGGTAAATGAACTTTATTTACTTTAAACAGCTGTATGAAAAGTTTGCTTAGAATATATGGATGTTTACCTATGTTTTGTATTCAATGTTTAGTCATTTTGACGTTTGTTGTAGTCATATTTGGTTCAATATGCTGTATTTATTTGTATGCAATGTTTTTCATCTAGTCTGTGTCATTTTGTATGTAATAAATTGTATGAGTGTAAAAGACTATTAAGATTATTCTTTTTGATTATTTTCAGGTATCAACAAACCTATCCAGACGATGAGTTCAACGGTGTGACACTGGAAAGCCTGCCTGATCTCGAAACCCTTTTTCAAGTTAATATTAATGTTTATTCCCTGGTAAAGTCCACCTCTCATGATGATGACGAAAACGAGGAAAATGAACAAAGAGAGGTCACCGCACAACTCATTCAAAGATCACATCGAAAGCATCCCTCCACGCTCTATCTCAATCTCCACGGGAATCACTTTTCATATATAAAAAATATGAAAGTTTATTCCAAATCGTACTTATGCTCCCGATGTGGCAAGTTTTGGAAAGATGGCTTTATGCTTAACCGACATGAAATCACCTGTAAAGGAAAAGTAAAACACGTCTTTCCCGGCAGCACCTACAAGACAGCTAAGACTGTCTTCGAGCAACTAGAAGATGTTGGAGTTGTTGTACCTGAGAATCTACGTTACTTTCCCTACCGAGCCGCCTTTGACCTGGAGTGTTACTTTCAAGATAACCACGAGCTTAACAATACACATAAATTAACATGGGAGAAAAAACACGAACTGTTAAGTGCTTCTATTTATTCTAACGTTCCAGGATATGATCATCCGTACTGCATTGTTACGGATGGTGACTCTGAAGCCTTAGTTAAACGATTGATGGAGTATCTAAGTGAAATCAGTAATACCAGCTATCATCTATTATTACAAAGTTATGAATCCATATTTGAAGCACTTGATGAAGTAGTGAACGAGTTGACAAATGAAAACTGTTCAGACTCTGGCATGAATGAAGAAGATGATGATGATGACAACGGTAACGAGGAATCTAGCCATGGTCATAAAATAATAGCCAATTTAAAGTCATTATTGGAGGATTACTTGAAAGAACTTCCTGTTCTGGGTTTCAACTCAGGCAGGTACGATATCAACGCCATCAAGAAATACATTTTTCCCTACTTGGTCAAAAACAATCCCATTAAGTTCACCGTAAAAAAGAACAATAATTTTATGTGTTTAAAAACAGAAGATTTCAAGCTCCTTGACATTACTAATTATTTAGCTCCTGGATTTAGCTACTCTCAGTTTCTTAAAGCCTACGAGTGCAAGCAAAAGAAAGGATTCTTTCCCTATGAATGGATGACTTCACTTGATAAACTTGATCAACCTCATCTTCCATCTCATCAAGATTTCTATTCGTCATTAACCAGCTCCAATATATCTGAACAAGATTATGATTATTGTCAAAGAGTGTGGGAGGAAGAGCGTATGGAAACATTTAAGGACTTTTTAATCTGGTATAATAACTTAGACGTAGAGCCCTTCCTTGAAGCTGTAGACAAGATGTGTGACTTTTGGAAAGATCGTCATATCGACATGTTTAAAGACGGACTCAGTGTACCTGGCTTAACCATGAAATATCTGTTCTCTACGCTTCCTAATCAGACCTACTTTACGTTGTTTAACCAGAAAGACTGTGATATATTCTATCTCATGAGAGATAACAATGTCGGGGGACCATCTGTCATCTTTCATCGCTACCACGAGAAAGGGAAAACGTTTATCCGTGAACAAGAGATGAAAAGCCGCAGTGAAAGTCCCAAAGTTTGTCAAAATGTAGTTGGCTATGACGCCAACGCACTCTACCTATGGGCCATCATGCAACCCATGCCTACAGGCTGCTACTCAAGACGACTAGCCTCTGATGATTTCAAACCTCAATTTTCTTTAAAGCTGGCAGTAGAGTGGTTAGAGTGGGAATCATACACACGAGGAATGCCCATTCGTCATCAATACAACAACACTGAAAAAAGGCTTGGACAACGAGCACTACCCGTTGATGGTTTCCACGGCCCATCTCAAACTGTGTTTCAATTTCAAGGTAAGTTAATTTCGCTCTATTTTCTAATTATTTTTTAATTTTTAATTTTTTAATTTTTTGTTTTTGTTTTGTACTTGTGCAAAATATGATTTAATCACGTTTTATTCACTCATCCATCCATTCTTTTCTTCATCCATTTATCGATTGATTCGTGTATTTATTTCCACATTTGCTCAATAGTTTAGCTATTCACTTTTTATCCATACATTCATTCATTGATTTATTGATTCATTCATTCATCTGGCATTCATTCGTTTACTCATTCATTCATTTACACATCCATTACTTGATTTTTAATTTCTGTATTAATTTTGTACACTTTATTCACAGGATGTTATTACCACGGTCACAATTGTTACCTTACCAAAGGCAAAACTGAAAACGAACGATGTGGAAAGTCCATGGCTGAGCTTTATGAAACAACAAGAAAGAACAAACAATACCTAGAGGATCTGGGGTACACTGTAGTCGAGAAATGGGAGTGTGACTGGTATCGAGAAAAGAAGAACAACCCAGCAATTCAACAGTTTATTCAAGACAATCTTCGCCGTCCACTAGACAAAAAGTACAGCATGACTGAAGGATGAGGTACTCAAACATGTGCGTGATGGAAAGTTGTTTGGTTGCGTGGAGTGCGATATTCACGTTCCAGACCATCTTAGTGAAAAGTTTTCTGAAATGTGCCCCATATTTAAAAAACGCTGAAATCAATCGTGATGATATAGGTGATTTCATGAAACAGTTTGCTGAAGAGAGAAATATCATGAACCAACCAAGAAAAAGTTTGATCGGTAGTAATCATGGTACCAAGATACTCCTTGCCACTCCTCTTCTTAAATGGTACCTTGAACATGGACTGGTGGTCACCAAAGTATATCAAGTTATCGAATACATCCCTGAAGCATGCTTCAAGTCATTTGGTGATGCTGTTTCGAACGCTAGAAGGGCAGGTGACGTTGATCCAAGTAAAGCCATCATAGCAGAAACTATGAAATTGGTGAGTAACACTATGCATAATTTATAAAATAATAAAGAAATAAAAAAATTAAAAAAAAGAGAGAGAAAGATAAAAGAAAGGGAAGGGAAAGAGAAAGTAATTCGGTATCACTGAAACTCAATTGTTCTTGTCCATCTCAACAGGTTGGTAATTCCAGTTATGGGAAGACAATAACCAACAAAGAGAAGCACAGGGATATACAGTTTTGTAGTGAAGACGAAGCTCCACCTTTGGTGAACACAATGTATTTTAGAGGAATAGAGTAAATAGATGAACAAACATATGAAATACAGTCTTGTAAAAAGAAAATTAAGTTTGATTTGCCAATACAAATTGGTTTCTTTGTATATCAATATGCCAAACTCAGGATGCTACAATTTTATTATGATTGTTTGGATAAATATATTGATAGATGTAATTTTCAATACGCAGAAATGGATACCGATTCAGCTTATATAGCTTTAGCAGGAGAAAGCATAGACCAACTTGTTAAGCCTGAGTTAAAAGTGGAGTATTTGAATGATAAATCAAACTGGTTTCCACGAACAGATACCCAGGAACATAGAGCTTACGATAAACGAACTCCAGGTCTCTTCAAAGTAGAATGGGAGGGGGACAGGATTATTGGGTTGTGTTCAAAAACCTATTATTGCTTTGGTCATAAGGATAAGTTTTCATGTAAAGGTGTCAGTAAAAATAATAATTGCATCGATAAAGAGAAATATTTGAATGTTTTGCTCAACAAAGACAGTGATTCAGGTATCAATAGAGGCTTTAGAGTTGTGAGCAATAGTGTCTACACGTATACACAAGTAAGAGATGGTTTCTCGTATTTCTATCCTAAGCGTAAGGTTTTGAGTGATGGTATATCAACCATCCCTTTAGATATTTAATCAACACTTTATCGGATAAGATATTTAATATTCCTTGATCTTTTATATTAGGTGCTTATCAATAACATATAGACCAAACATGTAGCTGTAAGTATAACACCTTTAGTTACTCATTCAATAAAATATTTTATGAGTGAACACGCGTCTCTATTAAATGTCCCGATTATCCCCTTTCTCCCTTTTGTCCCTCGAAACCTATTTAAAATTTAAAAATCTTTAATATAAAACTTATTTTGTTCAAGTCTTTTAAGTAAGAACATGAGTCAGCGCGTGTGTAAAAATTGTCCATTACCCAATTGTGGGTCAAAATATCTAGTGAAACTTTCCAATCATCTAGCCCAAGTTCACGAGCTGTCTCCCGAGCAGAGAAAACCGTATTTACAAGAAGCTAAACTTCAAAAACATAAAATTATTCAAGAATATAATAAGACGAAATGCGACTGGCTCATTCCATCGGAGAAAAAGTTATATAAAGCAGTCGATAAATAATTTGGTTCATTTACAACTGAGATGGACACCAGATTGAAACATCCTTTTGGAGCCATTGTCGCTGGACCCACCTGCTGTGGAAAAACGCAGTTCGTTAAACGACTCTTAGAAAATGCTGATGTTATGTTCGATGGGGTTCCTCAGAATATTATATGGTGCTATGGTATGCCCCAACCCGCATATGAAGAAATGATGGTTACCGTGCCAAACATTTCTTTCGTGGAAGGACTACCTCATGATTTGGAAGAGAGCATTGACCCGTATGTCCGAAATCTCGTAATTATTGACGATTTGATGAATGAAGTGAGCAATGACAAACGACTAACCAACATTTTTACCAAAGGATGTCACCACAAGAACCTTTCGTGCATTTTTATTTTGCAAAATATTTTCCACCAAGGCAAAGAGTTGCGAAACATCAGCCTCAACGCTCATTACATGATCCTCTTCAAGTCTCCAAGAGATAGCAGTCAAATCAACCACTTGGCTAAACAAATGTTTCCTGGTTATGTGAAGTACATGCAAGAAGCCTTTAACGACGCCACATCCAAGCCCCACGGATACCTGCTTTGTGACCTCAAACCAGAGACTGTGGAAGACTTTCGTCTACGTACGAACATCTTTCCCGAGGAAACACAATATGCGTACGTGAAAAAACTATAAAGCTTCTCGCTTCCTACTCGATAATTTAGTTGATCATGAGTCGACGAGTGAGAAACAACTTCCATCATCTAAAGGTGTTGTCTACAAGCAAACCCCATCAAGCTAAAGCCTTGCTCAAAGTTGCTGACGACGATCTCATCAAGAGCGTTTGTGAATGTGTGTATAATATCCTCAAGTCCACTGTACCCGTTACACCACGTCAGAAGAAGCAACTTCATAGATATAAAAGGCCTTTGTTGTCGTTGGTGGATAAACAAGTTCCTTTGTCACAAAAGAGAAAGGTGTTGGTTCAGAAAGGAGGAAATTTTCTATCTTTTCTCTTACCTCCCGTGCTAAGTGTGCTAGAACATTTTTTAAAATGAATTACTCCAAGAAGATGGTTCTGGTCCCTGAACAAACTTTGGAAAGGCTCAAACCGCGAGAAAAGATCCAAACCGCACCATTGACGTCAAGACTGAGTAGACTTGATCATGATATGGAGGATGTATTGAAAAGCACAGAGTTATCGGACGAGGAAAAAGTCAAACACTACAGTCAATCACTTCAAAACTACCTCACTTATTACAACCAGAGAAGAGATGAACCCATGAAAATTAAATTTGAAGCTAGTCCAGAACATCAGAAGGTACCACAAGAGGGGGAGGAGAAACTACCACCACCACCAGCCAGCAGCAACGAGATCGGAAGTACAGGATAAAATTGAGCGGGACATTATCAGTGCCTTACCCAAGTCTCTTAAAAACCGCGGCAGGCTGCTCATTGAAAAAATAAGAGAAAACCCAGAAATCATGAAATGGGATAGTCGTGGGCAGCTAGTGTTTGAAGACCGACCTCTTCCAGGCTCCCATGTAGTTGATTTGATAGGAGATTTTATGAGAGAGCGCAAAGGTGTAGATCCAATAGGATGGCAAGTCTTTGCAAGGGGTCTCGCTAAGATGAACGCTCCTGAAGATTTGGTCAGAAATGAACGAAGAAGGGGAGCACTGAGAGAATTCAAATCTCGAATGAATGGGTGATCAAGAAGATCCAAATGCGTGGTTGCCTACCCCTCCGCCTACGAATCCTCCAAGACACCCAAGTCCAACGTGAGCTGCCATATCTACCCCCTTCAGATAAAACACCAGGAACTATTAGAAGTGTAAGACCTAGACAGCCCCCGAGACGTTGGCTAACGTTTCGATCTTGATTCGCTGTATGCAAGTGTCGTTTGAAAATAAATAAATAAACGAATATACTTCATTCATATGTTGTTTATTACTTTTTTCCTTGAAGTTTGATGGGATACATGTTTCTCAAGATGATTATAAGTTCGACTAAAATGTCTAACAATAAATCGATGCACAAAATTGTCGTTTAACCTCTTATTGTTGCTAAAACGACTTACAATAGCTTTCATGCTGACATTTCTGCAGCGGTTGAGTAAATAATACAAACAGTAGTGTCCACACACGTTAGAATCTAGGCTTTGCAAGCATTTCTGGTTGTATCTCCAGTCTATACTGTTGTTCCTCAAGAAATCTTGAAATGTCGGAACGTATTCTTGAGGTCCGAGTCCATAAGAATAAAAAAATTCGCCTTTTTGATCCTTGGTAAAATAAAAGGCACACCAGTGTGACCCAGGCTGGCCTTTCGGGTCGACGTTAGCCACAAAGGCTGCTGGGTATCGTGTTATCTGGCTGGGCAATAAGTCTGATGGAAAAACACCTTGAAACTGTGGTCTCGTAAACGGATCCTTTTTCAAAACAGCAGCAATTTGTCTGGTATTCATCTAGCCGCTCCAGTTGTAAGTTACCATTCTATTCGAATCGATCTCAATCATAGAATCGAACTCGGCGTAGATGATGCAGTTGACGGTGCTTGGAAGACCCTCAGCAAACTGAAAACCAATGCGTAGATTTCCTTGCTTTATAGCAGAGATGTGAGGACCGGATGAAAGATCTGGACTCAAGTCAAAAGCATAGATCGTGTAGCCCTTTGGGTACTCTCGCCTGGTGATTTCATTTCCTTGGTCGTGATACAAGGTGTTGGTACCAGAGAACAGACTCATGTACCCCATGAGATACTGTTCTTGTTCGAAATTCAGCTGCAGTGCCTTGAGTGGTTGAGCTTCTCCGTTGACATAGATCCCGACTTGAGTGGCTTTGAAATGTTGGAAATTGAACGGATTCTTGTTATAAGCTCCATTGAAGGCAGCATTTTCGACAAGACACAAAACAATCCGTTTGGGGATTTGTCCTAGAAATACATCATCTGGGGTGAAAGACATGTTGCCGCTGGGAATGGAAAGTACTTTACATTCTACCCTTCGTATGGGATAGAGGGCTGGCGAATGCTGTAGGGCAGCTGCGTGACCAAGGAACGTGTCTGACGTCACTTTCACTTTTCTGATAAACAAACTGGCATGGGAAATAACCACTTTGTAATCAGCTCCAACGACAGCAGACAACAGACAGAAGGCATTTTTACTTCGATTCAATCGTATGCGTATGGTGACTCCATTCAGTAGTAAGCGATCTTGATAAAATAAATCTGAATGAAGAGGTCCTATCAATTCCACCGTTGAACTGTCTTTGATAAACTTGTATCGGGTATTCAGTCCGGTGTTGTGGCTAGTGGCAACGGGATCCGCGACATCCATCTTTCCAGCAGTGTCTTTGTAAAACAGTTCCGCAGAAAGTTGCGATTTCTTAGCATCAGCACCATAAGTCAATAAAGTGCTGATCATAGCTCGATAGGGGTTGGTGTTGGTGGAATCGGAGATGACTTTTTCGTTTAGACTGACATCGACTTGACTGAACAGGGATTGAAGAAATAGGTTGACCGGTCCAACTTTATCGGTAGCAGAATCTAAATCTCCACCGTTGGCCTTGGTAACCTTAGCTTTAACGTAGATCCATGCTTGTCTCAAATCTGTGTATTCCTCTCCACTTCCTGATACACTGAATTCAATAGGGCCAGAATCGGTAACGTTAGACACAGGAAAGTACTCAACCCATTGTCCCTTTTCAATATTGGTTTGAACATGTGGTACAGCAAAGAGGTCAAGTTCGGACTTGCTGCATTCGTGAAATTTTGACTGTGCCATTAGAAGAAATTGAAGTCTCGCTTCTTAGCTGATGATGTTCTCTGCTTCTTAGCTGGACGTGAAATGGCAGGCTTCCTTTGATTCTTCCTTTTTGTAGTCTTTCTTCCTCCTCCTGTTTGTCCTGGTTTCTGAGTTATCATATCCTTCATCACTGCACGGCCAACTTCTCCTGCTCTTGTTTTTAAGGAATCACTTACATTTTGACCACTCATAACATCGCGAGCCACCCCCAAGCCCCCTTTCAGGGCCTGACGACCAAGAGATTGAGCGCCAGCGCTCACGTGAGGCATAACCCAACGAAAAAGACCTTTAAGCATAGAGCCCAATCCATATCCTCGTTGCACGGGTGCTCCGTGGAAGGCAGCCAGACTCCCTCCTCGTTGTTGGGCCTGGTTAACATAGTAATGTTTGTAATACTCAGCGTTCGAATGTGGCATGGTTAATTGAAATAAGGAGATGCTCTCTTGAAATGCAACGTCACCAACACTTTTCCGGTTTCAAATGGGATGTTATCGCCTGTATCTTGCCTTATATTCACTTCGATGGTCTCGAACTGTTTCCTGCTGACTGGTAGATACTGTGGGGTTAGAAAGGACCTACTAACCCGTTCGCCATCTTTTCCTTCGACAGGGACTATTCGTATCAGAGGAACTTGAGAGTCTCCAACTACCTGTGGTTGCACCACATCACAATAGACGTAAAGGTTGTGGAATCCAAGATCCAAGTCTGCTTCTCGTTCAGCCGTAGTGGTTTTTGAAATCACATGATCTTCGGAAAATCCCAACATCTTTCCAAAATCCGAGAAGAATACAGAATAGTCATCGCTCACATGGACTGTGACCTTGCGATTGAGCGTTTCATAAGAGAACCATTCCTGATCTTTGTACTTAGTCGCCTTGACCAAATTGTTCATCTTGTCGATGATGCTCTTTAAAGAAGAGTAATGACCTTGGGGCACAATAAACACTTCCACATCCAGTGACTTTCCCTTTCGGATATAAAATCGATTCCAAAACTCCCCGCGAACGTTATTCCAGCTATGAGGGTATTGAATCTCCGTCAAAGCCACTTCCCAATCACCCATCAACTGTATGGGTTGAGGGAGATGAACTCGAAACTCTGCTAGCGTGTTGGATGGGAATACACCCATACTGCTGTTAGAAGGAAGCCATACATAGAATTGTGTGTTCTCCATGACCGCCAAGGTTTTAGTGAGTGCTTTAGCATTTGGAACAGGTATTTATACTGAGACACACAACAGCGAATTTTGGACAATTAAAACTTTATTAGATGTTCAGAAAGTTATAGATCATTTACATCACTAGCTGGGACCCAAGAATTAAACTTATCTGGATACCCTTTCCACTTTACGAAATACTCTAAGCGATTTTTCACTCTTCGTTTTTTCAAGATATGCTCTATTTGATAAACATCATCGTCTTTTTGAACACCTTGAAGTTCCTTCTTCATAAAACACACCCCCTAAGACTTCTCCTTGTAGGTCTTTTAGACGATAAACTGGTGGTCGCCTTGGGAGCCTTTCCAATATGATAAATATCTCAGTAGTCCAGTTTGGTAAATAACCTTTGTCAAAGATCTTCTTAGCTTTACTGATTCTGACTTGATCGCCAACTCCAAATTTGTAGCGAATAGGTTCTGTAACGGTTTTTCCATACAAGGTGTGCCAAACCACCGATTCATTCTTCTTGTTGACCTCCACGGGTTTCATTCGAATACTGCGGTGAAAGCTATTGTTGTAAGATTCGAGAAGGTCTGGAAGTACGTCAATGTATCTCCAAGTGTTTTTGAAGGTAAAGTATTTCCACATTTTAGTCTTTAATGTACGGTTCCAGCGCTCTATCACCGAAGCTTTCTTATCACTATGTGTGACAAAAAAGTGGACATCATTTTTCTTGAAATAGTTTTGGACAAGACGATTAAGAAACTCTGTTCCTTTGTCGGTCTGAAACTTCTTGGGAATCCTTCCAGCCTTGAATATCTTAACTAGACCATCCAATATATCTTTCCCCGACTTGGTCTTTAGAGGAATAGCCCAGGCGTACTTGCTAAATATATCGATGCATGTCAGCAGGTACTTGTATCCATCGTTGTATTTACTTAGAGAACTCAAGTCCACTAAATCAGCTTGGAATTGGGAGTCTATTCCAGATACGATCACTCTATTGGTAGGAAATCTTCGACGAGCAGGTTTATGTAACGTGTACACTTCTTGTCTCTTTAGCCAGTCTCTGATTTGCTTACGATTGATCTTTTTGTATCCCTTTTCTCTTGCGGCACGGAAAACAGCATCCACCCCCGAAAAACTTCCCGCGCTTCGAAGATCGTAGTAGATCCGGTTGAGTGCTTTGTCCATCGCAAAACTCTGAGTTTTTGACTACAATCGTCCCTCCACAGCACGCTAAGATGCAGCGTATGCGATTAAATAACCGTTCAATACCGATTTGATAGGCTGGCGGAAAACAACCCATGTCTTTACCCCTTGGAGTCAGACACAACAATGATTCTCGATATGAAAACTATAATATTTATTTAATTCTTCATAGCATTTATAAACTCACTGAATAGTTCTGAAGATAGTTCACGAGTATTCTCTTTTACATCACACATGTCATTTACAAAATTCACAATCGGTCTGTTATATCTATCGAGAAATGACATATCACTTGCTATCATCATTGCTACACTAGAGTTCATGCTTGGTAGGTTGGAAACAAAGGCTTCCCATTCTGAGGACATAGACACATCCACCAGCTTGACAAGATCTGCACACACATCTTGCATCATGTTTAAATCGATCACATTTTTAACATCATCAAAGTAAAAAGTCCACAAATCATGGTCACTGGTCATCAAACATATATGATCGCGCTGACTTGGCCAATCGTTTTCGCATCCTTCACACTCTTTTGTCAGCTTCTTCATCATTTCTCTCCGGCAGAGTTCGACATAAAAGAACTCAAGGACGTGTCGAATCTTGGCTCTGGCAACCATCTCCACTTCATCACTGACAATCATAACCACGGCATTGTCGACACAAGAGATACTTTGAGCTATCGTACTGGACATCTTGATGTCGATATTCACCATCAACTTGTTCGTGGATATTCCAAAGTGGACAGCGATAAGAATCCCGCACCAAGCAAAAGATCAGAGGAATAATCGTAAGCAGCATGAGCAGCCACCACATGAGAAATGATTGTTGTAGTCGAGTGCTGGGGTTCTTATATAGTTCTAAACAATTGCTGATGTCATCGGAGAACGCCATTTAATATATGCCTATGATCTTGACGGTGCCTTTGACTTTCTTCTGTAAATCAGGACGTGAGGAGATTGGGTCGCTCCGCAACCATGATTCGAGTCCAATTTTTGTGGTACAGGATAATCTAAATGGTGACATGTTCGCCATAATTTTATCATTTACTACTTTAAGGATCACATTCTTTAGGGCCAAGTCAAAATTGACTTCTATCTTTTCATCTTCCGTTAGCATCAGACACTCGCTGTTACTAGTTTTATCTTTACAGCCACAACACTGATTTTCATCAATTTGGTGGAGCTGTTTACACACTTCAGATGCGTAAGTCAAAATAAGTTGCTTTTCGGCAAATGTGAAGGGGTCCATGATTTTGAGCAAATGATCGAGTGCTCGAATGGATCACGCTCTTTATATCTAAAGCCTGTCATTAGTTAGCGCGCAAGGTTTCTGGGGGAGTGTGGAACTCTTTTCAATAGTCAATTTATGAAGAAACAATTTTGTTTAAGATTTCAAAGAATTTTATTACATAATAAGACAATCACAGTACACAACATAAGGGCTCAAATGTTCAGAGTTCTCAAATTTTTTCAGTCAATTTTTGGTGAAGCAGGAACGCTCTGCGGATATGCTTTTCAGGACTAGTGAAAGTTTCTCCAGTCTTGAGAATCCTGTAGTGGTAGCTGGGGCTTGAAAACATGGAAAAATTGCATGTCGCGAGAAGCAGTTTTCTCACAGTTCGCCCACCATCGACTTCAGGGATATAGCAAATTCTTGATTTGGAGTTTTGGAAAAAATCATCCCAAGATATGATATTGGGGTGATTAGTGAACCAAGGGTTGACGATTTGTGATGCCAAGTCACTAGCAAGCTCTTGGAGGTAGATTTTCTTGCCAGATACTGAAAAGGCATGGCTTTTGACTTGGTTTATTTCCTCCATCAGTTGAATCATTTTTTCACTGTCGTTATCATTGTAAAGTTCGTTGAGGTAGTTTCTCAGGACTGGTCTTAGGCACTCGGGATCTTCTGAACCATGTTCACACTTCATAAAAACATCAAAAGCTTCTAAAAATATTGGCAAGGGAAGTCTGAATCGCATACGACGCAGGGCTTCCTGGAAGGTCGTTAGCCAAAAGAACTTATCTGCTTTCCAGTTTATCAATTCGTAAAAGTTTGGCTTTCGTCCTTGGACTCTTTCTATGTCCATCAACCTGACTTTGTTGCCAAGGTCTTCACAGCATTGATAGAATAAAAATCTGAAGAATGTCTTTAGGTCCCCCATAACCTCAGTTTCAACTCTCTGGTCTTTTTCATCAATGCTTAAGTTTCTCATCTGTTTCACGAGATTTGCAATTGCTTTCCTATCTGTCTTATGCTTGAAGGCTACTGGTTGAAGAACACGACCACTTCTTAGCTTCATGGTTTAGAACTCTTGATCGGTCTAACTTGTGATATCGCAGGGATAAGGAGTAGAGTAGGAATGATGAACATCGCTTGTTACAACATATAAACACTTGCGCTTCTGACGCAAATCGAAAAAAATCGTGACATCATTTCCTATCAGTTCGAGACCAATCAGGACGGCGAACGGGTCAGGCGCAGTGCAAAATAAACTTTCACGTCATTTCCTGCTGATCGTATCGACCAATCAGATCGACTTCCGCCTTAGGATCCTAGCCACGGGTGACGTCAGTGGGGGCCGAGAAAAGGGGGGCCGAGAAAAGGGGCTAATTCCATGCTTAATACACTACTAACGATCAAAATAAGCAAAGTAAAAAATAAATCGAAGTCAAAATCGAAGTCAAAATCATAGTAAAAATTAAAAATCGGGGGAAAAAATATTTTTGATTTTTGGCAAGTCTTTAAACGCGTGTGCTGTTATACCGAAAGTCCAAGAAATCCTGGATTAAAAAATGAAAAAATGGATTATGCCAGAGCCCTCGTTCTTCACCGCAGGCCAGAAGAAACGCAGGCTCTGGGTAGGAGAGTGATGACATTTCTAATCTCAATACTTGGCGTGCATCTGCGCCTGCGTATCTCATTACTAAGCTATTTTAATCCTCTTCTCATTCTTTATATTATATCCTATAATACCTCTTATTAATTTTGGACGTTTCTTGAATGACAAGATGACCCAAGTTTTAATTTTTAACCCCAATATTGCATGTAATGCGTCGCAGCTACTTTTCAAAACATGTCTGACATGGAAAGGAGTGACCCTTGGAGGTGCGGGTGCGGATTGGGATTTAGCAGTGGCATTTCTATAGAGTAGCTATTCGTTCAATCAAATTCCAATTGAAATTTAGTTTTTTCAGGAAGTTGGTTTTGTGAAGGTCGGAAAATCAAACCTGAGAATCTGGAGAAAAAACGTGTCGAAGGACAGCAGGAGAGAGAACCAACAAACAACTCCGTCTACTCAACATACGACAACAATACGACAACAATGCCTCCTAAGTGAAAGCTTAAAAGGAAGGAAGCTAGCAAAAAGAAAGATTATACAGAAATGGAAAGTGTAATGGAAGATCTAGAAGTCAACTAGTTAATGAAAAAGCAAAAACAAAAAGACTAAGAAAAAAAAAGGTCTTTTTTTAAAGAAAGAAGGTGATCGTTTACTCTGGGTAATCTTCCTTATTCGTATAAAAGGACAATAAAATAAAATAAAGAATATATGAAAAGAATAATTATAACAATTCAGGGTTTTTTGTTAGTCACCAGTGCTTTATTGCTTTGAATTACTTAGTTAACAACAATCCGGTAAGATTGTAAGGTTAGGTACGGTACGTACACCGTTAGTTATCAGAAAAGCCTTTTATCTATAACTAAACGAATGAAAAAACGTTTTGGCAATAAAACTAAGAACAAGAAATATTACTTAGACTAATTTACAACAAAATTACACCAGAAATTAACTAGTTTAAAAAGCTTTACAATTTGAAAATCAGAATTCCCTTAACGGTTTTATAGCTGCATCTTTAATCAGAACTTCACTCGCTTCTCTTGCTCCAGATCAATGAACGTCTCATCTCTCTTGTCATTCTCAGTTTTTGTTATCTTGCATGAATTCTCTTTTCCCGCCACAATTGGGTTTAGGTCTGCAACGTCCTTTACTACACGTTTTACATCTCCTCTTTACAATCAGCATTCGAGGATCGTTTTCATCGTAATCTTGTTCCAGATCAATGACCGTCTCATCTCTCTTGTCTCCCAGAGGTCCTGTTTGGCAGTGTTTTCCTCGACAGTTTTTGTTATCTTGCATGAATTCTCTTTTCCCGCCACAATTGGGTTTAGGTCTGCAACGTCCTTTACTACACGTTTTACATCTCCTCTTTACGATCAGCATTCGAGGATCGTTTTCATTGTAATCTTGTTCCAGATCAATGACCGTCTCATCTCTCTTGTCTCCCAGAGGTCCTGTTTGGCAGTGTTTTCCTCGACAGTTTTTGTTATCTTGCATGAATTCTCTTTTCCCGCCACAATTGGGTTTAGGTCTGCAACGTCCTTTACTACACGTTTTACATCTCCTCTTTACGATCAGCATTCGAGGATCGTTTTCATCGTATTCTTGTTCCAGATCAATGACCGTCTCATCTCTCTTGTCTCCCAGAGGTCCTGTTTGGCAGTGTTTTCCTCGACAGTTTTTGTTATCTTGCATGAATTCTCTTTTCCCGCCACAATTGGGTTTAGGTCTGCAACGTCCTTTACTACACGTTTTACATCTCCTCTTTACAATCAGCATTCGAGGATCGTTTTCATCGTAATCTTGTTCCAGATCAATGACCGTCTCATCTCTCTTGTCTCCCAGAGGTCCTGTTTGGCAGTGTTTTCCTCGACAGTTTTTGTTATCTTGCATGAATTCTCTTTTCCCGCCACAATTGGGTTTAGGTCTGCAACGTCCTTTACTACACGTTTTACATCTCCTCTTTACAATCAGCATTCGAGGATCGTTTTCATCGTAATCTTGTTCCAGATCAATGACCGTCTCATCTCTCTTGTCTCCCAGAGGTCCTGTTTGGCAGTGTTTTCCTCGACAGTTTTTGTTATCTTGCATGAATTCTCTTTTCCCGCCACAATTGGGTTTAGGTCTGCAACGTCCTTTACTACACGTTTTACATCTCCTCTTTACAATCAGCATTCGAGGATCGTTTTCATCGTAATCTTGTTCCAGATCAATGAACGTCTCATCTCTCTTGTCTCCCAGAGGTCCTGTTTGGCAGTGTTTTCCTCGACAGTTTTTGTTATCTTGCATGAATTCTCTTTTCCCGCCACAATTGGGTTTAGGTCTGCAACGTCCTTTACTACACGTTTTACATCTCCTCTTTACGATCAGCATTCGAGGATCGTTTTCATCGTAATCTTGTTCCAGATCAATGACCGTCTCATCTCTCTTGTCTCCCAGAGGTCCTGTTTGGCAGTGTTTTCCTCGACAGTTTTTGTTATCTTGCATGAATTCTCTTTTCCCGCCACAATTGGGTTTAGGTCTGCAACGTCCTTTACTACACGTTTTACATCTCCTCTTTACAATCAGCATTCGAGGATCGTTGTCATCGTATTCTTGTTCCAGATCAATGACCGTCTCATCTCTCTTGTCTCCCAGAGGTCCTGTTTGGCAGTGTTTTCCTCGGCAGTTTCTGTTATCTTGCATGAATTCTCTTTTCCCGCCACAATTGGGTTTAGGTCTGCAACGTCCTTTACTACACGTTTTACATCTCCTCTTTACAATCAGCATTCGAGGATCGTTTTCATCGTAATCTTGTTCCAGATCAATGACCGTCTCATCTCTCTTGTCTCCCAGAGGTCCTGTTTGGCAGTGTTTTCCTCGACAGTTTTTGTTATCTTGCATGAATTCTCTTTTCCCGCCACAATTGGGTTTAGGTCTGCAACGTCCTTTACTACACGTTTTACATCTCCTCTTTACAATCAGCATTCGAGGATCGTTTTCATCGTAATCTTGTTCCAGATCAAAGTCATTATCGTAAGGACGTGCTTTGATATAAGTGATCAATGTGGCCAGTACGAACAAGCTAAGGATAGTCAATTTCATTTTTTGTCTGTAACGGGGAAAAAAAGAAGACTAAATATTTATCCCATCACGATTGAATGATCAATTTGATAATAACCAGAAATGATAGTACAAAAAGAGGAAAAGCAATACCGTGAATCGCTTTTTTATCCTACAAGAAATTAACTTACAATTACCTGCGAGTATGAAATCTTTGCAGAGCCAGTCCAGAGTGTTGCTGTCAACGTGAAATCCCAAAGGACTGTGTTAAAAGTTATGCGACTCGGCGAGGTTTTTATGAGCTACTTTCGTATGGTAATAGAGTTAAATTACTTGAAGCATGGGGGGCGTAGCGCTGACACGAATGCAACACGGGTGCAAGTCCTATCAAGTGCCCTATTTGAGTCAGTAGAATTGTTCGTTGATTCTCTCCTGTGCTTCGAGGGTTTTCCAAATACTTTGGCTTTCTTTCCTCTGCAAAAATCAATTTCTAAATTGCAATTGGAATTGGAATGGGTGAAGAGCCACTTTGTGGAAATGCCAGCACCTTCTAAATCCTATTAATTTATTAATTTATATCCGAACATACATGTAAACCATACTCTAAGAACAGACGGCTGCGAAAAGTCGCGGTCTAGCGGTGTCCTAGTTACGGGGCTATTTTCTAGTAGAAAAGTGGAGGATTCAATTATTTTTGAGGTGGCTTTAATAGATTACTCTAATTATCATAAAATTATCCCTTCATTAGTGTCTCCCAAGCTCAGATAAGGCTATCGAATACATGGGTGTAGACAGGATTAAATTATTTTTGAGGTGGTTTTAATAGGTTACTCTAATTAAAAAAAATATCCCTTCATTATTCTCTCCCAATCTCAGGTAAGAAGAGAAAACTAGCTAAAATCTAGTGTGAACTGCGTCGGTGTTTCTAATGAAACAGTAATGATAAAAGGGTAAATTATACACCGTGAAAATAGATGAAAAAACTAACGTTTCGGACGCTAGTCCTTCCGAGTAAAAGAGCAAGCTCAGATAAGGCTGTTGTGTACAAGGGCATAGACAGGATTGTATTATTTTTGAGGTGGCTCTAATAGGTTACTTCAATTATCATAAAATTATCCCTTCATTAGTCTCTCCCAAGCTCAGGTAAGGCTGTTGTGTACAAGGGCATAGCCAGGATTGGATTATTTTTGAGGTGGTGGGAATTGGAATGGGTGAAGAGCCACTTTGTGGAAATGCCAGCACCTTCTAAATCCTATTAATTTATTAATTTATATCCGAACATACATGTAAACCATACTCTAAGAACAGACGGCTGCGAAAAGTCGCGGTCTAGCGGTGTCCTAGTTACGGGGCTATTTTCTAGTAGAAAAGTGGAGGATTCAATTATTTTTGAGGTGGCTTTAATAGGTTACTCTAATTATCATAAAATTATCCCTTCATTAGTCTGTCTCAAGCTCAGATAAGGCTATTGTGTACCGCGTAGCTCGGATTTTTAAGAAGGGAGAAGGGGGAAGGGAGGGGAGGGGGGGGGGCGCAAAATTAAATAATCCGCCATTTTGTTTGCGTCCCGCGGAAACTCCGAGCCAAAAATAAAATAACGGCCTTATCATAATATGTTTTACGTTTTATTTTTCCAATAAGTAAAGTAAAGTTAAATATAAGAATATATAAAATCCATTAAAAAAAAAAAATGGAATTAGCTTATAAAATCTAAAAAGCCGCCATTTTGTTGCCACGAGGGGGAGAGGGGGAGGGAGATGAGGAGGAGGGGGAGGCGGGGATGGCCTGGCCACCCTGGCTACGCCATTGGTGTACAACACGTTGAAACAATTAATAAAACCGTTGACTCGGCAAAACAAGGTCCCAATAATAAGAACAACTCAACTTGTGGTGAATACTTTCTTTCTTATATAAAGCCACATTTACATGAACTAGTTTCCCTTGACAAATTTCTTTGATCGTGTAGGCGGATCAACAATTTCCTTGACAGTTTTTATTTCACAAGTTTTCCTTGATCGTGTAGGCTATCAAACAACAAGTTTTCATTGATAAGTTTTACTTGTGCCCGCAAAGAGTTATGTATAGCAAAATACCGAAAAAATACACCCCAGTTCTTCCCAAGTCAAAACAAGATGGCCGCTAGTGAAACAAAAAAAGAAAGGTAAAAATGATTGCCTGCGAGCTAGTAATTCTCCGCATCGTGTGTGTGCTTTTTATTTTCATATTTTTGTATATATTGTGTTTTATAAATGTTCCGTGCATTTCAGGGCTTCTAGTAGAATTGAGGTATTTCACTTATAAGAGTAGGTCTCTGTAAGACCCCGTCCACCCCGTATCCGGAAATTTCGCGTCCACAAGCAGCGTTTTCGAATCGTTTTCGCTGACCACACGTTTCGGGAAATTTTTTGAGGCTTGGTGGGAAGTGTTCTGGGACATTGAAGTTACCAAATATCCTGCAAAATCTCTGCGGGTACAATCATCGTTTGTCCGGCCGTGGTTAGTAAATATGTCCTAAATTCAACTATATCTATAAAGCTTCGAAAATTTGCACCAAAGAGATGCAATAAGCTAAACAAGCATTAGAGGTTGAAGGGTAATACTTAAACAACGAATTGTAGCAAATAAAATAAAAAATAAAAAAATAATAATTTAAAAAAATTCTAGTAAAAACACGGAAATTTTTTTAATTCAAAGTAAACAAAGGGTTATTTGCAATTTTCGTCATTTTTAACCTACCTTTATCAATTCATTGTGACTTTTGTGGTGCTAAACTTTCCAAATTTTCACAAGGAAATATTTCTTGGAAACTCAGTAAGCATTAACCGAGCTAGCTTCGTCGTAAAAAGCTAAAATCCAAGAAAATAATAAAGTGGTTCTATAAAGGGACTTCAACAAAATACACAAGTCATGTCGAGTTCTCGTTCGATAAACAATACAACATTAATAGTTTCTTCCAGCTTCAAAATCCTGTATTTCATGACAGGATTACCTGTAAGCTGTAGTTTAACATGAATGCTGAACTTTTGAAGGCTACAAAGTAAAAAAATGCTAATTTTGAGAATATTTGAAAGAAATAATTCTTGATCTAATGTATGAGTCAGTCCCACCCCCCCCCCCCCCCCCTGGCAAAAAAATTGAAAAAAAATTGGTCAAATTCCCCACCATGCGGGCCAACAAAATGATCAAATGCCCCACTGTTCATGCTCCACTAATGGTCAAATGCCCGCCCCTCCAGTCCGATGAATCTCTAATTTTATCTAAAAATACAAAACTGAGCCAACAAGTTTCATGCTAAAAACCTTTTGAGATCATTTTCTCATTTATAGCTTTTATTTTATAAGAATCGAGACTTGAAATCTTTGCTGACTTTGGAATTAGCGGAAACATATTTATTGTTTTGGACTCCCAAAAACTGCAAAAATTTATCTTCTTCTACTCGTTCTGTACTGTCATCCACATTGAAAAGTTTTGCTTCTTTTTCTTTTTAATTCCAAGTGTAACCGGCGGCAAGGCGCTCAGCTATGAATCAGATTGCAAGTGGTTTTGACAAAAGAATTTATTGAAAAATTCACACAACTTTACAATACATGGAAAAAAAACGGGAACGAGATTACAGGATATCTCTAATGAAAACAAGAAAAATATTTACAATGAGATAAAATAAATTTGTAGCTTATCTAAATAGCTAAAAAGTTATGAATAAAATACAGTTTTGCTAGATATAAATAGAAACGGAAATACGTAAATTACGTCACAGGTAATTTGAATATTGCATACTGATTAGCAGTGTTTACAATACGCGAGTGAAAATTACTAGGTTGCAAAGTTTAATGTACAAGTCGGTAAACCGTTTAAAATGAACTAAACCAATGGAAAAAGCAATAGGAAAAATTGACTAGAGGTTAACTATGGCTTTAGGTAAGTATTTTAACCTTTGTTTATGACAAACTAAGAATTACACGGTTTACTGAACACGCGGTCGCGACAATGACCTTGAGTGTAGAGTTTAAGTAGCGAACAAATTAAAGGTTGGAAAGAAAAGGTCTTTTATCCCGCAGTTAAGGCTATTTATCGCAGTAAAAAGGTTAAACAAGTGAGTAAGGCGGTAGCGATCCTATAGTAAACGTTTTAAAGAGTTTAAAAGACAAGATACACTCAGCGTGATTACTAAATTACTACTGCGTGAATAACTTTGTACTAAATTACGCGCTAATGCGACTAGAATTACTACAACATGAAACGAATGCTTAACAAATATGTAGAAAATCTAAGCTATAAAATATAACGACTAGTTAACGATATTAACATAGATTTGTCCTAAATCTATCCTAGGTATAAGTGTAAAAGGCTTCAAAGATTCATACCTTTACATCGTAGAGAATTCCTTGTCTTGATATGTGAAAATATCCGTAGACAACGCAACGTCTTCAAGAACTTTTACTACACTGATTTAAGCTTAGTTTGGGCCTATTTTTATGGAAAAACCTGCATTCTTAAGACCTTACACATCCTATGCAATGTTGCACGCCCTAGGCGCAAACAGGATGTCCCAAACACGAACTTACGTAAACAAGCGCCAAACCTAGGCATGACTCACTGTAATGTAATTACGTACGGAAATTATTTCTTGCTTACGCATTTTCCACGCAAACAGTTAACTAAAGAATTACATTCCTATGTGTACACGAGGCATTCCTAATTAAAAATATAGATTTATGACTAAATAATTACTGTCCAAAATAGTGTCTTTTGACTCTGTCACACAAGCTTTTCTTTCCCTGTTTTTCAAACAAGCGACAAGTATAAGATTGTTTTTTGAAACCAAATTTTTGTACAGTGGCCCAGTCAATCGTACCGTCTAAACCGGCCTTAAGGAAGCTACCCTGTCCCCTTCATCTAAATAAGGAAAGCATTGTCCTTTTTTTTCAAAATTATTCGAGGGGTTCTCCTGAACATACTGAATCGAGTTGGAAGCATTGTTCGCTTGTTCTACGGATTGTTTTCGAGGGATTTTTCTTATTAATCAATTGTAAATGTACTAATCTCACTATCTGAAGAACATGAACGAGTTGAATCTCCCGTCATGAGCCATTTATGTGGATAAAATGCAGCCGTTGATCGTCTAGGTTTAAGTACTTATAAACACGTATCGCCGTTTAAAAAATATTTTGATTTAAAAATGGTTAGAGTTGCTATGAAACCTCTTATTTTGGATGCTTCTTACAGACATGAAGAGTTCGTTAGGGTCCAATGTTTTACTTGTAAAAGTAAAATGCATAGCAGTATTTGGATTTCCGATATATTTAAAACTGAGCCGTCCATATTTTTAAAACAGTATGAAAACAAATGATGTTGAAATTTCATTTCCCACTTTGCTTGAGTCTTACAGACACCTACTAGCACTTTAAGATCCACGAATATAATAAATTTACATTCCCGTCGCGACTTTTGGCGGCCGCCCTTTATGAGAGTATGGTGTTTTGTAAGGCTCGTTTTGAGCAATGGAAAGAGTGCAGTCAAGGACGTTGTGGCGGGAAAAAAGAATTCCTGAACAACTAAGCCATTGAAGAGCAGGATTACGAAGAAAACGATCCTTGGTTGGTGATGATAAAGAATTCGGAAGAATGCAAATTGTGCAGTAAAGGACGTGGCAGACCTATTAAACCCAATTGTCGCGGGAAGAAGTGAGTGCAGTCTGACCAAAGACGCAGTAAAACCGTTTACTAAGATATGTAAGATCGTAAAGCGTACTAAACTAGTAATTTTCTGGTGTAAATTATGGAGTAAATCAGTTTAAGAAAAGAAAAGTCCAGTTCTTTTTCTTATCGCTAAAACTAATCTTACAAGATGCTTACAATGTTGCGTGATCGGATATTAGGGTATTTTAAATTGGTCGACTATATTTAGTTTGTACGTGTGTTATGAGAGAGAAAATGAATATTTTACAGACGAACTAAGCAAGAGATCAGTCAGTTTTCTAACTACCACTGCTTATCTCAAGAAAACGAGATAAGAATTATGAATCTCTAGTCCATTAGCAATAAAAAATATCGTATGTAATATTTCAACACAGCTACCATCACGCATTGAATTCACAAATGAGTAAACTTCTTAGCTCCTTCGATTAGCTGCATATATTTATACCTCTGGTTACGCCCTTCTCCGTTTTTACCATATTCACATATTAGCTTTAGTTTCAGCTCTGCTTAATTCTTAAGCCCCGTCCACACTATGCCGGATAAATTTGAATCCGAATTTGTATTTATTCGGTTAGGCCTACCGTCCACACTAGTCCCGGCGAATCCTGAACAATTCTTTGCCGA
Organism: Actinia tenebrosa; assembly: GCF_029948245.1. Lineage (NCBI taxonomy): Eukaryota > Metazoa > Cnidaria > Anthozoa > Actiniaria > Actiniidae > Actinia > Actinia tenebrosa. The sequence goes on from NW_028292579.1 coordinate 19,266,626, forward strand.
AAACGAATTTTCATGACACCTACGATTGTCGTAACTTTTTAAAACATGTTTTAAAATCCTACATTTTTTTTCGTGTTGCACGAGTCTGCCGTAGGCGAGTTGTAGGCTTGATTTACACGCTACGGCTCGAGTTGTAGGATGGCGCGAACGTGTTGTATACGATAGTTGTAGGCGAAAATCGTACCGTCTAAATCGGCCTTAAGGAAGCTACCCTGTCCCCTTCATCTAAATAAGGAAAGCATTGTTCGTTTGTTTTCAAAATTATTCGAGGGGTTCTCCTGAACATACTGAATCGAGTTGGAAGCATTGTTCGCTTGTTCTACGGATTGTTTTCGAGGGATTTTTCTTATTAATCAATTGTAAATGTACTAATCTCACTATCTGAAGAACATGAACGAGTTGAATCTCCCGTCATGAGCCATTTATGTGGATAAAATGCAGCCGTTGATCGTCTAGGTTTAAGTACTTATAAACACGTATCGCCGTTTAAAAAATATTTTGATTTAAAAATGGTTAGAGTTGCTATGAAACCTCTTATTTTGGATGCTTCTTACAGACATGAAGAGTTCGTTAGGGTCCAATGTTTTACTTGTAAAAGTAAAATGCATAGCAGTATTTGGATTTCCGATATATTTAAAACTGAGCCGTCCATATTTTTAAAACAGTATGAAAACAAATGATGTTGAAATTTCATTTCCCACTTTGCTTGAGTCTTACAGACACCTACTAGCACTTTAAGATCCACGAATATAATAAATTTACATTCCCGTCGCGACTTTTGGCGGCCGCCCTTTATGAGAGTATGGTGTTTTGTAAGGCTCGTTTTGAGCAATGGAAAGAGTGCAGTCAAGGACGTTGTGGCGGGAAAAAAGAATTCCTGAACAACTAAGCCATTGAAGAGCTGGATTACGAAGAAAACGATCCTTGGTTGGTGATGATAAAGAATTCGGAAGAATGCAAATTGTGCAGTAAAGGACGTGGCAGACCTATTAAACCCAATTGTCGCGGGAAGAAGTGAGTGCAGTCTGACCAAAGACGCAGTAAAACCGTTTACTAAGATATGTAAGATCGTAAAGCGTACTAAACTAGTTATTTTCTGGTGTAAATTATGGAGTAAATCAGTTTAAGAAAAGAAAAATTCAGTTCTTTTTCTTATCGCTAAAACCAAGGGCACTAGGACACCGAATGTGGTTGGATTTCTATAGGTTTTTTTTTTCCTTTCGATTATTTGAATTAAATTTAACGTACATACTTGTACTTATCTTGTGTCCGTGTTCCTTCGCTGTCATAATGCAGACGTTTTCTTCCAAAGGTCAAACGGTTTGAATAGCCTATGAGCGTTACTTCTTTAACGTCTGCATTATGACAGCGAAGGAACATGGACACAAGATAAGTACAAGTATATACGTTAAATTTAATTCAAATAATCGAAAGGAAAAAAAAAACCTATAGAAATCCAACCACATTCGGTGTCCTAGTGCCCTTGCTAAAACTATCTTACAAGATGCTTACAATGTTTGTGTGATCGGGTATGACTATATTTAGTTTGTACGTGTGTTATGAGAGAGAAAATGAATATTTTACAGACGAACTAAGCAAGAGATCAGTCAGTTTTCTAACTACCACTGCTTATCTCAAGAAAACGAGATAAGAATTATGAATCTCTAGTCCATTAGCAATAAAAAATATCGTATGTAATATTTCAACACAGCTACCATCACGCATTGAATTCACAAATGAGTAAACTTCTTAGCTCCTTCGATTAGCTGCATATATTTATACCTCTGGTTACGCCCTTCTCCGTTTTTACCATATTCACATATTAGCTTTAGTTTCAGCAATGCTTAATTCTTAAGCCCCGTCCACACTATGCCAGATAAATTTGAATCCGAATTTGTATTTATTCGGTTAGGCCTACTGTCCACACTAGTCCCGGCGAATCGTTTTTCTCCTTAAAATATTTGTAAAAATGTTGAAAATACCACTGTACTGCAAGCAAAAATGATAACATCTATATGTGTTTATCGTGTTTGCTTATGGATCTTGGATTGGAAAATGCTCAAACGCTCGAGCCGAAATAATACATACTTTAGTTATATGTATCCTTGCCGGAAAGGGATTCTCGATATCCCAGCACTATTCGAACAATTTTCTTGGGTATTTAAGAAAGTATCAAATGCAGTATAACTATGTTTATCTGTTTATCTTTATCCTCGAGTACTTTTCTGACTTGTGAGAGAAACTACCACACAACATTCATTTGATGTGATGTCTTTGTTATCTGTGCTTTTATCTGTCGTGTTTGATTAGTTAGAAAAATTGGAGAAAATAGAACAATTATCAATTATCTGCAAGGGCATAGTCTTGCTTTGCCTATGAATAAATTATACAATACAATACAATACAATTTTATTTGGCACCTTATACTAATAGTACATGAGTGTTTGATTCCAAATATATTATAGGTATATATATATACTATGTATTAGGTAATTTTCTTAATTCATTTTCACGTATCAGCATACATTGATGAATGTATGCTGATATGGCTCTTTGTAGAGACGCTGATTTTGAATTGATTAAGAACATAAAACGACTGTCAGCGCTCATATTGTTGAAATTAATGCTGGTGTTTTTTTCTATGAACTCTCTTAAGTCGTTTCTATGAGAGTCATATAGTGGACACCAAACTAGAAAGTGTTTTTCGTTTTCTACTCCCGACTTACACACTGGGCAAATCCTTTCATCGTAAATGAGATAAGGCCTCTTATACCTCCCCGTTTCTACTTCAAGCTTATGGTTACTAATTCTTAATTTTGTAAGCGCCACTCTGTGCTTAATATTGGTGACTTGACTTAAATATTCTTCAAAGTTATAATCCGTTTTGAACTGACGAAAGACTCTGAGTTTATTTTTATGTCTGTCGTCTTTCCTTTCATCATTGTGGAGATTACTCCATAAAATTTGCCTCTCAATGTCATGTATTCTTTGGGTTATTATTTTTCCATATTCATACCATCTTGGAGAAAGTTCATTTTGTTTCATCCAAATTATCCCCAATCCGAGTTGTTCTAAAGTAGTTTTAATTTTTATGCTCCAAAAGGCTTTTTTAGTTTCATTTTTAATATCTTGGTAGACTTCGGCTGAAAGTTTTTTTGGGTGTAGTTCCGACTTTATAATTTTATGCCAGAGTTTAAAGCTTTTACTGCATGCTTTGCATTTTAGCGGAAACCTTCCTAACTCAGCTCTGCATGCAAGGTTACTAGCATTCTTTGTCACCTTGAGGAGCATTTTGCAAAATTTCAAATGAACAAGTTCCATGGGCTCTTGGTCTTTGGTGCTTAAAGTTTCGATACCCCATATCTCACTTGCGTATAGAAGTATTGGTGTAACAAGCGAGTCAAACAGTTTTATAGTTAATTTGATATTGGATGTGAAAAATTCACCCATTTGTCTTTTCATCTGAAATAGTGCCTTTAATGCAGCTTTTTTAAATTCTTGTTTTGCAAACGTAAAGTTTCCAAAGGTTGTAAAATTTAATCCTAAATATTTATATGATTTAACGTTTTCTAGTTTAGATTTGTTCAAATAGAATTGGAAGTTATTCATTGTCTTCCCTGTATTATTGAAAACCATCACTTTTGTCTTTGTTATATTAACTGTTAAGCCTGATTGTTCACAAAATGCCTCTAGCTTGTCGAGATATTTCTGAAGCCCTTTAGCAGATTTAGAGAACAGAACCAGGTCATCTGCATATAAAAGAGTACTAATCGGTTTGCCATTCAACATTACATCATTGTTGTTACACGAATTTAATGAGTCAGGCAGATCGTGAAGATATAAATTAAATAACGTAGGGCTCAGCATACAGCCTTGTTTAACACCCATATAACAGGAAAATGTCGGAGAAATGTGTCCATTTACTTTGATTGCTGATTGATCAGTGGAGTACATCGATTGTATCACTCTTAGAAAATTTCCACTTATACCAACATTTTCAAGTTTTGCCATTAATTTTTTCCTTGGGATGCAGTCAAACGCTTTTTGAAAATCTACAAAGCAGGAAAAAAGGAAATTATTTTTCTTCCGTGGCTTACTTTTAACATATTTATCGATTACGGATTTCAGAATAAAAATACTATCTGTTGTTCCGTGCTTTTTTCTAAACCCACCCTGTTCCTGTTTAATTATATTATTCGTAGTTAGGTAATCATAGAGCCGTTTGTTAAGTATTGCCGTAAAAACTTTGCCAATTGCAGAAAGGAGTGTTATTCCACGGTAATTTTCAGCTTTCGTTGGATCGTCCTTTTTATGCAATGGAACAATATATCCTAGATTCCATGAACAGGGAAACTTTCCGTTGTCTAGGATTTTATTGAAAATTACCGTTAGGTGTCCTTTTAGTGCTTCCTTTCCCGGTTATCAATAGCTCATTTGGAATATTATCAGGGCCGGGAGCTTTATGTTTCTTTAGGTTACTTAGAACTTCATATACTTCTTGATCTGTAATGGAAAAATCTAATTCCCCTTGACTTTGCGACTGTTCTAAGGTCTCCGTAGTATTTACTGCAGATGTCTGGGAGCTATTAAGCGTCTTGAAGTGATTAAATAAGTCCTTTTCGTTTGCTCGACAGGAGTTTGCATTTTTTGCTTTGCCTACATTAAAAAGTTGTTTCAAAGACTTCCAGGTGGATTTCGAATCTTTGAGGTCAAGGTTCATTAATTTTGAATTGAAATATTTGTTTTTCTTACGTCTACACATGCTTCGAAAGGACCTTTTATGGGTATGTAGATTCCTACGAAGTTGTTCATTATTTGGATTCCTACAAATTTGTTTTCCAAGAGATCGAAGATTTTTCTTTTCGTTTTCACATTCTGAATCAAACCACTTTTGTGAATCTGTATTTTCTTTAAATGCTTTAGTTTGTTTAGTTAGGGAACAAAGACCTGCTTCTGTTCCTATGCTTGTTAGGGTTTCAGTAAATGCCTTAACCATTGAGTCTACATTATCTGCGTTTTCTATTGATTCGCGTAGCGTTGCTTGCATTTCTGTAGTGCTTAAAATGTTTTGTAATTTATCGATATTTCCAGTATGCCACTTTAAGCTAGAAATTGTCGAAAATTCCCTATTTTCTTCTCTTTCTTTGTTTCCACTGTTTTTGGGGTAAAGTTGGGTTTCTATTCCATAAGAAATATGACAATGATCGGATAGATCTGGCATTAGTGGATTAACCTTCAAAAATCGAGCTTTTTCAAGTAGATTTGTACTCCCGATTACATAGATTATATGTCTAGAGCTCAGGGTCGTAACTAGGGGGGGTAGCACATATCCTCTATATCCGTTTTCATGTGTGGACGGAAAACTTTTTTTTCGGTTTCGCCGTGAAAGTTGCGGATTCAAATTTATCCGGCATAGTGTGGACGGGGCCTTAGATTTTCACTCGTAATACGCGTCGTTAGAATATCGCACTTAGGAATTTATTCATGCATTCGTTTAGCCACATCACGATTTTACGATTATATCAATTAATTAGATTGACGCCTTTCATATAATCATTATGATGATAATCATAGCTCATGTAATCAGTTCAGCAGAATAGAATAGAGTAAGGTAGAGTAGAGCTGAAGCCAATAAAGATCCCCAAGCCGTTCAATTCTACGAGAGCGGTCATCTCATAACAAGTGTAGCTGATCGTATAATAATCGTTAGACTTTAGATGTAGTAGCTAAAGCCCAGGAATGTTGTAATTGAAACAATTTCAAGCGATTAAACACTTGTGACTAACACAACTCTTGCAATTTTTTTCTTTTCCTTTTTAATATTGGTTTTCAATCATTCCCATGAGAAGGAAATAACAAAAGACACGACGGCCATGTTGGATGATATAACAAAAGAGACTAATGACGAAGTCTTTTGTTAAGTTCATCCAACATGGCGGGTGTGGAAACCATCAATATGAATATGGAAGTTTATAGAGCAAGCAATCCTCCTCTTTTATCCTTATTCTTATTTTTACTTCTTCATTGGTTGTCTCTAATCTAGATCTTTCATTATACTTTCCATTTCTGCATAATCTTTCTACTTTCTTGCTATCTCCTTTTTAGGTCTTTTCTTATACACTTATTTCAATAAAGTTAGTCACCAAAAACCTAGAAAGCTGAGGTTACTGAGCATCATGGGAAACTTTTCATATCAAAAAAAGCAAATATATACAAAGCTTTTTTAATACAAAATGCAGCTCGATGATGCTCAGAAGAGATGAGACTGTAATCGGTAAAAGATTCGCAAGTCCATGAACAGTTATCAAGCGGTTGAAAGTGTAAAATGAATTAACCCATGATCCTTGTCGGCCTCAGCTTTATAGCTTTTCAGGTGACTAACTTTATTGAAATAAGTGTATATCCTTTATTCTCATTATATTTCAACTTCAAAGGGGGTGACTAGTCACCCAATGCACCTGACATCGACGATACGGCGGCCATCTTGCCAGAAAACAAAACCAAGACGATGGAAAATCTTATAGAGTTTCGTGTTTGCCTTTCTTTTATGGGTAAAGGTAATATGTGCCATCGTAATTCATCTTTTTCTGTATTCTCTTGTGATGAGCTGTTAATATCAATCGACCTCATTACTGTAACAAAGCTTTATTTCTCTCCGGACGCCCCATAATGCCTTGCAATCCAATATGGGCGTCGTACCGTCGAAGTAGAATCAACCCCCTCCCCCCATCGTTACATCTGAGGACTTAAAGCCGTATGAACGGCCCCGTCTGTCGTCAATCTATAACCAGGTATAAGGCGGATGTAAAAGACCTGCTAAAGACGCTGGTGACGACCATCTTCATGTAACTGTGCTAACACAGGGCTCACAGTAGTAGCGCAGCGCAGCCGTAACGTCATAAAAACGAAGACAAAGACGAAATTCGGACAAACAAACTCACAAGTTTACTTTCAGCAGATAATTTTCACAGCCGATCGCAGTTGATCTTAGTTTACATGGGTTATTATTGTAACTTTAAGTAAAAATAATAAAATCAGTTCGTATAATCCTCGTAGCGGCTAAACAGAATGCAATGTTTGTCCGAATCTTTAAGCTATTTTTAGAATCAGTGCGCTGCGCTATTGGCTATGCTGTTATGGCGTCCATACCCTAACGGGAAATAAGATAATAATAAAGAATAAAGAATACAGTCAAAATAATTTTTTTATTTCATGCTTTAATAGTTAAATGTTCTTAACGGTTTCGTTTCTCAAACAAGTAAAATTTTACTTCTTAATAAGAATACTTCGTTATTGTGAAAAGATAAGGCCCCTTTACTCGGGGTTAGTTTAAGTGCTTCGCACACCTCTTCTCCTTCTCAATTAACTTTCCCTACACCAGACTCGTACCCAGTCGTCACTCAGGCTTTTTTAATGCGCGTGATGGCTTTTGGGAAGGGGAGAGAAAAGGTGAAGACTGGCGGATGACAAATTCAAGATGGCGGAGTGTTTTAACGTGAAAACGTGTTTACGCGAAGAAGCACCTTCGCTTTTCTCTTCCTACCTTTCCTTGATGCACCGCGAACTCACTAAAGCCTTTCCATCAACCACAGCGTGAGATCAATAAGACAGGAGAAGCGACTGGGTACGAGTCTGTCCCTACACAGCAAGCGAGACTTTCTCGCTGGAATTTCTAGCGAATTTTCTGAAAATTATTTTGGAGATTAAATAAAGCATAAATTTGTATAAGTTTATGTTGTTTTATTTATAACAGGGGGAGGGGTAAAATTGTGTTTCATTTCTGAGTTTATAAAAAAATTAAGTTAATTTTTTTTTAATACCAAGATTTTCATGCAATGACACCTGAGGCCGGTTGTTCGACGCAGAGGCGCTTTGTCGTGCATTGCTTGCAGTTCTAATAGCCGAGCGATCACATAAGCTGAATAGCACTATCCAGCAGATAAACCGAATACTGCCGGGATTACTCTTATCCGGTGGATAATTTTATCAAGTCTTCGTGCAACTGGCTTCAGTTTTCTCTAGCCCTGAAACAGCCTTTAGGCTGAACGGCTAGTTACAGATTGAATTGGATCGAATTTAGCATGTTTTTAATGTTTCGATCTTAGGAAGCATTGAAGCAACAACATCTAAGAATATCACTTTCTAGCTTTGACATGTTTTCTAAGAAACAATATATTAAGAACAAAATAAATATGTTTAAAACACTCATTAATAATTCATAAGCTTATGGTCCAATTGGAGCAACCATACACGTCACGTGCATGAACCTTTATACCCGATAAAGTCCTCTTCATTAGTATTCAAGTGATTATATATAAAGACACATGTGATCTTTATATAAAGACCACTCGAATACTATGAGGATGACTTCATCAGGGATGAAGTATGCATCCAAGTTTAGATGAAGACATAGAGCTTCATCAAGGTCATAGCCAACCCTAATGATCTTTGACTAACGTGCCTGTCTTTGCCTTGGCACGCAATATCCAACGTGTGGGAGCTTCTATTGAATCTGGTTGCGCATGCCCGTGACGTCAAATCTCTATCGAAGTATAAAAATCCATGTTCGTGACGTGTATGGTGGCTCCAGTTGAACCAAAATCTTATAAATTGTTTGAGTGTTTTAAGCAGTTCAAAAAACTCGTAGATCGTGTTTTATCAGGTATAAAAGCACTCGGCTACGCCTCGTGCTTTTATACCTGATAAAACACTCCCACTCCTTTATTAAACAGTACTTAATAATGAGATCATTTTTTACTTTTTGTTTTTTTTTTTTGTTTTTTTTGGTTGTTGTTGTTGTTGTTGCTAAGGTCGGAAAAGGGAGGCTTCTTTCTTCATGCAATCAACGGCATCAAAGATTTGCTGTTGTTACTGGAAGCGAAAAGAATCAAATGCACCGCTTTTCTGAACTTTTTAGTTCTCAGAGAATACACTACAGGGTTGAAAGCCGCATTAAGGAAACCAATAATGACCATTGAATCGGACAGATTCTTATCCAAGTGACACGACATGACAGGAGCACAAAACTTCCCCAGGGCATCCGAAACGATGGCTGGAATCCAAAAGAAGAACAAAACACCAACGATAGTGAAGATTGTCCAAGCAACTTTTAGTTCTTTTGCCCGAATTCTCTCTGCTTTTCGCTCCACTTCGTCAATGCTACTGTCAACTGCTTCTCTGATAGTCTTGTAGTCTTTGCGGTAGACTCGTTTGATGACCAAATAGATTTTGATATAAACGATTAACATTACGACAAAGATGGGTGCACCAACTCCAAAAGCCAGAATGAATTTGTAGTTCTCTTCAGAGAATGCAAAGATCAGGGAACTGATAATTGTGGAGAGCGTCCAGATCGCAACAGTACAAGCTATAACATGGAGTCTGCGAAAAGAGCTCCTGAACCGACCCTCCGTCTTCAACATAAAGTAACTCTCCAGAGACAAAGCCAAGATGCTCATGAACGATGAAACAAGAGATAGATCAATGACACACCTTGACGTGAGGTACAACGTCGAGTTACCGATCCAGTGATTGGATGCAAAGAGCGGCTCGCCGAATAGACCGAGAATGAGGTCACTGATTGCGAGGTTGGCGATCAATAGGTTGGACATTGATCTCAACTCTCTTGCAGGATCTTTCCATAAGATGACAAGAACAAGACCGTTACCAAACACAGTGAAAACAGCCATTGTAAGTAACATGGAGGCATTTGTGACAGAGAGCGAAGTGGTCGTGTTTGCGGTTGATAGGGAAGCCATAGATGGTTTTGCTGCCAAGTTCATCGTCTGTAGAATACGTAAGGGTTATTAGTATAGATATCAAGTGAAGAGAAGATTCCACATATGTCTCTCCTTTCAACTAATCCCTATCTGATTCAGCTTTGGACTTAACAGATTATCAGGTCAAACTAGGAATTCCCATAATTTTTTTATTATGAAATAGGAACTCCTAGTTCTACTCTGTGGAATTTTCTAGCTTCCGCGATAATAAAGTCCCAGCCTCTACTGTTAACTCCTAACCACTTTTTTACTACTCTACAAGCATGGAATAGCTTGCTTGGAATAATTTAATCAGAAGTACAAGCGCTAGCCTTAGTTATTTTGTTTATTTACGTAATCTTGTCTGTTTACCGGGGGGGGGGTACTCCCCTATATTCGCTATACGGGTACGTGCCACCAAACAGGATATGGTTTTCAGCGATTCTACTCTGGAACAGGGTATATAAAATCGCGCTCGCTCTGGAACAGGGTATATGAAATCACGCTCTCTCCTCTCTGGAAAAGGGTATCTATTTTCGCAATACTGGAACAGGGTATGATTTTCAGCGATCTTGCTCTGGAACAGGGTATGAATTACAGCAATTTTTACTCTGGAACAGGGTCAGGGTTCAGAGGGCTCAGCGGCACATCCCTACCCTAAACGGGCAAGAGTACCCCCCGGTCTGTTTATTTATTCAACTCCCCTAGTTCAGCGGGAATGTATTGACCATATTATGTTTGTCACATTTTTAAGCTATGTTCCTATATATAACACAATTAACTCTTGGAAACAAACTAAATCTCAGGAAGAGTTGGTAAAAGTAGTGTTCAATTTACACATTGGTAAATCTTTTCTGGTTGGTTTAGTTAGACTCTTGGTCAAGATTTTTGGAATACTATTGCTAAAAAGGTACCGACGTAATATGGGTCACCTTTGATAAATTACATTTAAAGAATTATTCATAATTAGTAATGATATCTCTTTACAAATGCACCAAACAGTACGCACCTAAATCAAGACAAAAAAATATAGAAATAGCCAAGGCTAGTCTAGAGTAGCCTGCATATTGGTCCAGAGGGGCCGGTGGGGGCTGTGCGCGGGATCTCACCTCTCCCTCTCCCTCTCCCTCGCCATCCACAGCTCCTTACCCCAATGCGCCTAAACAAGCAGAGGGGCCGTTTACATGGAGAAAACTTGTCCCTGTAGAAGGGATACCCTTTTCCCAGAGCTACCTTGGGCGAGCTAACTTTTCCCCATTTTCTTTGTAAATTCGTCTCGACCGTTTACATCGTGAAATATTTTACTTTGCCTCGGCTAGAAGGGTCACCCTACTGGTAGAGTTACATCCCCCCCCGGGGGGGAATTTACCCTCTTTGCGAAACACTTTAACTCGCCTAACCGAGTCAACTTTTTCTTTTGAGCATGCGTATCTCCATTGAAACGAGATAGTTGTCCCGGGTTCGTAGGTACACAACTTCTTTCCATATAAATGCTTAATATAGAAAATGCTCGAGTAGAAAGGTGTCCCTGCTACCAGTAGGTACAAGTTTTCTCCATGTCAACGGCTCTATATCTCCGTGACTGTGTAACGACAGGCAATGTCACAAAGCAGTGTCACGGCGTCTCTTAATCCAGTCACAGAGCGCGATAATCAATGCTCGGCAAATCGAAAATGCCAAGAAAAAGTTCGGTCACGGTACTAACAGTAAATAAGCCTTTTTCATTCGTGTGGAAGTTGTGATACAGTTAAAAGTCAGGAAGCAAAAACATGTTCTATAGAACTCAAGCAAAAAGACCTAAATATTCAAGAAAAATACTCATATGGAACAGAAGTACGTCTAAGTCATTGCCAAAATCCGTGGCGGCAGGACTCCGTAAAAGAAAATTAATAAACGAAGCTTTCGATATTAAGGAAACGATAGCACGTCTCGTTTTAGCAACTATTTTACTAGCTAAAAGATTCAATTCTGCTTTTATTTTCTAAAAGTCCAACCGGATATCGGTCTATATTGGTTTCACCTTCTAAAATAAGTCGTGCGACGTGGTAATTATACATAATGTTCAAAGAGTGTTGAAAATCAAGTTACATTTAGTACCTAATATGGAATTTACTGTACAAGAAAGACAATTATAAAACCCATTTTTCCGTTTCATTTTACCCCCATAAAGATTAATGGGGAGTTATTTTACTCCAACGGAAAGCGTTCTATATATAAATGTGCCTCGTGTATATGATTAGGCGCTGGCGAGAATCTGAAATATAAACCCAATATCGAAACTAAAGGACTAAAGAGTAAACTTGGATCAAAATTAATAGGAAATTACCATACAGTATAAGAAAACTGAAAAATTATTTTGATTTTGATTACTTTTTTATGTTAACTTATAGAGAAGCAGCAAGTTAAAAAAATGTATGGGATGTGATCACGGCCGGCAAACAAGACTTGCAAAGGTAGAGAACGTTTTCCATTAAAAAAAAACGGGGGAAAATCTATTGCGGATTGAATACGTTCTCAATTGTTATTGAATTATCAATAAATGACAAAAAAAGTACTTACCCAACTGATAAATGAGCTTGAAGGTTCGTAAGTCTTGTACACACGTATTAAAAATACCCTTTTGTTGAATGAACTTCTCTGTTTTCCAAGAACTCCAACTGGACTTCCGGTTTTCCAAGGACTTCTCAGAATTTTTTACGAACGTATAGAATTACAAATCCAATGTAATCAAAGTTCAAATGTGTGGCAAATTTATTTTTCCTGCTAAATAGAACGGTATGCTACCTTTGCCACCTCAAAAACAATCGCTGAACACGAGTCTGATAGCGAAATGCATGGCTCACTGTTTTCCTTACGTCACGAGTTAAATTTGTCTGTTGTGCGTGACAGTGAATTACGTCACACAAAGTATTTTGTTTTGGTTAATTAATTACTTAATTAACTTTATACATGCTAGGTAGGACTCTTAGAGGGTCGTTTTTCCGGCCAAAAAACCTTACATACAAAGAGGATATTAAATGGAGGCATAAAGATATATTACACATTTAAGCTCGATATCCGTGAAATAAAGCCGTGAATAAAAACCATATCAGTGAAGTGATACGATATCACTTCACGGTAAACTGTAACTGTAACTTGACTACGATAGTAGTCAAGAGTGACGAGATAAATCTCTATTTAGTGTTTATTTCTATCAAATTCAAGATGAATTTTGTGCTTCTTACATTTTTAATTAAGCTTTAATATCTTGAATGATATTGAATTGGAAACGTATAATTCTTTAACATTTTGAAATGGTGTAAGTCGGTTAAGGATATTTAAGACAATAAAACATTTTGTGTGTGTTATATATCGAGCCTAAATGTGTAATAAACAAATCATTACATGTTAAGAACTTGATATCGTTTTTATTCGCTCGAGGACTCGCTCGTTCGCGATATGATACGGAAAAACTCGTGAATAAAAACGATATCAAGTTCTTAACATGTGATAACCTCTAAATGAAGTTTATCTTAGAGCAGGAGCTGAAAATCTTTGGGGGGCACTGAAATATTATATTTAACGCTATGTGATAATGGCCGCTGTTTTGCTTGATTGTAGACGCATGCACCGTAAAACTGTGACTGGGGGGGCCAGACCCCCCAAAACATTTTGTGGGGGCCATGTGCCTCCCCCCATCCCCCTTGTTCCACCGCCCCTGTAGAGTGAAATATTTTTCGACAGAAGATAAACTTCATATCTTCTAGCCAACATGTAATTTTCTTTTTTATTATATACCCACATTCACAAAAAACTTTATGTTGAAAATATTGGAAAAGATATAATCGATATTTTAACTAGTGAGGATATAGAAAATATGTCACTGAGGTCAAGGATGTAGTACGAGTGGCATATTTCCCAGTAAAACACTAGTGTCTATACAATAAAGCAACATACAGCAGTAAATTGATGTAGATGTAGATTTTAGAGTTAACATAACTTCCATTATGACAAGCCTTTGCGACAAAAAATGTCTCCAATGTACAGACTGTCAGAAGTCACCCTCTTAGATAATGAAAAGATTCTCTTAGTTTAGTAGCATTTTTGTGCATTGACTTTATTTGTCTCTTGAAAATAAAGAACAAATATGTACATTTTCAGCCCCAATATGGTGGTGAACTACTGTAATCCAGTCATCCTACATATATCGCAGACCTTTATCACTGCAGTTATCTAAGCTCCTTGGTATGGTACACCAAATATGGTATTTGACTACCACCAAATCACCTGCCACATATCGCAGATCTTTATTACTGCAGTTGTCTCAGCCCCTTGGTAAATCATACATGGTATTGAACTACCATCCAATCATGAACCATATCTAAGACCTTTATCACTGCAGTTGTCTCAGTCCCTTTGTACATCATATATGGTATTGGACTACCGATCATCTTACACATATCTCAGACCTTTATTACTGCAGTTGTCTCAGCCCCTTGGCACATCTACCCATACATAGTCTAGTTGTCTTTTGACGAATCCAACAGCTTGCAAACTAAACGAGAAAAACAGATCAGTGTTACCAATATGCAGATGCACAAAAACCAAAATTATAATGGATATAAAATAGAATAACGTATGGAATATATGGAATATGCCTGTAGTACCAATACAAGTAATATTTTTAATATTCAGCAACTCACCTTTGATGTATGTCATCACATCTGCAAATAAATGTAAAAGGTTAACTTTCAATAAATATAGAGAGAATAAGGCCTAGGGCAAACGTTGAACTTTCCATGCACCGAACTTAACTACATCAAAGAATGCCGCTCATTGTCACCTGATATCCATTGTTTTAATGAGTTCAGGTGCATGGAAAGTTCGACGTTTGCCCTAGGCCTAAGAGAAAAATATCGATTGCCCTTGGCGGGAATCGAGCCCACGTCTTCGGTATTTCTAGTCCGATGTGTAAACCACTACACTACAAGGAAAAAATATGAAATGTAGGGTACTCATGAGGATCCCAGAGCGATACTTTTTCTCTATAGGTAAGTTGAACACCGTAAATATGTACGCAAAGCATAGACATAGTATAGTAGTAATAAATCATGCGTTCGGTGTGTATAATGAAGTAGAGAGAATAGTTTTAATAATTTTTCTCTTATTCTCTCTACTTCATTATACACACCGAACGCATAATTTATTACTACTATTTCAATAAATATGATTATTTTTAAATCAAAAATGATAGTTGTTATTATAAAGTTAGGATAGTATGCATGTGCGGATCTGCCAAAAACTGTGCTTTATTAGTGAACAGAGCACAGTGCTGATGCCATCTGCACGAGTGAAGTGCTGCAACCCTCTTTCTTTTTGCCTAAATGCATTCAATTCCCCAAAAAATTAGTTAGCTATATAATAAGATGAATAAAACAGCTTTTTTCCATGCTCCATTCAGTAATAAAGCACTTAGGAAGCACTGTAAGCACTCAAGAAGTGTGAGAAGCCTTACACTTCTTAAGCCACTTCCTGCATGCTCTGTTACTGAACAGAGCACAGAAAAAGCTGTTTTATTTGTTAATTTCAAAACAACATAATGATATGATATTTAACAAGTATTTACTATTACGTGAGACTTCTAGCGGCGAGGTAAATATTCACCGTAACCACTGAGCCTGAGGGGAATAATTGTTTTAGTATAATTTAGACTTGAATATCAGAGAAAAGAAATTCAGGATAAAAAACGTTTTAGCATTACATCCGATCTAACAAACTTTGCAAAAACCTCATAATCACCTCTCGAGCAGTGATTATTGTCTCAGAATAAGTAAGGCGTTTGTTCTGAGTCATGGGGGGCTCCGTGCCAGCTTCACCCCAGGTCTTCCAGGTTGCGGCCTGAGGACTTGGGGTGGAGCTGTGCTGCGGTGCTCTTGGCTTGGAGGAAACGTCTTACGTTATTTTTTTATTTTTTTATAAGACATTCCTTAATTTTATTTATTTTTTATTCACGTTTAGTTTGTTGTTGAATTTTGTTGATTCATTTCCATTTTTATAATTTTCAGAGGGCCACTGGGTTTTCAGTACGATATGTTTTATTGTAACTGTTGTGTGTCCCCTCTTTAAATAAAGTTTTATTATTATTATTATTATTATTATTATTATTATAGAATCACTGGTCGTCGACCAATCACAGTGTGAGAAACTCTATTCAAGTCTAAAATTAAAGTGAAATATGATACATATCTGAAATGGGGAAACATGATGCCTGAGTGCGCCTGAGCCGAGGAGGTCTATTATGTTTCTTTGATAACTACTTAACATTTATTTACAAGAAAGTTGTGCAATGACGAGATGTAGAGGTGATATAATTATACTTACTGGAATTTCATATTCTGATTCAAGTGCTGCATGTGTCCCATTTTCTGAAAATGAAAAAGTAAAAATGAAATTGAGAAAATTCTAAAACTTATATACTTATACACTTTGGTTACTTTTGAAGGATGGCTAAATAGTAAAAAATAAAAAATAAAACGATATGAAAACTTAAGGACTAGTTCTTCATCTTATTACGTACGATAATTACAAATATTTTACATTCAAAAATATTTAAAATAAGAACCTCGGGTGTTGTGTGTGTTGCAGGGATGATTTTTAATAGTATGAAGCAAAACAATGTTATCAAAGTTAACGTTGGCATTATTACCTCCACGGTATTGGCAAGAGAGCTTTCTTGGCTGACATAGTGCTTGGTACTTTGTGCAAGAATCTAAAAGGGAAAAATAAGTCGTGTTTATTACTTGGTCTGTCTTGTTTCACTTATTTCGAGTTCAAGATATGTTTGCTCAACGTGGAAAGGAAAAGTTTACTTACTTCGTGAGATCTGGAGCTTCTATTTAGCTGTTGTCCTAGTTTTCCAGCCTCAACGAGGTTGAAGTGAACTCGTTCAGTCAATTTATCACGAAATTCTCTGTTGACTCTTGCTCTGCCGTCCGCCATCTTGAAACACGATCGAATAAAGCACAGGAGACCCAAGCAGGGTAAAAATGACTATCAAAGCAAGCCCAAAATAGATTCGTAGCACAGAATGTCGTTTAAAAGCGATTTTTTGCTTTTTGTCTCGTTTGTGGTCTTACTTGTACTTCTTTTTTGTATATGTATATATATATATTAATTTTTTTTCCCCCGATTTCTCTATTGTTATTGGTTAGGCTGCCTGTGTTCATATGCATATGTTGAAAATGACGTCAAAGATGTAAAGCCATATTTGGTCATTTCAAACATGACGTCACCTCGCGCGCGCGGCAAATTATGACGTCATAAACACGTAATTAGACTAATGAGTTTAGTTTTAACTCGATAGCTGAGCTGATCAGATCAAAATGATCAGCTTTGTGCTATTTACCAGTGTCTTTGTGGTATTTTACACAATAGAATGTATAATAGAAAATTTTATATTTGGTTCAACAAATGCAAAATGCACCAGCGCGATCCAATCAGGTAAAACATTGGGTGATATCTTGATTCTAGCGGTAGGAATCGAAACTTGATTTCCGCGCGTTTTGCGCTTCCTCTTTTCAACATGTTAACTACAGCAAATAGATATTCAAATCTGTACCTGGTTTCTTTGCAGAGCAACGCTATTTGTTGGAGGCTCACAGAATATTAAAAGACTTGGAAGTTACGTTGGAAGCAGGTAGGAGTCTTGAAGTTTGAAGGAATTCAAAATAAGGGTCCTTGGTGCATAATGAAAATCAGAATCAGCACTGGAAAAATAAAGAATATTAATCATTAAAAATATATTAAAGAGAATATGAATTGACATAAATTAAGCGCCTGCGGGAGAAAAAGAAAAAAAAGAAAAAAAAAGAAAAAAAAGAAACTATAAGGCGGTATTGTATGAAAAGTACTCTTTACCTTTAACAAACCTCTTTACCTTGGGCGTAATGCTTTCCCATTTCAGACCACATGTCATTCTTTTGAAAATAAGATTCTTTGTTTGAGTCGTATCCATATTCGTGTGTCTTTTCATGTGCAACCATTAAACAAAGAAAAGATGAAATAATACTTTAGGTTATCACACGGCTGTTTGATTTAATTTAGCACTTGTGGCTATTTTAGACAGCTAGTACCTCGACCCTTTATTTAATGGGTAGAAATATACACAGGAAGCCCGCAACAACAGTGTCCAAGTCGTGTCTGTCAAAGCGAAATGTTTCAGTTTTAATTTATGTAATATATACATATGAGTGGCCGTGTTGTAAAGGATATTGTATGAACTCGAGACGTGGCCGAGAGTTTATATACTTCGTCAGTGTACAACACGGTTACTCATACTGTATTAGTTCGGCTTTGTGTTTCACTAAAATTTCAAGATACAAGTGAATCTGCCCAAGAAAATCTAAGTTAAAGTTTATGCAAATAAACATTCTGTATCAGAATAATACAGCTCTTCACGGTCATGATTTCTATTGCGCTTCCTCATGAATTATTAATGAGTTTGTTAATTTCTCTCATGATACATAATTTGCAATTGTAATTTAAATGGATGGTACAAATAAACAGTTGTTGGGGAAAACATTACGCCATTAGTTAGCATTTCTCCATGCCATTCACGGGTTTATTATTTCCATTTTACATTTTATGCTGACAATTACATTTTTGTTTCATAGTTTCTCCACCAGCACCTCAAAAAGATTATCAAACAACAGCAAACGAATTCAACCAGGAGAAATTATATAACACAGGTAAAATACTAGCTATATGAAAAATATATTACGTATTCAGGGGCGGCGGAAGCTGAAAATCTTTGGGGGGGGGGGCACTGCAAAAAATCTTTGAGGGGGCACTGGAAAAAATCACAACAATAACTTAATAACAGTATTAAAAATCGAGTCTATGTTATAGCTTTCACTCAATAAAGTTGAAGAAAAAAAAGAAAAAAAAGAAAGAAAGAAAGAAAAGAAATAAAGGATGCGTAAGGTTTGGCATGGATTAAAACAGAAATAAATTTAAAAAAGATTTGGCATTAAATATTTTTCCATTTATTTTATTCCCTCATTCAGTTCTAGACAACACATCATTAGTGGTCTACAATCCCTCACTTGAGACAACATCTTTCTTTCCCTTGGTGTATTTCGGGTTTGTTGTTGGTGTCTTTGTTCTGGTGTTTCTTATTACCAAGTGGTAAGTCATCTGGTCTGCATATTTTTACTCGCCTCTCTTCTCTCTCTCTCTCCGCTCTCTGAGTCTCTCTCTCTCTCTCTCTCTCTCGTTATGCGCGCTAGAGAGTTATGCGCGCTAGTAAACGGAGATAAGACTTCTTTGCGAAGAAGGCTATCTCAGTACATCATTTGTTTATTATAGGATCGATGAAACCGAGAGAGAACAGAACAAGATAAGTGATGATTGTGAGTCCGACGTATTTGAGGTAAGTTATTTTGCACTCATATGGCTTTAGTTTTTTCACTGTCAGTGTCTATGTGCCTCAGTGGCAGCCGGAAACAGTATTTAAAAAAATACTACTCTTCCCAGTAGACCGAGGTAGTTGTGATTTTTTAATCGCCTTTTCGTATCGTCTGTTATGTTATTCGCAAGTACATTCCAAATCGACCATGTGATGCCAATGTTGTACCACGTGGGCATGTTTATTACACCACGTGATCAAAATTCAGTCAAGTTTTAATCACGTGGTGTAAAAAACTTGTCCTCGTGGTACAACATTGGTACAACAAATGTGTTTTTTATTTATTTTTTAATGGCTATTTTATCTTCTTTTTTTTTCAGGAATGGTTTGATGCAAGTGCAGAATTGAGTGATGGAATAGAGATTGACGTGTTTGAGGTACGCCAAAATATGGTTATTATCCTCTAATACTTTTTTTTTTTGCCTTTCCTTTCTTTTCAAAGTAATGTTTTATTTGTAATAAGATTTCATTTTTTTCCAGGACTGTGTCGATGAAGTAGGCAAAGAATCGATTGCTGGTGAGATTAATGTGTCACGGGAGGTACGAGAAAATTGATTTTTTTCTCCGGATTTTTTTTCAAATGTTTTATTTGTTAAAGAGATAAAACAAATTTGAATTTTTTTCTTTTCCTTTTAAAAAAACTTTTAAATATTATTTCATTTATTTAGGGTGATTGCGTTGCACACTTAAAGGAATCATGCGATGAAGACGTGTTCGAGGTACACTAAAAAGCACTTTTTTCTGGAGTCTATGCTTTTTCATTTTTTTCATGCTTATTTGTTGTAATTTAAAATTCATTTTTTCCAGGATTGCTTTGAAGAGCTTTGCAATGAATTGTGTGTTAGTGAGACTGACCTGTTTGAGGTGAGTTAAAAGTTTTACTCTACTAGAGTATTTTCATTTTCTCTATCATTTTAAAATGTTATTTATTTATTTATGGCTATTTTATCTTTTTTTTTCAGGAATGGTTTGATGCAAGTGCAGAATTGAGTGTCGGAATAGAGATTGACGTGTTTGAAGTACGCCAAAATAGGGTTATTAACCTCTAGTATTATATTCTTTGCCTTTCCTTTCTTTTCACAGTAATGTTTTATTTGTAATAAGATTTCATTTTTTTCCAGGATTGTGTCGATGAAGTACGCAAAGAATCGATTGTTGGTGAGATTAATGTGTCACGGGAGGTACGAGAAAATTATTTTTTTCCTCCGGATTTATTTTCAAATGTTTTAATTTGTTAAAGAGATATCATTTCCCCCCAGGATTACGTTGATGAAGTGGGCAAAGAATCGAGTGATGTGCAAGATACTGGCCTGTTTATCGTAAGTTAAATTCAAAATTGTCCCTCTGTTTCTAGTTCTGGAATATTTTTCTTTGTCTTCAAGTCTTTTGGTGGGATTTTACCTCGTTTATCGTATTTTTTCCCCCACGGGGGATTCACAATACTACATTTGAAACTCACCACCTTTTGGTGCGTCGCAAGGAATCACCCTCTTACCAGTGCTCTTCACGCTTTACGTCAATGACTTCCTAAAAAAATATAGATATTTTATTGTTATTTAAGTTTCTAGTCGTTTTAGCGGTTTCGCACAAATACACCGATCCCGGCTATCAGGCTCGAGTGTCCACCCATAAAATGGGTAGTTTTCTCTGTGGCATACAGAATCTGTTCCTTCAATAGTCCTACAGAAATAAGCGCCGGAAGCATTCACAGCCCTCCATAATGAGTAGCTTTGATAAATATTGATTAATTTAGGGTTTTTTCTCATTGTGTTATATTTCCAGGTTTTAGACAAAATATCCAGTGCAGATGAAAATGAGGGCGTACTTATTGCGGTAAACTTAGTCAACTTGTATTAGTACTGAAAAATCTCTCTAGGCTTGTTTCTTTCATTAGAGGAATTTATATAGGTCTCCGGTCCCCCCCCCCCCCCCCCCCCCCCCCCCAATCCCCATGCGAGTATCTTCGAAATAATTATATGAACATTTATATATACAGAATACATATGTACGTATGACGTGTATGTGTGGAATATGTGAATATAGATATTATGCACATACATAAACATACGTATATATTCGTAACTTATATGGAACTAAGTTGATGTGCAACTATGTATACAAAACGCCAAATAAAATATGTCTGTCTGTCTGTCTTCGCCATAGTAAAAATAAGAAAATATAAAACATTTTTTAAAAAATGGCGTCCCTTAATCAGTGCGCGTTGATATTATCAAATATGTAATAAAATCATTGAATATTGATTATTCACTTGTTCATATATAGTTTGGCGAGTTTACTATGGAACAAACCAAAGAGTTCATGGAAACATCTAATGGATTCGTTTTGAGGTAAGCATCGCAGTTTGTATTTAAATAGAAGTCTCTAGCTGAACCATGTGGGATGATGGTTAAGTAATCATATCAGTTTGCGCATGCGATAAAGTGCTTTACACGGAACATGCTGCTCTTCCATGTGGGATGCACTGGGATGTGTAAAAACGGGAAAAGGGGTTGTGTGGGATGGAAAGTTAATGGTGTTGGTGGACGAGACAAGAATGAATGAACGAATGAAAGAACGAACAAGCAAACGATATATGCATAAGGAACAACCTTCCCTTTCCAGCTTACCACAAAGGAACAATGAACATATCTACAGCAAACATGCAAACCACAGCAAAAAAGAGAAGAAACGCCTAGTTAAAGGTTTGGTAACAGACGAACCTGGCTTGGTATTCACATTTGACGTGGACGACACACCTGACGAGACGCTACTGGTGAGTAGTGAGGAGTTTAACTTACAGGGGTGCTAAACTATGGAATAATTTTCCTCATACTGCTAGAAATCAAGCAAGTTTTACATCTTTCAAAAATGCTGTTTTAGCAGATTTAATCTCAACTAGCAATCTCTGACCTTACCTCTGGTTTTTTTGATATTTTTATTTTATTGATATTCGATATTATACATTAATATTATATCTTAGTTCCTTGTCTTAGTTATATATATTCGCGACTGTCATGTAAACCAGTTTTTCTGTTGGCATTATCGTGTATATATAAAGGATGATTGATTGATTGATTGATCGATTACTATGATGGATAACAGCTGATTAACCTGGCCTGCTTGGTGGTGTAAGGGAACTGGGGATTAGTATAAAAAGGATACAAAGTGGTGAGAAGGGGGGGGGGGGGGGGGAGGGGGGGATTTTTTCCAGATGTTTCTTTTCGAACCAAACACTTAAAAAGTAGCAAATAAAATTCTTGCGAGTAAATAACCAAAACTAAAATCACTCCGAGCTATGACCCTTAGTATAATTTCAGGTGAAGATATTTTCTATATAACTCGTTCATATTTTTTTCAGTTTGGAAGATTTTCGTTGGAAGAAACCAGAAGTTTTCTACTTCCACGACCTCAGAAACTACGTGAGTAATGAGAATATGAGAATGGAAATGAATTTTTTGCATGCGAAATTTTAAATTTTGAATAAAAGCAAATCAAACCACTCCAATCGACGTGGGTCATGAGAATGAAAAAAGGAATGGGGATATGAATGGGATTGGAGTGGGATAAAAATGGGATAAAAATGGGAATAAATCTTTGAAAATTAGAATATCAAAATGGAAAAAGAGCAAACTGCATAACAGTCGGTATGTAACACTAAGATTAGTTACAATAAATTTTCATAAAGTTATAAGATGTTTATCAATTGCAGCATGTCAAACCAGAAAGAAATATCGAACGACGAGAAAAGAGCGGAAGAAAACAAAGATGAAAGTGTTAAGAACGAGAAAGGTGAGAATGACAGTGAATAGACCTAATTCGTCTTGATATAAGGTTTACCCATTACACGTGTCATTCTCTCGAGAATAAGATTCTTTATTTGAGTTGTGTCCATGTTCATGTGTCTTCTCATGCGCAACTGTTAAGCAAAGCAACCATACTCAAGCGAATGACACGAGGTCTGTAATGGTAAAACATTGCGAATGTTGATCCAATAGACGAATATAGACCCTTGTGGCATTTGGAATGCAGCTCAATCTGGGGGACAAAATAATAAGTTCCAATCCTTTCTGCTTTGACGTCACATGCAAGGGGTCTATTAGAGTTACAGTGGGACAGATTTTTACAAGTTTAAGTAAAAAACATGCCAGATTTTCAAGAAAAAAATCTTAAAATTCAAACTCATTCTATCGTTTAAATACTCAATCGCTATTGGCTAATTTGTATGAAAATTTGTCTGAGTGGCCTGTGGTTGGTGTAGTCGCACTGAAGGGATGATGATGGAGATTTTAAAAAATCCTCACATTAAAAAAATGGTGATTATAAGAAATTTATTCGTATTGTTTTTGTTGAAGAAGCGGGCATCAAAACCTTTAAAACTGATCTACAAATCAGCCAGACTACGAATGCGGCTCCTTCATACAGACACTTGCAGGTAAGGAGAGGCACTGATATCCTGTGTTAAATGTTAAAGTACAAATTGTGATTTCAAGTATGCGTTTTCCTTTTTTAATTTGTAGACATGGGAACCTGAAAAGGATGACGAAGCAGCAGATCTAGAATATCTAGAGAAGGAGGATGAAGACTTGAAGGTGTGTTGTGTTTATGACGTAGCAATATCAAGTCATGCAGTGGTTATGGGTAGAGTTTTACAAACAAGTTGATAATTCAGAATACACTTTGCATTCTGATTTATGGATTAAAAAAAAAATCCTGTAAGCTTTAGACTTGTTTAGCTTCTGGATGCGTAAAGAAAGCACTAAAGGGGTTTTCCAAAGGGTAACCGGTGATTCTATGTGTGTCGGTAAGCACTGAAGGGGCTTTCCACAGGGTACGCAATGATTCTGCATACATATGAGCACTGAAAAGGTTTTCCACAGGGTACCCAGTGATTCTAGATTCGTGGTTTAGCACTGAAGTGGTTTTCCACAGGGTACCCAGTGATTCTAGATTCGTGATGTGGGCACTGAATTTGTTTTCCATTGGCGTGGTGTGGGCACTGAAATGGTTTTCCATAGGGTACCCAGTGATTCTAGATTCGTGGTGTGGGCACTGAATTGGTTTTCCATAGGGTACCCAGTAATTATAGATTGGCGTGGTGCGAGCACTGAAGTGGTTTCCATAGGGTGCCTAGTGATTTATGATAAGTATTTTTATCTTACACGGTTTCTATTCTTATCAATGAATTTTTCATTAGGGCGAAACCATCCTTTCGCCAGAGGAGATGTACAGATTAAATCCCGATGTGCAATCGACTTTCCTCGAAGACCTAAGTCAGTACACGTAAGTATTTCGAATACATATTACACAATACATGCTATTGCCGAATCGTTGCTTTTATAGTTCTGATAGATTTAATACTCCGTTGTGTTGTCTTGACTTCAGAACAAAACTTGAATTATCGTCGTTTTCCAAAGAAGAAATCGAGTTTGCTGAAAAAATGGCGAACGAAATCATGAAAGTAAGTCTGATTGTAGCTCTTGGTCTGTCACAACCAATCAGTGCAGTCACCGGAACTAACGTCATTCATAACTGCGGTTATTCCAGTCTTTTTTTCCATGGTTAAATCTGTACAGGACACGGCAGAAATCATTAAAATAGTATACTAATATCTAATTTGTTTTGATATTTAGGAAAACAAACAGAGAAAAAACAAGAAGAGAAGAAAAAATTCCAAACAGAATTATCGATGAACTGATTGTCTATAACTGACGGGAAGGACCCAGGGTTACAAGGGTGGGAGGGTGGGGAGTCGCTCTGGGTCTAAATACAAGCGTGACGTGGATTAAGCGCTTTGTCACGTGTCGCGTCGTACATGACAGCATTATGCGCATATGCAATGATCGAAAAAAATGAATTGTAATCTATATTATTATTATTATTACTGATTGTTTTGTTTGTGAGGACCCAGGGTGACAAGGGTGGGAGGGTGGGTGGCTAGTCGCTCTGGGTTCAAATATTTCCAGTTAATCCACACTGATTCTTATATACATCACGTGTCATGTGGTCACTGATAGTCCTAACACGCATGTTTAATGCTTATGCTTCTTAGGCCCCGTCCACACTATGCCGGATAAATTTGAATCCGAATTTTTATTTATTCGGTTAGGCCTACCGTCCACACTAGTTCGGGCAAATTCGGAACAATTCTTCACTGAAAACGAATTTTCGAAATGGAACCGAATAAATAAAAATTCGGATTAAAATTTATCCGGGATATTCTGGACGGGGCCTTAAATTGTACCTATGATAAAGGGCTGAATCATCATGATATTAAGAGCTCTATAGGGTCGCCGAGAGAGCCGCTCGTATCACATTATTTTGAACCTCTAACACTTAGGGTCAGACGACCTTGACAGAGATATATTTTTTGTCATTGTTTCTCTACTAGAAACAGGACTGACTTTACTGTAAATTTGATATGCAGCATTACGATTAAAACACATTTCTTTTCAGTTGAGAGATAATTCCGGCGAACTGCTTTACTGCGCTGTGTCCACTGCAGGATATCCGCTGTTAAGCGCAGATCCACAGGTGTGTATTGGGGTGTAAAGCCTTACCCTCTGGACTGTTAAGGATAACAATAATAAAGATTAGAAATGGCAAGTTATATATGCTGGTTTTCTATGTTATAGCCATTTCCTTGTGAAGTTTGCACGCTGTAATATTTTCCTCGCTGGCAATGCATTTTTAGATTTTTGGGGGGCAATGACAGCGCGACATGCAACAACACGCGCAACTTAACAACGGCGAGTGGATGCGCATACTACTTTGACAATGTGATGACGAAATTTATCGTCAATAAGAGGACAGCAACATAAAAAACTGATGTCTATTTGTTTTTTACAATAACAAAAACGATAAAGACTTCTCATTTTTAGCGATCAAAACAACCAACTGAAAGAGCGCGCGCTCGTTGACGTCAGCTTTATCTGTCTGTCCTCAGCGCGCGAGAAATTTGTAAGTTATTGTAAAAAGCGTGATTTTGCGACAAAACTTGTTGCAGCACGTTCAAACTTTTCATCATTTTTCTTTTTCTGTTTCATTTTAAAATTGCAAGCGTATATCAGTATAGGATAGACTTAGGTTTTTTTGCTAAAACTATTAAAGACTTGCACTGGCGGCACGAGTTTAATTGGAACGAATAAATCTAGATACTTAAAAATTGAGCGACGCAACGATATCAAAATTTAAGGAACTTGACGGGCCAGTGGGACACGATACCAGCTGGAACAGGAGCTTTATAATGAGAATTATCATTTCTATTAGATTTTTCAATAAGAATTTATTAAATCGACTATTCTCATCTTTAAATATAAAACTGTCTTCTCAATTTTACGTAATTTGTGTTTTTCAGTTTTGTGACCCGTCTAGTTGGATGCGCACGCAGCTCGAGATAACGGTCTATACGGTGACACAAATAACATAAAAAACAATTTTAAAGCGTTTTTTTTTTATATTAGGTATTTTTCACTCTTACATCGCTAAGAACCGTTATTCCCTAAAAAGGTATTCCAAAACTGAATTAATACCGTGTTTGACAGAGGTTTCCTGTTTTTTCACAATACCGAAACAATATGCGATCAGCACGACTGATACTCCTTGCTGATTGGTCGAGACAAGGTGTAAATCTAGCCCAATTTAGCCATACGTCAACAAGTCGTTATTTATTCGAAGGTTTCAGTATAGACCGGTATAGCTTGGATTTCTTTCTTTTTATCGCCACATGGTATAACGAAGTACTTTTCTACTCCTTAACTCACTTAACCGGCGAAGCAGAAAAAGTCCTAGAAAGCACATCAGAATTTTGTTGACCTCTTGAGTAGTGTATCAGGTGTATGAATATATCTTATGGTTGAACGTGCCACGAAATATCGTCCTTCTTCACCTCGTATGTGTATATAAGGGTTATCAGATGTGTAGTGTTATAAGATGATTTTCAAAGATGTTAGTAGCACTAGTCTCTCGTGGGAGTTACGTCTAGTAATTCAGTTTGTTTTAGTTGTTTCTGTAACGCTGAGGCTGGCATCAGCTAGCGAAGACGGTACCATCATCTTTCCTCCTCTACCTAAGGATGAGCCGTACAAACTTCAACCGAATGCAGAAACTAATTCAAATGGACTCATCGATATTTCTGCCGGGATCGCGAATATCCTCAGAAGCCAGCCACCTTATGGTAATATTATTATTGAATTCTAAAAGGTCGTAATTTGTTTGTAAAGGATAAATTTCGTGGCTTAAAAATAACCCATAACTTATTCACTTTCAATTCTTCTCATGACAGACGTCATTAATGAAATCGTTTCTAATAAGTCTTTTAATAGCAAAAAGGTAAGAACGAGTATTATAAATAATAGGGACTTTAAGTTGCAGGACGGCAACGCGGGCGACAACATCGGCGAAATTGAGGCGCTTCAACCTTCTATTGTTTTATTATTTCGTGTTTACCTAGTGTTTTACTCAATAAGCACCGCCGTTTTATAGTAAAATGGCGTCTTTTGGGAGCCCTTTACTTAAAACGAAAATCAGCAAAGATAAGCTTTTGGCGTAGCCGTTCTCTTTAGTACGTGAAAATATGACATTTCACGTCTTACTTTCAGCATAAGAAGGCAATGATGCACAGTATTTCGTACATTCCAACGAGTATCTATTGAATAGCGCAATTAGTGTTATTGTATGGTTGCCGTCGTCGTCGTCGTTGCCGTCCTGCAGCTTAAGGTCCCTAATGATAATATAATAGTTGTTAATATGACCTCCATATAATTGTTGGTCAGTGTTGTGTATATGTGTGGGGGTGGGGGGAGAGGATTCACCACAGTGGTTAGGGGAGAGGAGGTTTAGGTTCACCACATTAACCAGGGGAGGGGAAGGTTTATCACAGTGGTATGGGGAGGGCAGGGTTGTGTTCACCATGGCAGCCAGAGGGGAGAGTTGGGTTCACCACAGTGGCAAAGGGAGGGGAGGGTTGTGTTCACCACAGTGGCAAGGGGAGGGCAGGGTTGTGTTCACCATAGCAGCTAGAGGGGAGAGTTGGGTTCACCACAGTGGCAAGGGGAGGGGAGAGTTGGGTTCACCACAGTGGCAAAGGGAGGGGAGGGTTGTGTTCACCACAGTGGCAAGGGGAGGGCAGGGTTGTGTTCCCCATAGCAGCCAGGGAGAGGGTTGGGTTAACCACATTATCCAGTGGAGGGGAGGGAAGGGTTTACCACAGTAGCAAGGGGAGGGGAGGGGTGGGTTCACCATAGCAGGCAGGCGGGGAAGGTTGGGTTCACCACAGTAGCAACCACAGAAAATACACACATTACCCCTAATAGAAAGTATAGTCAACACAGCACAAAAAAGAAAAGAAAAGACAAGCATATGACAGGAGGCGGTAACAGGACAGAGTCCCAAAAGACAACCGCCCCCTTAAATGTGAGCAATATGTAGTGCAGTATAACCTCGATAAATTTTTGGTTATGTACAAAGGATATATATGTCACACATTGTGCTGCAAATCATTCTAGAAATCGAATAAAAGTGGATTTTGAAAATATGTTTTTCTGACTAATATATGCATATCTATCATTCCTTTTCAAGGTCATTCAATATGAAGGACCCATGATTACTCTAGCAGCAATATCACTGACATTTGCTTTAGCCATGCCAATCACTGGATTGATTGTCTGCTGTCGCTGTTTAGACCATAAATGTTGTGGAACTCTTAATGAAGACAAAAAGTTAGATATCCGTCCGACAAAGAAGCGAAAGCTGTATGCTTTGGCACTCATAGTTTGTTCTATATTTCTTATGTAAGTTAATATTATTTTTGTTTTTCCATATTATATTATGGTAGTCAGAGCATAAGTTTTTCACTTTCCAAAGTACCCCTACCCCCTCCCCCACAATACCAACTCACTAGAAAGTATTAGGGGAGGGGAGGGATGGTCAATGGAAAGGGATAAATACTCAAGTTACATTTTATTATGAAACACTTGGTTAAACTACATTATCCTTCATTTTCGGTTTCATTTGAAAGATAATTGTAGGCATCGATGTAATGCTTATAGATCATAAATCATTGTAATGTTAATTTGGCAACTATTTTAACAATAGGTTTTGTTCCTTTGCTTTATTACCATCAATTCATCACCTTACCCTCATCTATATATCTCTATAATTATGTATACTCCAGGGGCATAGCAAGGATTTTCCAGGGGGGTTGGGTGGAATGGTTTGTTTGTGCCACCAAAATGCTGAACTAAAAAAAACTTTAAAAAGGCCTCGTTGGGGTTTTTTATATATGAGAACTACAAGGTTTTTCTCATTGTTTTGATGCTGTATAATTACATTATTTTCAATGTGAAAGTGAGAAAATATCCATACCTCATCCATAGAGGAAATTGGAAATTCTGGAGGGGAGGGTCAGAGAAAGAACAAAATTACAGAGTTTGTATGGAAGAAAATTGAAAATTCCTGGGGTAGGGGGTCCTTTTACAAATTCCCTTCGTCAGGTAGTGGGGTATGGATATTTTCTGGAACTACACTATTTAATATTGTTAATGAAAAAATACTTAGTTTAAATGAAAATATGTACATATATCTTTGATGATAAAGTAATAATAAATCTTTTAATTAACTTTAATTTTATTACCTTCATAGAACTGGTGCCATTATCATTTTTGCATCCACCTCCAAAATGACTGGCACTTTACCCAAAGCAAGAACGACATTTGATGATGCTTTTGATGATATCGTTACCTACAAAAATAATAGTTTTAAGGTAATCAATGCCACCTAAAAGATTTTAATAATAAGATATTAAATAAAATTACTTTAATAATGATAATAATAATAATAATAATAATAATAATAAACTTTGTTTATAGAGGATAACACTTGACAGTAATTGAACTGATAAACTTGTGGTCCTCTGTTAACGTCTCTAGTTAATTAGGGACGGGACTGTCATTAACGTGATCATCCGAGCCACGTGAAGGTCTAACCATTTGCAGATGTAATTATAAAGGCAGCACCTTCTCCTCAGTTATTTTAAGACCCTGAGTGTTGGTCCGGCCGAGGCTTAAACCACGACCTCCTGCACAACACACCGACGCTCTTACCAACTGAGCTAGCCGGGTGGTGGTTAAAAAAAACTCGTCATTACTAATCAACACTGCAAGTACAACAGTGTTGTGCAGCTCAACGGGGTTGACTGAAAGCATGTGAAGGCACCCCTGGCAGCTGCTATGCAGTCCATGTATGACCCTGGAGAACCAGTTTAAATTAGTTAGGGTTTACATGATATTCAATATAAATTTATTCTGATTGCATAGAGTGGTCCTGTGAAATGGCAAGTTCATTTATTATAAGTATACTTATACTGAGATTTTTTGATAATTAATATTAATAAAGATAATAATTGTAATTTTTAATTATTAAATTATTGGTCTTTTTTATAGAAAATGAACCACATTGTTGGGCCGGAAATGTTGATAGTTCTTGATAATGTTATCAAAGAGATTGTTGGTGAGTATTGAGATAATATAGAGTGCAAACAATATATAACTTTAGTAACACTAAATGGCACAATTTCATGCAAATTCCATTGTTTTCTATTGTTTAATTAGCACTATTTTGTACTATTTAGTAACTAGTGTTTCACGGATTAATTGTTTGCACTCTACCATAACAACAGCTTTAGATAAGTAATTTAATGTTACATTATTTAGGTGGTACTGGTTAGTGTTTCAGCACAGTAATGGTTTTTCAGGTCAAGGGGGGGGGGGGATGTCAATACCTGCATTGTTGTATTTTTACAGTCAATGTCAGCTCATTGGCATTATCATGCAACACGAAGAAACCCTTTGCCACCCTGTTCAGTCTGTTGTTTGGTTATACAAAGACTTTCAGTCTCACTTACTGAACAACTACTATAGCCGGGGCCACTTAGACAGGGAGAACCAATCAAATTGTAGAATAAAAATGATACATTCCAACTTTGGGTATTGGAGCCAATCAGAAAGCAGCAGAAAACAATTACTTTTCGAGATATCTTTTTATTCCCACGAGAAAATGACAATGGCTATCTAGTTGTTTACACGTAACATCAGGGTCAGATTATATTATTAGTCTAGGTTTCTGATTGGCTCTCGCTGTCCAAATGGTCTTAAAGTGGCCCTGGTTAGAGTCATTGCACTGTAATCCCCAATTATTTTTATTATTATTTTTGCAATTATTTTTGTGTGTGTTTACTATTCTTTTATCAAATTAAATGATTTTCCTTTTGTGCCTAGGGCTGGGGGAGGACATAGTAAACCCAATCATCAAACAGGGCGGTCCACTTGTTATTAATCTGGTCAACTCGGCCATTAAACTTAACAAAGGTAAGACTCTTTTATCAATATATATTATTATAATGCTTTTAAAATAGAGTAATCTTTGAGCTAGCCATGCCCTGACTTAGATCAGCCCAGAGGTGGTGTCAGGGTTCAATCTGTGAGTTAGCCATGCCCTGACTTAGATCAGCCCAGAGGTGGTTTCAGGGTTCAATCTGTGAGTTAGCTGTGACCTGACTTAGGTCAGCCCAGAGGTTGTTTCAGGGTTCAATCTGTGAGTTAGCCATGCCCTGACTTAGATCAGCCCAGAGGTTGTTTCAGGGTTGGATCAGTGAGTTAGTTGTGCCCTGACTCATTAGATCAGCCCAGAGGTGGTTTCAGGGTTCGATCTGTGGTTGTTCCAGGCTTTGAACTGTAGTACTTAGCTCACTCTGACAGTGCCCTAACTAATTGATCAACACTTGAGATTTCAGGTTATGTATTGATAAAATGTTATGGTTTGAGTGTTTAACAAAATTAAATCCACTATAATCAACTTACAGATATAACAAGCTCACTTAATCTTCTTGAAGATGTACAAAATACAGTATCATCATTGGTTTCCGATGGTAAAAAACTAGATGAGGTTTTATCTGAGTCAAGACAAAACATATCAGATGCAAGAAGTGAATGCAATTCACCAATCCCAAAAGATGAATGTAAATCAATACCAAATGAAAAGCTGCTTACTGGTGAAGCTAACTTCACTCAGGTCCCAAATATCACCGATACAAAGAACAGAGTGCAGGATGTTGTGAACACCAACTTGACTCAAGAAGCTGATAAGGTTTGTGGTGTAACTATTAACTTTAACTAGTATATATACTTGGTACATGTACTTACTTACTTAAAGCACACTGTGTTATTTATATGTTGAGATAACTAGCTAAAAACTAGTGTGAACTGCGTCGCTGTTTCTAATGAAACAGTAATGATAAAAAGGTAAATTATACACTGTGAAAAGATGAAAAAACTTACTGACGTTTCGGACGCTAGTCCTTCATTGGAGTAAAAGAGCAAGTTCTTTCATAATCTTTTACTCTGACAAAGGACTAGCGTCCGAAACATCAATAAGTTTTTTCATCTTTTCACGTTGTATCATTTTACCCTTTTATCATAACTGTATTATATGTTTTTCATTCGGGTCTAATGTTTTCTCATTACAAACCCATGTGTCATTCTCTTGAGAATAAGATTCTTCGTTTGAGTTGTATCCATATTCATGTGTCTTCTCATGTGCAACCATTAAACAAAGAAATGATACTCTAGGGAATGACACATGTTCAGAAATGGGAAAACATTCAGTCATCTGTCTTCTCATGTGCAACTGTTCAACATAGAAGTAGTTCTCTAAGAAATGGTGCACGCTGACTAAAAAGGAAAAATTGCTCTACTGCACAATGATAAATATTCTATTTAAAAGTCTATTTCCAAATACTATACGTCTATTAAGTTTGTTCTTTTCTGATGAGTATATATGCAATATGTATATAATAGCTTACATGTTTTATTGCAGGGTAACAAGTCCTTTCATAATCTTCCAAAGAAAGTTCAAAACATGGCCTCAAACTTTACATCAGGTAAAATTTCTCACACATGTTCGGAAAATGTTTCGTACAAAATGCTAACCATCCCCCCCTTATACCTTATTCTCCCTTAAATGGTTTACCTTTTAGCAATGAAAATATGTATACACCTATTTCAAAAAAGGTTGTCTCACCTAAATTAAGGAAAACAGGATAGGTCATTCCAAGAAAGGAATTCTGGTCATTAAACTAAACAAGTTTTCATCGAGTATCTCAACACTAAGCTCCGCGTTCTTGACAGGAATAAGAAACACATTCCAAGTTATTGTTTCCAGCTATTCATGGGTCTTGAAATAACCTAGCACCTATCGCTAATATTCACTTATTATATCTCATGTTTCGAATAAACAGGCTTCGAGAATTACACGAGCGAAGTGAAAAACATCTCGACAGACTTTTTAAGACCGTTAGAAGACAAAGTGGATAACGTAAGTACTAGTAAAATATTAGTTGGAAATCTTACCTTTAGAGAAAACTTCCTGTTGTTTCTTGTTGTACAAACTCCGTCAGATATTATTTCATGTGTTACACGTAGTATTAAAGGAAATGTTTAGGATAAATATTGAGCAAAGTTTTTTGAACTCCCTCCATTTTGTTGGACGTAGATTAGACACGGAAAGGTCAGAAGCGCATGCGTCTTGGACCCGAGAGCGACTGTTTCCCGCCAAAATTCCGACGAGGTTTACTACTCTCCTCTCTCAGCATTCCGCGTGCTTAAATCAGTATTTTTTTAGACAACTGTTTAATATTTCTTAATTTTATACTTCGATTCATTTTCGAGTTTTAAATGTATTTTAATTTTCGTACGCACAATCTCGAGTACAATAGGCCATTTCACGGATCCCGTTACTCAACCTCAGCTTCGTCAGCGTGTAATTATTCTTAGTAGAATTTGACTACAGTCCGCAATAATGAAAGGAATTTACATATCAACGAACAATTGAAACGCTTAAAAATTTCACAGGTCGCAGGTAATTTCTAAAGAATATATTACACGCTGACGAGGCCGAGGTTGAGTAACGGGATCCGTGAAATGGTCTATTCGGAATTTCTAGGCACGAGTGATGTTTTGAAAGTTTTCAAAATTGGACGAGCCTTTAGGCGAGTTCAATTTGAGAACTTTCAAAACATCTCGAGTATCTATTAATTCCGAATTGTACGAGAAGATTGTGCGATTTTTTGTTTATAATACACTCAAAAAAATTGGGCAACTTAATTTGGACCTACAGAGTACAATTATACTCAAGATCGTGCGATTTTTTGTTTATAGTTCACTCAACAAAATTTCTGTAAAAAATGCGAAGCGACGCCGTTCATCTCTGTCTATTTTGCGGCCGATTTTCAGTCCATCGCGCCACTGAAATGCATAAGAAAGATTAGTTCTTACGGGTTTAAAATTTTATTTATATGTTTTTTAAGTACAAAATGATAGAAAATAATTGTTTTGACATTGTTTTGGCCGTATTGCAAATAGCGACTTAATTCTATACTTCTACGGAGTACAATTAACGCTATAATTGTACTCCTCTCGACCAAACAGAGTCGAGTAATTTTGTTGAGTGTACTATAAGGGATTTAATTGAAGTACTGTATCAAATCTTAAGACTGTCTCTAAAATTATTGGAAAAGTTGTTGCTGATCAACTTTGTGCTTATTTGTCATCTAACAACATGCATGAACCTCTTCAGTCTGCTTATAAACAATTTCATAGCTGTGAAACTGCCCTGACTCGTGTCCATAATGACATCCTTAAAGAAATTGATAATCGTTCTGGTGTTGCTATGGTTCTTCTGGATCTATCTGCAGCTTTTGACACTGTTGATCACACTATTCTTCTTGATCGTATGTATTCAAAGTTTGGAATTTGTGGAACAGCTCTTAAATGGTTTAAGTCATATCTCTGTAATCGTTTGCAGTATGTTTCTGTTCATGGTTCGTTCTCTAAAATTGTTGATATAAATTGTGGTGTACCCCAAGGTTCGGTCCTTGGTCCGCTTCTCTACTTGTTGTACACGTCACCACTAGCTGATATTCTCCGTCGTCACAAAATGTCCTTCCATTTCTTCGCTGATGACACCCAATTATTTATGCCTTTCAGTTGCAATGATGATATTTCTACTGCCTTAACTATAAAAAGAATTGAAGCCTGTCTCTGTGAAATAAATGACTGGATGACTGAAAATAAACTTAAACTTAACAAAGAAAAAACTAAACTCCTTATCTTGTCCTCGAAGTATAATCCTCATCTGTCTACTCCTCTTCTACACTTTGGCGATCAGGTTATCAAACCATCCCGTAATGAAAGAAATATTGGCGTAATCTTTGATTCTGTGATGTCAATGGTTCCTCATGTTAATAATATCTGTAAGACGTCGTTCTATCATTTGCGTAACATTGCTCGTATTCGTAAATTTATCTCCGTCCATACTACTGAAAGACTTGTCCATGCTTTTGTGACATCCAGGCTTGATAATTGTAATTCTCTTCTATATGGTTTACCTAATGCTCAAATTGATAAATTACAATATGTTTTGAACTCTGCTGCTCGTCTTGTAACTCTCTCCAAGAAGTATAATCACATCACTCCTGTCCTTTGTTCTCTGCATTGGCTTCCTGTGAAACATCGCATCAATTTTAAGATTCTACTCCTCACTTTCAAAGCACTTCATGGTCTGGCTCCTGTCTACTTGTCTGATCTCATAACTGTGTATAAACCTAAAAGAACTCTCCGCTCATCCAAGGAACTGCTTCTTGTTACTTGTCCGTACAATCTTAAATCTTATGGTTATCGTTGTTTTTCTGTGTCTGCTCCTGTTCTATGGAATTCACTACCGTCTCCTCTTAGAAACACTTCATGTATAAAAACTTTTAAGAAAGACCTTAAGACTCATTTGTTTAAACTAGCTTTTGAATCATAATTTATATATATTTTACAGCGCTTAGAGCCGACTTGTATAGGCGCTATATAAATCATATTATATTATTATTATTATATTACTGTTGTCCAATCAGAATCGAGTAATTTTGTAGAGTGTTTTATAATCAAATTAAGTTTTCAAAGTTGCCTTTTTTCATACTTTAAATTCTGGGTTTGAAATTCTAATTCTCTTATCTATTATATCATTTTGCATTGCAGATCATGAGGGAGTCAGTTTTACCTTTAAAGAATGATATAAATGAATACCTCAAGCCTGACGGCGTGATTGCCAAATATGATCAATACAGGCAAGTCTGAGATTACAATTTCATACCTTGGTTCAGAGAGATTCGCATAAAGGTCTGCAACGCTGTGGTGGATTTAGGGGGGGTTCATTGGGTGCAAATGAACCCTCCTCCCCCCCCCCCCCCCACCCCCCCAGCTGGTACCTTGGATTTTCTATATTTTTAAAAATAAATAAATAAAAGTATGGTACTAACTCATGAGATTTAATATGGAATGGGACTGGTGGATAGGTTATCCTTATCAGGAGCGCCCCTAGGCCAGTGATGTGCCTCATGGGAAAAATGATGATGCAAGAGAACTTTATTGTTGTGCCGAGATTTGCAAAAATGAACCCCCTCTTAAAGTCCTGGATCCGCCACTGCAACGTTTTTTGAGCTTAGCTTTCTAGCAGTTAACTCATCCATAGATATCCCAAATACACACTGCGCTCTTATTGTTCTTTGGTGTTAATTCGTTTGCAGAAACATTGCGTATAGTTTGAGCGGGACGTTGGTTTTCATCATGGTTATTCTAGCTCTATCGGGCATCATACTTGGTATGATTGGAGCGAGTACCTTTGACACTCCGAGTACCAGAGGAAACATGTCTGACCGTGGTGGAAAGATTTTGATTGGGTAAGCGAAAATATAATATATTAATAAAAACTGAAGAAGACGGAGTATCGGATATAAAGATACATGGGTGGTGTTCGCGGCTAACGTGTCGTCTTTTACCGCTGTGAGTCCAGCGGGTCGGGTCGCTGGTTCGAGCCCTGCGGTCGCCACGTGAATTGAGTTTGTTTGATGTATTGTTCTCTCCTATGCTATGAGGGTTTTCTCCGGGTTCTCCGGTTTCCTCCCTCCATAAAAATCAACATGTGAGTTGAGCGTTGTGTGTATAGAATATTGAATGTAGTGGTAATGCGTGTGAGCGAAAAGTGTCCCCAATTAGTGTGAAAGCGCTAGAACGACTAGACACTTAATTAAAAGATATTTATTTATTTATGTGTACGTGACTTGTATGAGCGCTACAATTGAGTTAAAAGGCTTAACAAACTAAGAGAGAATAAGGTGTCATTCATTGTAAAGGGTTGGGACCCCCAGCTAAATACTTCCTTATCTTGCTCTGCCGTCCCTGTACAAACACCACCATATATAGAGCACTTTTCGCATGACTGTGAAAAGCTCACGGCACGAACACGTTCCTGACACGGCTAGGGATACACCAGACAAATCACATTGCTCGAGAATTCACTCGGCTCCCAAGGGCGGATCCAGGGTTTTTTGAATGGGGGGTCTCAGGGGTAAATTTTGTGGGCAAAGGAATCCCAGTCGCATTTTTACCACAGGAAGCCCATTTGACCTCAGGAATGACAGGGGGGTCGCGACCCCCCCGACCCTCCCCCTGGATCCGCCCTTGGCTCCATCCAATCAAATACCCAGAACACGGCATAAACACGGCGCGGACACGGTCACGCCAAAGTCACGGCACTTTCAGACTGTTACAATATTAGCTTACGCAGTTGTAATTAGATACTTAGAGAAGTGATTGTTTGATTAAAGACGCATAACTATTTCCCCACCAACACGAACACGTCTTGAAACATGGTGTCAGAAATAAATTGGAAATAACGCTTCCAAAGTAGCTGAAAAAACCGTCAAGTTCCTACTGCTGGAGGCATTGAAGAAGTAATATGTCAAGTAAGGAGGAAGCTTCGACCAGCAGCGGTCCACGAGGACCAATATTCACGTCGCATTTTCCGGTACCAACGCCGATGAATACCAAAGGAGATCAAGTAAACAATTGGGACTTCTTTAAACAACAGTGGGAGGACTACGAAGTCGCAACCGGACTGTACCAGCAAGACCCAAAGATACGACTAGCAACGTTTCGCTCTGTAATGGGGAAGGAATGTCTGCACATATTCCTTAATCTCAAGTTAAGTGACGAAGAAAAGAACGACGTAAACACATGCTTAAACGCGCTAGAAGCCTACTTCAAACCAAAGCGCAACGTGGTGTACGAACGATATCTGTTCAACAGCTGTACTCAAGGCCCAGAAGAAACCGTAGATGGCTACGTAAATCGCCTTAGAAAATGCGCTTCATCATGTCAGTTTGGTCCGTTAACGGAAGAGCTTATCAGGGATCGACTCGTTCTTGGTATACGAGAACACGCAACAAAACTACGTCTTTTAAAAGAGGACGGTCTAGATCTCAACAAAGCCCTCAACATTTGCCGCTCAAGTGAATTAGCTAGCAGTCAGTTAAAAGCCATGAGTCTAGTGGATAAGACAAATAACGAAGAAATCAATGAAATACGAGAACGGAAGCCTAAATCTCCAAGCAAGCCAAGTGACAAGTACAACAACAGACGTTCCCACAGAACGCCAAGCGAGGACAGTAAACGAACTACAAGTCGACGAACGAGCAGTTACAAGTGCTACCGCTGTGGTGGTTCTCAGAAACACAAGTTAGAAGACTGCCCCGCCTATGGCCGTGAATGCAAAACGTGCAAGAAACAAAACCATTTCGCGTCTGTGTGTAAATCGAGGTCAAGCAATGTCAAAGCGATGACAGCTGAATCAGGAGAATCAGAAGAAGGAGAATACTCATCCGACGAATTCACGTTGAAGATTGAAGAAGTTGGTTCGGTGAAAACGAAGGGCAAGCAGCTTTTTGCAAAGCTTGAGTTTATGAACACCAATTCCAGTTATAAAACGGATTTGGACTGCCAACTAGACACAGGAGCGACCTGTAACGTAATCAGCCACAAGGATGTAGCAATCATCAACCAAGACGGTAATCCGACGCTCAAGCAAAGCAATGTCAAACTACGATTGTTTGATGGATCAGTCATGGAAACATTAGGTGAAGTGACACTTAAGGTCAACGAAAAACATTGCTTCAAATTTCAGGTTGTCAACGGAAACCACAAACCAATTTTATCAGCCGAGACATGCCAACAATTAGATCTAATCAAGTTAAACATCGATCATCAAGTCCACGTGGTTCAAGAAACCGGAACTCTGCCCCTAACTAAAGAAAGTATCTTAAAAGATTTTCGAGACGTCTTCGAAGGATTGGGAAACATTGGTAACGCTACAATCGCAGTTGACCCAGATGTCACGCCAGTTCAACACGCGCCTAGAAGAATCGCAGTTACGCTTCGCCAGGAAGTCAAAACAAAGTTAGCTGAACTCGAGAAAAGGAAAATCATCGTCAAAGAGACAGAACCCACCGAATGGATCAGCAGCATGGTCGTTGTAGCCAAACCTGGAAAGATACGAATCTGTTTGGATCCCAAAGATCTAAACAAAGCGATCAAACGACCCAAATACCAAATGCCTACGATGGACGAGATGCTACCCAGACTCGGCAAGGCCAAAGTCTTCACAACGTTAGACGCAAAGGATGGGTTCTACCAAATCGGTTTGGACGAAGCTAGCAGTAAGCTTACAACCTTTTGGACCCCATTTGGCCGTTACAGATATCTACGCATGCCTTTTGGCGTCAGCTCAGCCCCAGAGGAATTCGAAAGCACCCTACACGAGCGACTGGGAGACCTAGAAGGCGTGGAAGTGCTCCGCGACGATATGTTAGTGGTCGGTTACGGTGACACATTAGCAGAAGCCAACAAAAACCATGACGAAAATCTGCTACGTCTGCTCAAGAGAGCAAGACAGATCAACTTAAAGCTGAACAGCAAGAAGCTCATCATGCGGAGAAAAGAAGTGAAGTTCATGGGACACATCTTGTCATCCACCGGACTCAAGCCAGATCCAGATAAGGTCAAAGCAGTGACCGAAATGCCAAAGCCTACCAACAAGCAAGAGACACTCAGCCTACTAGGCTTTGTAAATTATCTCTTCAAGTTTCTCCCTCGACTATCAGAAGTCGCACTGCCTCTTCGTGAACTAACCACAAAGAATGCAAGATTTGTGTGGTCACGCCAGCACGACAAAGCCTTCTCAGAAGTTAAACAACTCGTGATTGCGCATCCAGTACTCAAGTACTATGACATGAGCGAAGAAGTCACTAACCAATGTGATGCTAGTGAGAAAGGCCTCGGAGCAACCTTGCTTCAAAACGGCCAACCAGTAGCGTTTGCATCCCGAACTCTCACACCAGTTGAGCAACGCTACGCACAAATCGAAAAAGAATGTCTTGCAATCGTCTTCGCTTGTGCAAAGTTCAGCCAGTACATCACACGGAGAGAGCTGATAACAGTAGAATCAGACCACAAACCTTTGCAAGCGATCTTCAAGAAATCCTTGTTAGCAGCACCCAGCAGGTTACAGAGGATGATATTACGCCTACAGCGATACAACCTGAACGCAACTTACAAGCCAGGACAACAAATGTACGTGGCAGATCACCTCTCACGAGCCTTCCTCGCAGACCAAGGAGAACCTGGAGACGAGTTCCAAGTGTTTGCGCTAGAACTAGAAGGAATCAACCCCCTCGACAATGTAAAGGTCACAAGTGAAAGGTTAGCGCAACTACAAAAAGCCACAGAGCAAGACCCTACAATGCAGTCACTTAAGAATACTATACTAATAGGATGGCCTGACGTACGTGACAAAGTACCAGTAGCTATCAGAGACTACTGGCATTTCCGAGAGGAACTGACACTCCACAACGGCATCTTATTCAAGAATCAACGCATCATCATACCTCGAGCCCTCAGATTTGAAGTAGTCGCGAGGTTACACTCAAGTCATCAAGGAATCGAGGCGTGTGCAAGGAAAGCACGAGATCGCGTTTACTGGCCAGCAATGAACCACGACATCGAAAATGCAGTAAAGGCTTGTCATGTGTGCTCAGAATATCAACCAAGTAACCCCAGCATGCCAATGCAGTCGCACGAAATACCCGACAGACCTTGGAGCAGACTAGGCACAGATCTTTTCACGCTGCAGAACAGAGACTATATAGTCTTGGTAGATTACTACTCAGACTACATAGAAATAAGTCCTCTGAAAGATACAACCTCAGCATCCATTACCAAGTTTCTGAAGGAACAGTTCAGTCGACATGGGATACCCGATGTGCTGGTATCCGACAACGGGCCTCAATACGTCAGCAACGAGTTTGCTGAATTCGCAAGAGACTGGGAGTTCAAACATGTCACCTCATCGCCATACCACCCAAAGTCAAATGGAAAGGCGGAATCAGCAGTGAAAGTAGCCAAGAGCCTGCTCAAGAAAGCCATGCAAGACCGTAAAGATCCGTGGTTAGCCTTGCTAGATTATCGGAATACCCCCACTCAAGGAATGCAGAGCAGCCCAGTACAGCGCTTGATGTCTAGGAGAACAAAGACACTAGTCCCCATAGCAACTAACCTTCTGTATCCCAAAGTAGCGGAAGGTGTGACAACCAAAATCCACCTTAAGCGCCAGAAAGCCAAAAGTCACTACGACAGACATGTAAAGGTCCTACCAGACCTAGAAATAGGCCAAGAGGTAAGAGTAGCGCCAAACCAGAGAGGCAAGCCCTGGGAAGTCGGGAACTGTAAAGAGAAACTCTCAGACAGGTCATACCTAGTTGAGTCGAACGGAGAGTTACTTCGCCGAAACAGACAGCTTTTAAAGCCCGTCGACGAAGCACCGAAAGAACCAGCAAGTGACACACAAGCATCACCAGAGGCAGACAGTGCAAGGACACCTCAAGTTCTACCTGCGTCAGAACCCGCGGTCAATCCACCTGTACTGCGAAGAAGTCAGAGAGTGGTTAAGAAACCTGATCGGTTTGCTTGACTACCGAACATTTATAGGACATTGATTTTGTTACAGTTGAACTTTAATATCCATATAATCATTTCGTAGTTTAGTCAGCCATTTTGTTTGGTCATTTATTTTTTTAAATCTTTAAAATCTTTCTATATCATCCCAGCCATGTATTTCAAACATTATAAAAGGGGAGATGTTACAATATTAGCTTACGCAGTTGTAATTAGATACTTAGAGAAGTGATTGTTTGATTAAAGACGCATAACTATTTCCCCACCAACACGAACACGTCTTGAAACACAGACCAATCACATTGCGCGAAAAAAAATCAGCCAATTAAAATTTTAGAAAACATCACGGTCACGGCACTGAGCTTTTCATAGTCATACGAAAAAGAAAGACCATAATGAATCATGTTCGCTATCTCAGAAAAAGTCTACAATCCCAGATGAACATGGATAATTAGGCCGCGTCATTTTAATTTTACGACCATTCTCGCACCCAGAGCTGAGCGTCAAGGGAGATTTATTGTATTATTATTTGAACGAATATTATTCATATTACAAAGTCTAAATACTCTATACCAATACTTGCAGAGCTGCTGTGTTTTCGATGTTTTGTGCATTTGTCATCAATATTTTAGTCGCCGTGGTCTTCTTTGTTGGCACAAACACGTCCATTGTATGTAGAAGGGTAGAAGACCTCGAGCTTTTTAAACACGTAAGTAACCTTAGATAAAAGCATATCTTTGTCGTAATATCAACACAATACCGTAAATCCTCTATTTAGCCTCCGGGGGGCTTATTTATTTCAGGCACGTTTGAGGGAGGGCTTATTGGAGAGGGGGGTCTTAATTGAGGGGGGGGGGGGGGCTTATTGATTTAGTCGAAAGACAGTATGTAATATGATTGTAACTCAGGATTAAACGGAAGCATTACTGTTGACCGTCTTACATAATCTGTAGTGATGTACATGGCATTTTTATTATTTGATTCACCTGTGTTAGTCTCTCGATTATTGTGAATAGCAAAACTAAAACACGGTAACATTAACAAAGCAAGCTAAAAAGAAATGTTCTGAACAACCAAGATTTTAATAAATCACCTTTAATCAGTACACGTGATTCTTTAGTTGTGAAATGGGAAGGGGGGGGGGGGGGGGCTAAAAAGAGAGGGAGGGCTTAACAAATTTCTTAATTTTAAAATTTCTTATTAGAGAGGGGGGCATATTTGAGAGGGGGGGCTAAATAGAGGATTTGCGGTTCTTAAGTTCTGAGTTCTCTGTTGCTCAGGGCTAGCTTCGATTTTGTGCAGAATATTCGTGTGTTCCAGTAAACGTCCATGGAATTTCAAAGTGTTTGTATTGTTGAAGTTGTGCATTCTTTAATCAATTTACCGTTGGTATTTGTGAATATGTAGACACTAATACGGGGCTTAACCTGAGCAAATGGGTCTGTGATCAAGAAACACAGCGGTCAATTGAAACTCGAAAATGGTCTATAGGGATCCGAAGAGCACAAGAGAAGGAAACTTATGTTTCTGTCCCGGCTCTGATATAAAAACACGGTTGACAGCCAATTAGTGCGCTTTATACATGTATCTCAAATATACGATATTCATTTACAACTGCGCCCAAACCATTTAACAGAAATTGTTCTCATATTATATATCTTTAGACTCGAATTTAGAGTTTCCATCGCTGTATAATAGGTCGAGTGGTTCTCAGACAAAAATCAATAATTAAGTTCTCACCTTAATCTGATGAATTAGCCATTAATTCCGAGGTTAAAAGTCCTTTTTTTCACGAGGGTAGCACTTAATAGCCAGTGGCTAACAAACCTGTGGCCCTCATTCCATGATCGAATTGGAATTTAGGAGTTGATTTTTGCGGAGGGAGGAAAACCGGATAACCCGGAAAACCCTCGAAGCACATGAGAGAACCAACTACTCACATACGAAACCGTGCATGTCGGGACACGAACCCGGCGGCACTCTAGCTCGGGTCGCATTGGTGTGAGGTTAGCGCTCACACCTCTACGCCACCCGTGCTTCCCAAATAAAAGACTGGGTCGAGTCGGATTTGCATTGCATCGTGGGACTGTTTCAGGGGACAAAATAGTCGCCATCTTGGAAATACGTCCGCTAAAACAAAATGCACTGCAATAGACAGTCACTGCAATACCAACTCGACCTCAACCTCATACGAACGTTATTTTCAGACCATTGATAACCCTGATGTGATGAAACCACTGACTTTGACCTATAAGAATAAAGCACTTGAGGTTATCGTCAACGATGTATTAAGGTAAGTCATTTTTGAGCCTGAAAAAAAAATTAAGATGATCTCTTTGATCTCTAGTTGTTTTACGAGAGGCTAGAAGAGAGTCTATAAAATTGGGTCATTTTTGTCCCCCACCCCACCCCCCTGTAGGTCGAAAACATTAGCTTTTCTTGTCACTCCTTTCTGCTTGTCGCCTCACTAGCAGGGACTCCGAAGCAAATATTTGGCTAACATTAATGACTGGAAGACTAAAATATGGGTTGTTTCGGAAGCCCGGGTCTCGTAGCGGTCAGAACACCCGCCTCTCACAAATGTGACGCTCGGGTTCGGGTCCCGGACTCGGTGTCGTATGTGAGTAGAATTTACAGTTGGT
Organism: Actinia tenebrosa; assembly: GCF_029948245.1. NCBI lineage: Eukaryota > Metazoa > Cnidaria > Anthozoa > Actiniaria > Actiniidae > Actinia > Actinia tenebrosa. The sequence continues at coordinate 19,311,354 of NW_028292579.1, forward strand.
TTTCACCTGTGCTTCGAGGGGTTTTTCTCCGGATTCTCCGGTTTCCTCCCTACACAAAAAATGAACCTCTAAATTCCAATTCGATGTTAGGAGATATTGTCGATAGGGTTAACTTTATATCTCCTTTCCCACTGTAATGCGAATAAATTGGGAATACATGTTTACCTATTTAAAGATGTTGTACGATAGAGATGGCAACCATTTATGACAGTAGACAGAACAATAGAGCCTTTAATTTCCATGGGAAACTGAATTCTCGCCTCATGTAAGGGAATCAAGAATCCGGAATCCACGACATGTTAGGTTTTTGAATCCGGAATCCAGCACTCTGGAATCCGGAATCAAGGCCTTAGAATCCGGAATTCAGTTTATAATGGAATCCGGAATCAAACCTTTTGGAATCCGGAATCAAACCTTTTGGAATCCGGAATCCGCTACTTTGAAATTCAAAGTATATACACTCAAATGCTATGGTCTCGACCTAGAGTGAACCGATGTAGCCCCTCCCCCAATGTGTAATATGTCCACCAAGAATATCTGTCATCGGATGCTGATTTAATTGATAGACGATTCAAATATAATTTTCAGAGAGAGTATCTGAAATTTAACGATATGGAATCCGGAATCCGCAATGCAAAAGTTTTGGAATTCGTAATCCAGAGTCTCGGAATCCGGAATCCAGCTCTTGGAATCCGGAATCCACCATAAGTCCGGATTCCCTTACATGGGGCGAGAATTCTCCTCCTGTAATGGCTGCCATCACGTGATAGTTGTTTTTTTTTTTTGTTGGACTAGTAGTTCCCGTAGCCCAGTCCCTTCTCTTCCTTGGACTAAAGTATCCCTTATTACTAGTGAAAATACTCTTAATGTTTCCTTTTCATACTTAGTCAATGTGAAGAGAACAAAGCACCTTGGACTGTACTTAAGATGGATAATCTCTTCAATCTTTCATCGATACAAAACTACAGAGATGTATGTACTACTTATAAACACAACAGACCTATGGGATATTCGTTCGTTCGTTCGTTCGTTCGTTCGTTCGTTCGTTCGTTCTTTCTTTCTTTCGCTATTTCGTTTGTTTGTTTGTTTGTCCCTTCAACTACAGAGATGTATGCACTACTCTGTCTATAATTTATTTCTTTCTTTCTTTCTCCACAGAAAATTCCCGATTTGGATGAAGTCTTTAAAGACATAAACAAGACTGTTTCAGACACGTCTGTGTTGACAGACAAAGCAAAGAAAAGCATCAACGACTCGCTTGATGCTGGAGTGCAGAATATCAACTTCACTGAATACTCGCAACAGGTAGGAGTCTCTCTAGTGGGACGGTACGTATTATGGGTGTCATGTGCTGCTACGGCGCTGTCCCGTCTCACCGTTGTCCCGTCTCACCGCTGTCCCGCCTCACCGCTGTGTAGGTTATGGCGTCCCTGGGGACACGGATTCGATTCTCAACTGGGCCGCATATTTTTGGGGTGCATGCATATTATGTCATAGCCTCCCTGTTGGAATTGGTTGAAGATGATAAAACATTCCACATTAGCTTCTCTTGTTAGATCAACCAACATGGCGGTTGTTTCATTGTTATTTATATCTCAAGGAAATTTAAACATGTGGAATTTGTTTGATGTTGTTCTGTCACTTACCACGAAGCTCCACGAGGGTTTTTCTTCAGGTTCTCTGGTTTTCCTTCCTTTGTAAAAAATCGACTTGTGATTTGAATGTATTGTGTTGTAAATAACGTAAGTAGTTTGACCTACAAAAATAAAGCAGTTGAAGTGTTCTTTAACAATATGTAAGTCAATTTTGAGCCTGCAAAGAAAATGATGATGATGAGAGGCTAGAAAAGACTCTTTAAAAATGGGGCATTTTTGTATGTATTTTGATATATTCTAAAAATATTGCCACCAGAACAAAGTCGCGTACGAAAGAAAAAAGACTTAAAGATTTTCAACATCTTCGACGGCGACGTCAACCGGAAAAGTGAATAACTTCTCTTTGGGGTTCTGTTCACTGGAGATTTCATTCAAAACATTGTCAGTAAAGTCAACTCATCCACAAGGAAGACAGACTTTGAAGACGCCCGGACCCTAAAGTGAAGTTATTTACACTTCCGGTTGAAGTCGCCTTCATAGATTTTGCAAATCTTAAAGTCCCTAATGAATGGGAGGGAGGGAGGGAGGGAGGGAGGAAAATCCAGCTCCCTCGTGTATCCCTCGGGCTAATGATTTAAGAACTTGAGTTTTCTTTTTTTAGACTGATAAAGGAATAGTCCAAGTATCCCTGACCAGCTTTGCTGAGAATATCACAAGAGTAGCCAAAAAGACAACAGGGGTAAGTCATGTGACCATATGTTTGGACTTGCTAAAGAGATATTTAACCAACTAATTGTTATCGTCCCCGTCCACTTTGTATAATCAATAGAATACTCATAAAGGACTTTGTGATTTGATTTTATCTCATTCTCGTTCCCAGAGCCTGCGCTTTAAAAATCGCCAGACAGTGGAAGGCAAAGCCCTTCCGCTGGTTGACAAAAGCGCAGGCTCTGGGAGCGAGAATGAATTTTATCATCAAATGATTCACTTGGGCTCCCTATGCCCCAAGTGTCACCGGGCATGATAAACTCATTACCCTACAGCTCATAGATATCGTTTTCCCGTAGAACGTAAAGACCAAGCTACAAGGCACAGCAGACACGTTGGTGAACTTCGACACTAACACTGTACAACCAGCACAACAGAAATCAGTAAGAACATTAATTTTTTTCATTCATTATTGGAAATTCATTACCAATGTGACCCGGGTTCAAGTCCTAACGTTATCGGTGTCGTATGTGAGTAGAGTTGTTTGTTAGTTCTCTCCTGTGCTTCAAGAGTTTTTCTCCATGTTCTCCGGTTTTCCTCCCTCCTCAAAAATCAACTACTAAATTCCAATAGACCCTCTTTTCGAGTTCCAAATTACCGCTGTGTTTCTTGATTACAGACTCATTTACTCAGGGTTAGCCTCGATTTTGTGAAGAATATTTAAGGTATTCCAGTCAAGTCCGTCAAGTTTCAAAGTGTTCGTATTGTTGAAGTTGTGCATTCTTTACTTTACCGTTGGTATTTGCGAGTAATTAGACGCTGATACGAGGCTAAGCCTGACATCGGGTAGAATTCTATTGTTCTATGCGACATGAACTTACAGTTGAGAGATTTTCAAAGATCGGTATAATTTCACGAATACATTATAGGATATGCATCATTAACTTATTTTCCGTTAACACTGATTGGCTAGACCAAAGACAAAGAACTGTCAAACGCAAATGATTGACAGCATTGAACTCCCTTGAGTCATATCAGGGTAAACATTTTGATTGACATCACTTGATACATAGTTAATATTAACTATTCTTGATATGACCAGGAAAAATTATTCGAATGATAGTTAAAGTCTCAATGAGTGATCACAGGAATGACTTGTTGTGTTTTTCTTGACAACCGATCGGAAGTCGAGAAGTAAACTAAAGCGACTTTATTTGGGTTAAAGTTAACCATTTCCCATATGAAAACTTTTCGACTTCTTAAGTGATTGTAGAAATATGAGCTAAATCATCAACTCTTTGAAAAATCTTCATACTTCAGTTCGTTCATATAGGCAAACTTTAAATAGCATTTAATGGCAAAGATATGCGATTTTCACGTTATTTTTTTCGGATCTTGCAAGTGGAACTCCAGTTCTACAAAAGCCGTATGGAAACTTTTTAAGTTAAGTGCTTCTTCATGCCAGAAATAAGCGTTTTTGATGACAACTACGGGCATTTTGGCCTATTTTCTTTGTAAATGAGCGCGAGCAGTCGAGCTGAACATTTGAATTTGGCGCTTTTGAGCTCATGAATGTCCCGGATGTGACGCCCCATTCTGCCCGATGAGTAAATGAGTCTGTAATCAAGAAACACAGCGGTAATTTGGAACTCGAAACTGGACTATTCGATCTTTGAGCTTTCACCTAGTTGAAGTCTAGTTGTGATTGTCCCACGCTGTGATAAAACAGCTAAAGCTTGATACATTTTTTTTAGATTTATCAACTAACTAAAGAAATGAGACTCATTCATCCCCATAAGATGATTTGTCATTCTTTTAGAATCAATGAAATAAACTTGGGCACTCGGCTAATTCAGACAATTTTGTGAAGAGATTCTAGCTAAAATAGATTCATTTGAAGCCCTAGTAAGCAGACGTACAATGACTGATAGTGCAGTTTTCGTATGACTGTGAAAAAATCACGGCACGAACACGGCCATGACACGGCAAGGGATACGCCAGACCAATCACATTGCACGAGAATTTACTCTCCATCCAATCAAATACCCGGAACACGGCATAAACACGGCGCGGACACGGTCACGCCAAGATCACGGCACTTTTAGACCAATCATATTGCGCGTGAAAAATCAGCCAATTAAAATTCTAGGAAGTATCACGGTCATGTCACTGCACGTCACGCTTACGGCACTGAGCTTTTCACAGTCATACGAAAACTGCACTATATACACCTATTTAAAAAACCGCTGTCTGAGACACGGAGTATAGCTCGCTGCAAATTGTAACATATTAACGGCCCCAATTCAAAATAACAAATCCAGGATCCCTTAACTTCCTACCTTCTTTATGACTTTGCAACTCAAGACTAAACCACAATCAAACAGAGAAATTAATTAGTGGTTTTGAACCATTTACAAGAGAGTAAAAAAGACTTAAAGATGGCGGACTTGACACCACAAACATGGCGGTGACGATTTACCGAATGAGAAATATGGGACTCTAATGATTGTTAGCTGCACGGCTGCTAATAGCGTCGTAGTATGTAGCCCGTAAAGTCCTCCACTGGTCATAAATGTAAAGCGCATTGAGACAATGTGAAATGCGCTATATTCTACTCTTCCCAGTAGACCGAGGTAGTTGTGATTTTTTAATCGCCTTCGTAGCGTCTGTTATGTTATCCGCAAGTACATTTCTAATCGACCACGTGATGCCAATGTTGTACCACGTGGACATGTTTTTTACACCACGTGGTCAAAATTCAGTCAAGTTTTAATCACGTGGTGTAAAAAACTTGTCCTCGTGGTACAACATTGGCATCACGTGGTCGATTTGAAATGTACTTGCAGATAACATAACAGACGCTACGAAGGCGATTAAAAAATCACAACTACCTCGGTCTACTGGGAAGAGTAGTAAAAACTTACCAATTTAAGAATGAAATATGTGGTATATGAAAGAATTATACTTTCTTGTGTTCCAGGAACGTCTTAAAAAACTTGTTAATAAACTTCAGATTGAAGCCAACAACATTGTGGTAAGTTTGTCACACTTAATCAAGGGCCCATAAGGGACAGAAAGGGACTCTTGCGACTGTCCTTCACATATCTTAATTTATGGAAATTTATTTTAAGATATGCGGACGCCTTTTGAATAACTTCCGCTTCAAACGGCTGATAAATCAACTGCAGGATTCAAAGACAGTCGATTTTTAAGCTTTTGAATTATTTAAAAATACTAGTTTCTAATTAGAACATCAGAAATCTTTGAAGCCTGCCAATTTGGAAAGGGATACTGATAGGAATAATGATACTGATAAGACGGTCATCTTGAATTATCGGATGCCGCGAGAGAACAAACGTAGAAACATTATAATGCATAGAGTGGCGAATAATTTAATTTAAAGTCTTGGTTTTTAACATATTGTTCCAACTGACAGGGCAGAAAAACGGGTTCTACTTTCGACGTTTATGCGTTAATAAGCTTTATATTTCATAAACAGGCTCTTTTGGGGCTGATTAACAAAATACCAAAATTTGGGGAAATTTAAGGAATGCGTTTTTGAGATATAACGCCCTGAACGTTGAGAGAGATGATATTTTGATCAGCACAAAAACTAACATTTTCGCTAATGCCTCGAAAGTAGACTTGCTCGAGGTTAGCAGAATTTTGTGAAAAGTTTAATGCACAAGAGACACGAATGAAACACTAAACGTTTTTTAGCATGAATGAGAGATAAAGTAAAAAATTGCGAAAGTAGCAGCCTTGTCGTTTTTCTGCTCTGTCGTTCCAAATTCAATTGCTTTTTAGATTAAAGTTAGTATATAAAAGACTCTTTTAAAAAGACATCGTGACGGCTGTGCAGTCTAGAAAATCACTTTTCCAATGACTTGCTTCCTATGCATTCCATAATATCTTACTGCGGTTTTCCATATTCTGGAAACTCCAACATTCCAACGGCTTGTCGTGAAATTGGTTTTTCACTGCCGCAATTCAAGAACATAAAAGGTACCGACTGATTATTTTTGATTGACGGCAGCGAAAAACCAAATTTCAACGTGCAGCTTGAAACTACCGAGTTGCAGAATATAGAAAACCGCAGTAATACAGCAATATAATTCAAGATGGCCGCCGTGCACGGTAATAGTAAGGCCAATTTTACTATAGACCCCTCGCATGTGACGTCAAGACAGCTCGATCTGGGGGACAAAACACTAAAGAATTCCAATTTTTCTGGTCCTATGCTTCCAAAAATCTGATGCATGGACGCAAAGATTTCAATAGATCGGACAAGCAGCAGCAACAAGGCAAGACTTTATTGTTAAATATAAGTTTTTTCTTTCTTGTTTAGAATGGTGTGGACAAAATTGGTAATGATTTAGTTAAGATTGAGAAATTTATCGTAGATGACGCCGTAAGAATAGCAGTACAGGTACGTACTATACGCCATTAATGGTTCTGTCATGATTTATAAAATGTTATTGAACCCTGAAACAACCTCTGGGCTGATCTAAGTCAGGGCACGGCTAACTCACAGATAGAACCCGGAAACAATATAAGTCAGATATAAGTCAGGGCATGGCTAATTAACTGGCAGATAGAACCCTGAAACAACCTCTGGGCTGATCTAAGTCAGGGCATGGCTAACTCATAGATCAAACCCTGAAACAACCTCTGGGCTGATCTAAGTCAGGGCACGGCTACCTCACAGATTGAACCTTTAACAACCTCTGGGCTGATCTAAGTCAGGGCACGGCTAACTCGCAGAGAGAATAAAGGTAGACTCCTAACAAACTCGAACTGAACAACACCGAACACCAGACTATACTACCACCATGTTTCCCTTCATACTGGGTTGCCTGTGGCAGTCCAGTCTAAAAATGCGTTGCGTTTCTCCGTATTTTTCTGGGTCAGTAAATGCCAAAATTGTGCAATAGTACCGACCTAGTGTTCTTCACGGCACTACCCAAGAATCCTTTGCGGATATATGATACCGATACTGTGTTAAGTGTGATTTATATTCAAGTGACAGTTGCCAATCAATGTCTAATTTATCAAAGTGATTGATTAGGGGCGGGGCTGCAATTCACGTGTCGAAAATTAATGTCTACGCATATTCTTTTTTTCGTTAGTTGCCAAAAATTCAAGGCTCAATGCAGGATTAGGAATTACTCGTGTGTATAAACTGACCAAGAAAGTTCAAGATGCCGTGAAAAGTCTTTCTTTTATTTGTGTACTCAAATTTTTAATTTAGCTTCTCAAAGCAAAAGCTCTAACTTAAACTATAGGAAAATAAGACTTCAAATCTTCCCGTGAGTGAACAAATTCCATTTCAATTTCCCGTGGTACTGATCGCCTTCACTTTGCTTTAAGTCATTTTTACTCTCCAGATTCTTTGCTTGAGATCTAATAATGCTAGCGCTATAAACGATTATAGAAAGCTTAAATAGGTTTGTTCGAGTTTTAAGTTTGGTTTGTGCTTTCGTGTGGATTGAGCTGGATTTTTAAAAATAGATGGAACTGCCGGCCATTTAATTGAAATTTTTACTCTTTGAAAATACTACAATGAAATACTTCTTTTCCCCCCAGGGATTTTCCTCTACTAGATTTCAATTTGACGGATTTGGGTAGACAAGAATAGGTTAGTCAAAATAGAAAAGTTTCACTATTCTATTTTCTATTACTTCAAATAAAAAATAAATAAATAAGAAAAAAAGGGGGGAAAAATAGAATAAAAAGGAAAAAAAAAAAAAAAAAAAAAAAAAGAAAAGAAAAAAGGAAGAAAAAAGGTCACCCATCCAAGTGCAAACCCTCCTCAAACGAGCTTGACTCAGTATCTTGAACGACAGCGATTTATCCACTGGACCACGGTTCCAGGTGAATCAGCATAACAATAGCCGTGAAAACAATGCACCGAATAGACTAGACTTTTTAACATTAAATTGTCAACCGATTCCGTGCGTGGCAGAGATGCAAGGGATTAGCCGATATGGTCTGGGGGCCGGCTGGTCTCTCCCCTGATGCTTCGGCTAGAACATTTTCTTGCGTAATTCGTACAACCAAGGGCAGAAGGATTTAATCGCCGTCAGGTCCGAAGTCCATACGCCGCCTCAGCTCTGCGGATGTCTCGGGGGTATGGCAAAGTAGAATCGTATTTTTTGAATTTCTTTTGGTGGGTTCAAATCCCATCTTATCCACACAAGATTTTTCTTTTTTTTTTTTGAAATCCATTTTTTATAAGATTTAAATCTTCAACAATAAGGCAATCGTTTTTGAGAAAAAAGATCTATTCCTAGTCGGTTGCTTATAAGCCTGTATAAGTTCGATCAGACGTTATCAGTCATATGAGCAATATCGATCCGCGAAAACTTGAGCTATGCTTTCTTAGTTTGCTGACAATACCATTTACTGCACTTGGATCTCTATATCACATGCCCGCAAAGGACTAGTGGCTGGTGCCGTGAACACTTCTGGGTACTGGATGATTCTGACTGAGAACATTGGAATATTTGATATTGTTGCGTCATCTATGGCGCAAAATCAAATTTACAAGTAATGTGACATAACGCAATACTATTTATTCTATAGGCTGAAAAAGGGCAGAACCTGCAATCATTTAAATGTTATGTAGAGAACACCATTCTAGTTTCCATGAAACATTCCATTTTCTTTTGGCTAACATTGCAAACTTCTTCAGCTGTACTACTCCTCTGTGCATGATACAGGCAACCCAGTGAACGCCTATAGAGCGTTCTGTTAACATATATAATAGTTATAACATTTTTTATCCAACGAAAGAAAATATAATTCAATAGTTCGTTAATGTTTCCTTGTGTGAACTATTTTGACAGGGTGTCACAAAGCATACTGATAATATATTGAACGACGTCGATCAGTTGTTAGATCACGTGATCAATCAGGTAGGCAAAGCCCCTCTGTGTTCATTGGTGGATTTATTACTCATTACGCATACAGGTCCATTATGATGTAGGTCGTTGTATGCCCATCCATAACATGTACCATTCACTAACATCTTACTTATTACACATACAGGTCCGTTATGATGTAGGTCGCTGTAGGCCCATCCATAACATGTACCATTCATTAACTTTTTACTTATTACATATACAGGTCCGTTATGATGTAGGTCGCTGTAGGCCCATCCATGACGTGTACCATTCATTAACGTTTTACTTATTACATATACAGGTCCGTTTTGATGTAGGTCGCTGTAGGCCCGTCCATAACATGTACTCTTCAATCACATCCAATGTTTGTTCAGACTACTTTGGAAACCTTGTAAGTATTCCGCAACGGAACTTTTTTAGAGCAGTATTCTTAATAGTAGGAAACAGTACGAAGCCGTAATTACGCGTTGTGCTTGGATTAATTACAGCAAGACAATGAGAAGCCATTTCAATGTTACGGCAAGCTGTACTGTATACGAGCTGTGTAGCTGTCGTTATACCATCACTAAGAAACCCTGCTCTACGGCATGTTGTACGGTGTACGTGCTGTAAGTCAGTACCTTATGTTTGCCACTTATACCATAACCACTTTACGGTATCGCCGTACCGTGTCACGTAATGTAAGTCCAACAACTTACCTCATTAACATTGTGTCCCTTCTTTAGACCATCGTTGTGGCATTGTTTCTTAATGTCTAGGAATTGGTCCCAGTAGCTTAGGTTTTCTTACTGTTGCTTTATTACGGCCAACAGAACGCATCGTGGATTGGTTTTGGGCTCTGTGCACTCTTCTCTTATTTGATCATTATCCTTACCTTACGTGCTGCCAAGCACTTCCGTAGATCTCACCAAAATGATGTTAGAGATTCAGGTTAGATCAGTAGTCCCCTTCACAGTTCCCTGAGCCATCTTGAAAGGTAGCCGTGCCTCTACATCGAGGGTACAGACGAACGGTGAGCTTGCAATGATAGATATATATGAATAATTGTCCAAGGTATTAAAAAAGGTCTCTATCATTGCAAGCTCGCCGTTCTTCGTGCTTCGATGCAAAGGCACAGCTACCTTTCAAGATGGCGTAGAGAGCTGTGAAGGGGACTATCAGCATCAAATACGAATGACAGCAGAGGAGTGTTTATTTAGCACTCGGATTGACTGACAAAATGATTTCAGACCACGTGTTTTACTCTCCCGTGAGACTAAAATTCTTTGTTTGAGTCGTAGCCATATTCATGTGTTTTTTCATGTGCAACCGTTAAACAAAGTAATGATACTCAAGGGATTGACACATGGTCTGTATCGATAAAACATTAGGTGGAAAGTGTATTATGTAGACCCCTTGCATGTCACGTCAAAGCAGCTCGATCTGGGGGACAAAACAAAAGAATTCCAATCTCTCGTTTTGTCCCCTAGTTGCATTCCAGAGCGATGCAAGGGGTCTATAGCATTACTAACACGGCTAACTCACAGATCAAACCCTGAAACAACCTCTGGGCTGATCTAAGTCAGGGCACGGCTAACTGACAGATCGAACCCTGAAACAACCTCTGGGCTGATCTAAGTCAGGGCACGGCTAACTCACAGATAGAACCCGGAAACAATATAAGTCAGATATAAGTCAGGGCATGGCTAATTAACTGGCAGATTGAACCCTGAAACAACCTCTGGGCTGATCTAAGTCAGGGCACGGCTAACTCACAGATAGAACCCGGAAACAATATAAGTCAGATATAAGTCAGGGCATGGCTAATTAACTGGCAGATTGAACCCTGAAACAACCTCTGGGCTGATCTAAGTCAGGGTATGGCTAACACACAGATTGAAGCCTGAAACAACCTCTGGGCTGATCAAGGCTAACACACAGATCGAAACGTGAAACTACTAAAGCTAATCTTGTCTAACTGATTCATCTTATCGTGTTTTAGGTCATGGTACCGATCTTTTACAAATGGCAACTTCTCTCTAACCATCCTTCTCCTACTAACACCGTGTGTAAGCTGCTTTTAATAATTATAGTAATAGTAACAATACACTCTTATTCCAACCAATGTCTAATGTAGTATTCTACAGGGGAAAAAATTGAGAAAAATGGCCAGCATTTAGTAATACTAGTTACAACAATAACACTCAAATACCTTACCTGACGTCATCATCATTAACATATTGGAAGACTTAGAGACGCATCACTCAATTCAAGAAATATTTTACCAATCAACTATTTACTTTATGCAGAACCAGTACTGAATGTATTGTCAAAGGGTTCATTTGCACTTTAACAATATAGCCAACGCGTGGTCTTCTATCGTTGTGCCAATTTTCATGCTTGTAACCAAAACCAAATTCTGAGCCATGTTCCTGCACACAGCACGCGCGCGCGTTTCTCTCTTTACAATTAATCATTGATTAATACTCGCTTAAAACTCGTTTAGTACTCGTTTAATATTCGTTTAATACTCGTTTAATACTCGTTTAATACTCGTTTAGTACTCGTTTAATACTCGATTAATACTCGTTTAGTACTCGTTTAGTACTCGTTTAATGCTCGTTTTATATCTCGACAGACAAGTGGGACGACAACGTCGAGATGCCGTGGGAGTCAGGTTTCGAAATGAATGAGCCAAAACATCAGCTGATCGGGACATGATGTTACCAAGGAAACACTTCAAGTTTTTTTTTGTAATGTAAAATATGGCGGACGTGATTGTCCTTTTTCATTTGACGTCATACCCGCCATGTTGGTTGACTTGAACAAAAAGATTTGGTATTGGTTTTATTTTGTCATGTCATCCAACATAGCGGCCATGTCTTTCACTTAGTTACCATGATGCTTTGCGTGCCCCATTTCAGTTAGATCGGGAGAAGTACAGCAGCTGATTCGATTAACTTCAAAAAGGATTTCTTACTAAAAATTGAATATCACAGTCGGTATTGCTGCGACAGAGGTTGAAATGTTGTTAAAGTATTGGCTACAATAGGCCTCTTTCTTGTTCAATACAAACCTGTTTTTGATTCCATATAAAGTCATTTAAACACGTTTGAACGGTTGCAAACGATTTGATAAACCTGCAGAAATGGGTCGGTATTCGAGATCAAAGCGTTAAATCTACTGAATAATAAATTGGGGGAAAAATCGTCGACCCCGCTCGAGCTATTTTTGGGCTAGTTTAAATTCTCTTTTCACCGAAAAGATTTGAACCACTATTCCCTTACGGGAAGTAATATTACAAAAAATATATATATGACTGTAAGAATTTGAAAATAATTTCGTCTGATTCTCTTGAAAATATTATAGCGCTTGAATGCTGCACTATTCGTTCAAAAACTATAGATAAGAATAATTCCATTTGGAAATCGTTTCTAATCCGAAATTTTTATGATTTGTTATCCGAGAAAACTTATACACGTCTCAAAATTATAATAACTTAATTTTTAAACATTTTATAAGTCTTTTTTATAATAACAATATATGGGGATATTTAATGCCGAATTTAAAAAGGTATAAAATAATTATTATTTATTTATAATTAATCGCTTCATACACGTTTTATACATGTACAAGATTTCCAAATTAATTTTTGGTGATAAATAATGAAGTAGGTCGTAAACGAGATAAAATATTATTCAATAAATATTCAGATAAAATGAGATGAATAAATTGAAAAAAAAAACCTTAGCAATTTGAACCTTCATTAATAGTTTGACGAGTCTCATCTTTTACAATTGTAAAATAATTGGAATAGTACGCGCGCTACGATTGGTCAAAAACTATGTTTGATGAGGGTATCAAAACACGCTCGCGTCATCCTTTACAAATACATCAGAATAATACGATACTTTTTTCCGTTTTTGTTATTTTATAAAACAGATCAAAACACAGTTTTACGTGTTTGATACTCTGATCAAAACACGCGGGTTGAGAACACGAGACGGCGTAGGAAACCACGACGCGTATTAATCAAAATTCAAAGAGGTTTCAGTGCTCGCTCGCGACAAAATAGGATTTTGGTGGACTTCAATCAATGTGTGCCCATGACATTTATAGAGTTTTAGATTTACATTCACGGCAAACAATTTTCAAACGGCTTTCAATTCCTCATTTTTTTCTCGATGTAGTTGTCTCTTCGAGTTTTCCCCTTTCATTTCTTTGTGAATACCCCGGATTTCAAAGTTTTTTTATCTCCCAACCGCCAACCGGTTGGCGATGTTGGCCGAGCATCGGAATTTCATGTGAGGTCTTGTCTTAGTCCGAGTCCCGGCTGGACCAACATTTTGCAAATGGTTAGTTTCAAGTGTCTCGGATGACCACTTTAAATATTAGTTCCCTTTCATCCACACTTCATCATTACTAACGAATATCGGAGGGACGTAGAAGAACCACTGAGGACGTAAAGAAACCATAGCGCGCAAAGGGTCAAGGGAAGTACAGGCATCCCAGCCACTTTTTAGGCAAATTTGATAGGAAATATAGGCTGTGCAAGTTCTAAATATAGGAAAATATAGGATTTTTCCCCAAAAATATATGCACTTTATAGGAGCTAAGATAGCTTTTCGGTGGCGTAACCAGGGATCTTGCAGGGAGGGTGCACAGGCAATGATTTGCAGAACTAAAAAGCCATTAAAAAAAAAAAAAAAAAAAAAAAAAAAAAAAAAAAAAACCCAAAAAAAAAAAAAAAAAAAAAAGGGGGCCATTTTATTTCCTTCGCCAAATATGCTAAACAGTGTAAAATATAAATGTATCAATCAGCAGTCGTCCTATTTATAGGAAATATAGGAGGTTTTCTTTAAATATAGGCTCTTTATAGGATCCTATACAAATTATAGGAAATATAGGATATATAGGAGGTCTGGGATGCCTGCAAGTAGGATAAGAAAGAGACGTCTCTCTTCTTTACCCTCTTTCCTTGACCCTTTGCGCGCGCTCTTAAAATAAGAGACGATTGGGGACGAGTCAGGTGTAGATATATACCAATAAAGACATCGATAGTGTTCTGTCAACGAGTATAATTTAAATATTCAAACCCTGATCATCAAGGTCTGAACGACTCAACCCTAATGTTTTCTTGTACATCTGTTCGCATGTCATATTTGCACCATGGTGCCAAAGGTTATTCTATAAAACACATCCATGGTAAGTCTGACTTTTTTCTCTCACATCTGTTTGCAAGTCATATTTGCACCATGGTGCCAAAGGTTTTCTACATGAACACTTCAATACTATTCTGAGACCTCTGGGACTATGGTAACTCGAACTTAACTTTGGAATCATTGCTTCATAGTTTCTGAAGCAAAATACCACAAAACTCAACAGAAGAGTTTATTATTTTGGAACTGCAGCTGAATAGACCTCTTCGGCTCTGACGTAATGTTTTCCCATTTCAGACCACATGTCATTCCCTAGAGTATCATTTCTTTGTTTGCGCTCGGTTGCACATGAGAAGACACATGAATATGGATACAACTCAAACAAAGAATCCTATTCTCAAGGGACTGACACGTGGTCTGAAATGGGAAAACATTACCCCAAGCCGAAGAGGTCTATTGATCGCTGCTATAACACAAGTAGATTGCAGATTTACATGTCCAGTGTATATATGCACCTAAAACACCCTACATAACCTCAACTGTGCTCAATGGCTAAAATCGATCCTCACAAAACTCTTGCAATAATAATTACTGATTTTCTTGAGTAGTATATCTGTTAAGTGGGGGTTGAATTGGGTAAGGGTGAAATGGATGAGGGTGGTAGTGGTGAGCCGATTGGTTGGGATGTATTCCCTGCCAGGGTTTGAGAGTTCATCGGGCTGGCTGCCTGACCTGAGGCCAGTCTCTGTTGTTCTTGTCTGACGACTGGATCTGCAGAGTAAAAACATTTCTTATCAGTGAAGACTGTTTTCGGATTCGAAAAGTACCGATTGTTACAGACCTCCTTGGCTCTGGCCCTCCCAGGCGTAAAGTTTCCCATTTCAGACCACGTGTCATTTCCTAGAGAATCATTTCTTTGTTTAACGGTTGCGCTCGATTGCACATGAGAAGACACATGAATATAAATGCAACTCAAACGAAGAATCTTATTCTCAAGGGAATGACACGTGGTCTAAAATGGGAAAACATTACGCCCAAGCAGAGGAGATCTATTACAGGATTCATTTACTCAGAGCTAGCCTAACCTGGTCCCAGAGATTTCTTTCTTGCAGGCTTAGCAATGATGCATAACAATGAAAAATACTGAACGATCATGTGATCAACTTCATCCCAAATAATATAATAATAACGATTAGTTCTTTCCTAAGTCTGATAGGCCTCATGCATTGTGGTATAGCTTGAGTACTAATAGTGATACCATAACAAGGTTGGGAATAGAGGCCTTTTGTGAGTTCGATAAACAGGATGCGGCATTCTGATCTAGTTAAGGTACAAATACATGACCAAGACATGATAAACGTAAGATGTTTGTACCCAAGCTAGACCACAATGCACTATGGTCGCTATCTCAAAAAATCTTTAGTATATTCATAATATTCTAAAGACGTTTGCAAGGTTAAAGTCCTTTGCAGCGTACAATTACTTACAAAAGTATGGGTGTTCCATTGCTTCTCTAGCAGTTAGACGTTCCTGGAAGGGATAACAACAAGAAGAAATGTCAAGCATGGAAGTCCAGACACACAACCAATAATGAAATATATAAAATCAAAAGTAGAGATGGTCTTAGTCGACAGGAGTGCAAGCCATTCAATACTTAAAACACAAGTGCTCCGAAAAGACCTCCAGGTTACTTCAAATCTTATTGAACCCTGAAACAACATTTGGACACGGCTAACTCACAGATCTAATCCTGAAACAACCTTTAAGCTGATCAAAGTCTGGGCACGGCTAACTCATAGATTGAACCCTAAAACAACCTCTGAGCTGATCTAAGTCAGCTCTATATCAAATCAAAAGTTAGAGATGGTCTTAGTCGACAGCAGTGCAAACCATTCAATACTTAAAACACAAGTGCTCCGAAAAGAACTCCAGGTTACTTCAAATCTTATTGAACCCTGAAACAACCTCTGGGCTGATCTAAGTCAGGGCACAACTAACTCACAGATCGAACCCTGAAACAACCTCTGGGTTATCCTTGGAATCAAGGGAGAGACCTAACAAACTCGAGACAAATGCACTTTCACTACACCATTCTTGATTCTTTATATAACTCACAGTCCAAGTTTAACTGAACAAATTTGAGGGTTGGGGTACTGGAAAGCCCAGAGTATAAGAAAGACCTAACAAACTCTACTTGCATGTTATGCTGAAGGCGATAGGTGAATACACTATGGTTAAGTCATCATCAACATCCCTCACAACTTTAAAGCCCCCAAATATAGAGTTGTGCTCTAACCTTGGGGTGGAGTCATGAAGAAATAAATTGATATTTTAGAAAATTGAGGCTGCGTGTATATTTTGCAATGCAGGGTGGTCATACAAAGAATAAATTCACAAAGACTAAGCAAGTGATACAGCTAGCATATAGAATCGATTCTAAAAGAAGAGCCGAGGACCAGAGAATGCTTTTTTAATGTGAAGTTAGTTATACAGAGGTTAATTCACAGCCCTATGAGATTAGCGGATTAGCAGCTTATGAGTTTGTGATCTGTTACTGAACCATACTTAATGAATTGACCCAATTCCTTGTTCTCCCATTTCAGACAACCTGTCATTCTCTTGAGTATCATTTTTTGTCTACCAATCTCTTTAGTACAATTTCTTTGTTTAATAGTTGTGCCTGAGAGGACTGCCACATGAATATAATAAATATAGAAGTTGCTACAAAAAATAATTTCTTTCTCAATGGAATGACAAATGGTCTGAAATGGGAAAACATTATGCTCATGCGAAAAGGCCCACAGGGGTGTAGCCAGGATTTTGCCTTGGGGGGAACCAAACCCATTTTCAGAACATCAGAAAGTCGAACTAATCATGTGACTACATAAATGCTTTGGTTTCTAAAGTATGAGGAAGGGGAGCGGGGCACCCTTGGCCCTCCTGGCTACACCCCTTGCTACTCCCCCTTCCACGCCCCTGCCCCATTAAGCTGGTGTACCTGGATATCATATCTTAGCAGCTTGTCCAGCAAATCAAAGCTCTCTGGACTAACAAGGTGTGCATTTTCAGTGTGTTCAAATCGTTCCCATTTCTTTTTTGAATGGCTGTAAGAAAAAGAGATTTATGAGAAGCACAATACCTGAATATCATATCTTAGGAGGCGATCCAGCAAATCAAGCGCTTCTGGGCTAACCAGGTGTTCATTTTCGGCATGTTTAAATCTTTCCCATCTCTTTTTTGAATGCCTGTGAAAGCAGCAAATAATAAATATTGCCACTAAATAGAATTCTCTTTGCACCATGGCTGTTTAGTGCACTGTTTTTTGCTCCTTTTTTTCTCCCTGAATTTCCTGCCTGCCCTTATATGCTATCTATCTATTTACTGCCTGCTGTTGTTCACACAGGGACTCATACATTGCTTATCTCATACATATATCACATATACTACCGTTAATTTTCTTTTGCTGTACTAATGATAAGTCTATAGATCCCTTTTTACTACTGTAGTTCCCTATCTGCAAGGGGGTCATAGCCTGCGTCACATCCGGAATTTTCTTTGTAAATATTATTCGAAAGAAAAGGCCATATGGAACACAGGCTAGGGGGTCAAAACAAGAAAACTCTTTTCCTGAGATTTGGAAATATTTCTCATGTACATGTTTTTCTTATATTAATTTTGTTTTGAACCCCAGATTGGCATAAAAAAGGAACATAGACCTTTTTCATTCAGAAGTCATGTTGGCTAATAAGATAGATTTTTACCTCATTATTCAAGCACTTCAAGATGAGTTTTAAAGGGCAGAAATAAAGGCTTTAGAAGGATGTTTGTGTTATTGACCTCCACTAGCAGACTCCTTTGCACTTTTTTTGTTTAGTTAATTAGCACCAATAGACGACTTTCATAACTCAGTTTTTTCAGATAGAGAAAATGAAGCCTTTTTACCAGAAACTATTAATGCTATCTGAGAAAATACTTCACGGAAACTAACTAAGAGTTGCCTCGTTTTGGTACATTTTCAAAACTTCAAATGCTCACATCTTGTAAAGGATTTATTAATTTAAGTAGAAACTCACACGCCTTATCTAAATCAACAAGATCAATGATTTAAAAGGGTTTTCACTCCAAAAACATTGACTTTTAATGTTTATGCAAATTAGCAGCAGCCAGTAATGAAAGTCATGTATTGTCTTATTATGTCAATTGTCTACTATTCTCATGAGGGAATACAAATTCAAAGCATCTTGGTAATGGGAGTCAAATGACGCTATCATGCAAACATCCAATTCTCGTGGAAATAAACATGTCTGCTGCATGACAAAGGTCTAATGAGTGACTACTAACGCATGCAGCAAGAGTAGAAATAGGCACACAAATACATGCAACTGCTTGCTTACCTCCCTAAGATATCATTGAACCTTGGGTCTAGTTCTACGTGGTACTTTTCAATGTAATCAAACAGGTCTTCTGTTCCAAGAACCTTGGCTATCCTTACCAACTGTAACATTATTAAAATGTCTTGTGTTAAACAAAGGTTTTAAGTCAGTAGAGTGATTTTAATTAACCCGTGAAAGAAAAATGACTATCACTTTTAGTTAGCAATAGTTGATAACAAAAGAGAAAACAATGGGTTTCGAGTCTACAGTAATGATGAAAAGGTAAATTATACACCATGAAAAAAATGAAAAAACTTACTGACGTTTCGGACGCTAGTCCTTCGTTGGAGTAAAAGGAGGGTTTAGAGTCTACTACTAACTATTATGCTTACTATTTTTACACGGGTTAGATTAAATCACTCTAATATGCACTCTTCGGGAACTTAGTGACACAAGTTTCAATCACTATATAGGACATAGTTGAAGTATAACAAACACTACAACACTGTTAAATTAGCTTGCAGTATTAGCACGCATCCATAATTCTATGGACTGCCCAGTGATGTCATTGTTAGAATGATTTTGTTAGAATGAAAGTAAATATTTCTAGAATAAACAATGAAATGTTTTAAGTTTTGTCATGTTATAAGAGAAATTTGCTTGTTCATGCATGTGTCCAACAAGTTATGGATGCATGTGAAAGGTCGCAAGGCACGAAAGAAGCATGAGAGTTGCATATTTGAGGCATAACTGAGTGCTATTTCTAAGTTCTGGAGTGCATGCTTTAAGCAACCTCCCAAGGGTATCCAGACCTCATGGACTCACTCTAAACACGGACCATTTCAAATAGGCATTTCCCATTGCTTGAATTACTGCAAAACATTGGTTCCTGTGATGTCAGAGCACTTGCAGGATTCAAACTAAAGACTTGAGAGTAGAGAACTGAGTGCAGTTACAGCGCTTCTCAATTACACGTGCGAAATCGTGATTTTTTTTTACGTGACATAATAGAGTTTTGGTGGACACCAATCAAAGAGTTTACCAGCATTGTTGGAAAACACAAATCTTTTAAGGGCACATGGCTATGGAATGTCTTGGAAATGCACTGATTGACGACCACCAAAACCTACTTCATCACAATGGCAAATTGTACGATTTCATGTGTGTGATTGTGAAGCAATGTAAATGCTACAGCATGCTAGACTATAGACCCCTTGCATGTGACTTCAAAATAGCTTAATTTGGAGTGAACAAAACCAGAGAATTTTAATCTCCTGAGAAATGGAAACCTGTTGCTATGTCTTCAAAATTGAGCCTTATTCTGACATACTGCAAGGGGTCTTTAAAAAAAGGGATAGTAATGGCAAGGTATTCACTATGTGCCCACTGTTTTCAACAGAAAGTCAAACAAAACTAACAATCATTTACCTGATCATAGTTGTCATGCCCGTGGAAGAATGGTTCTTTTCTGAATATCTGCAGCAAGAGAACATGATTCAGAATCATCTAGCTACAACATTAATTATTTTTCAATATAGTACAATTGCTTTGTTTCAACCAGCTGATAAAAGTCTTTGAATTATCTCCTTGTCTGCTCCGAATGGTGGCCAAACACTGACCACCATGCGCTGTCAACCAGAAAGAAACTTGCAATTCAGCTGATGAATATTCCGCACGAAACATGAAAAGAAGTGAAGTGAAAGCCAGCAATTCCTAAGTAGGATTCTAAAGGATCTTACCAGATCTTACAGATTTAAACAAGGGGATATGACAAAAGAAGCTAATTTAAATTAAAAAATATACTAGAATTCTTTCTGCCAGCAATAGGGTCATGGATGAGATCCTTTGTAGGAACAGGATCCTGGGTAGGATCCCGAGCATCCTATACAGGATTACATTCCTATGTAAGATATTTTCTTCATATACATGTATTATAACACATCAACCTTGTCTTTTTCCATCCAATTATAATAGGACGTTTGCATGATGCTTCGTGAATTTTCTTTCTTATTTAAATCTGTATTCCCTCATGAGAATAGTAAGACAATTGGTGCTAATTAACTGAAAAAAAAGAAACTGTGATAGGGAGTCTGGTAGTAGAGGTCATCGTGCAAACGTCCTATTATAATAGATAAAGACCACTAATAAATTACATATACATACCATGCTTGCCAGCATACAGCCAAAACTCCACATATCTAACGAATAGTCATATTCCTGATGATCAACTAGTAATTCAGGCCCTTTGAAGTATCGTGACGCTACCCGTACATTATACTCCTGGCCTGGGTGATAGAATTCTGCTAATCCCCAATCTATTAGTCTCAGCTGCAAATCAACCAGATAAAATCATGGGATGTTAGTAAATATTTGTTACAAAGAGAAGAATAAGTCAACATTTCTAGTATGAATTCAGGAATGAATTACAGTGCAACTACCTGTAACCGGGGCCAATTGCACCAGTTAGACAAGATTAGACAAGAGAACCAATTAAAATGTAGAATGAAAACAATACATTTCCAACTTTGGGTAGTGGAGCCAATCAGAAATCTAGAATGCATGAGAATTGTAATTTGACCCTGATGTTACGTGTAAACAACTAGATAGCCATCGTCATTTTCTCTGTGGGAATAAAAAGGTATGTCGAAAGGCTATTGTTTTCTGCTGCTTTCTGATTGGCTCTATTACTCAAAGTTGAAAAGGTATTGTTTTTTTTCTACAATTCGATTGGCTCTTGCTGTCTAAGTGGCCCCCATTATAGTAATTGCACTGTAAGAAGTTGATTTTTGCAGGCACAAAGGAAGTTACATGAGAACCAAGAGAAAACCCATTAAAGCACAGGATACAACGAAACAACTCAACGCACACAAACACTTTGAGAATAAAACTGGTGTCATCATACTTTTCATAACAAACATAATAAAAAATGTTGGTGAATGGCCTCGGTCTGTATACATCTTTTTCAAAAAATGTTGTTATCACCAAAGGTGATATAGGGGATTGGTCATTCCAAAATCCAAGAAATGACTTGCGTTTTTCATACTTATTCTTGTCAACAACACAGAGGTAAGTGTTAAGATATCCACTAACGTTTCTAGCCAACGAAACCATCTTAGACCCCAATAATTCAAGTTTAGTTGCATGCCTTTAATTCCTTTCCATTATAGAATGACCTAAGTGCCTATCGCCATTGGCGATGACAATGTTTTTTGAAATAGGTGTATTCAAGACCTCAGGCAAAGTTTTTCCCTATCCAGACCTCCTGGCTGGTAAATAACCTCAGTCTATATCCTACCGTTTGTTTTTCATGGTCTATCATGACATTATGAGGTTTGACATCTCTGTGCATGATTCCCATACTGTGCGAATAATCCAAAGCCTGTGAATGATTACGAAGACAATTAAAACCATGCAAATATGGAAAGAAATATATACTTCTGCAACACTTTTTTTGTTCAGGCAAAATAAAATTCTCATTTTGATCAATTAATGTGCAGTTATAGATTGTTTTTCAAATAGGCCCTTTGCAGTTAACGGTCACGTGTCTGTACTGGAGGGCAAAATTTATGTCTTTATATTAAATTGGTGATTTTTTTTAGGTACTTGTAAAGAACTGAATGAAAAGATGTGTATCCAGTGTGTTACGAAATGTAGTTTTATTACGATCTCTCAAAAAAGAAAGTTTGAAAGTAGAAAGTTTGTTTGCTCTCCAGTAAATTTCACCCATGGGAATCAAGATGTTCATTCATTTGCTCTCAGTGAATTAATCAGCACGTGATTGCTGAGCTGCAAAGGGCCTATTAGTGGGAAACATATAGTACTGGCTTTCATTGTGTAACATACGTAACACTGAAATGGCTTTCCATTGTCATTTAACAATTCCTCAAACCACAACGTGTAGTTTGAGTTAACATTAGACAAAGTCTGCTTATGGCAATGATTTTGTTAATGAAATTGGCTCTTATTTGTCTTTGCCAGTAGCATTTTTTAAAATTCTCTTACCTTTAACAGCTCATACAGATAGTATCTGATGTCAAAGTCTGTAAATGTTTGGTATAGTTGCTATGGTAATAAGAAATGAACAATTAGTTAATGTCTTGGATTTTTAAGAAGTAATATTACACTCTGATTTTCTACAATATTATAGAAATAGCTCGGATTTTATTTCTAACAAATACATAGTGTGCTAACTGTCCCAGAATTACAATTATTATCATTTGATACACCATTATTTTGACTACTATTAACATTAACATCCCTACTGTAACAAACTCTTACCTTAAAATCAGTGTTGTTAACATACTCGAAGATTAATGCTGGCGTTCTTGACTAAAGCAAGAAAGAAAAAAAAACCATATGAATTGTTGCATAAATGGATAACTATATACATTCAAAGATTAGAATAGCTATTTGGGTTTAATAAAATCAAAAGGAATAATCATTGTGGATATAGATCAAAGATTTTACTTATTCATTTGTCTCATGGCTGTCCACCCAACTGGCCACAATTGTGAGAAAAATGATTAAGGTTAATCTTTGATATTTGGGTTCAGATAACTAGAACAATCAAATAAACTACTGACAAAATTTCTTCACTATAGGGTTGCTATCAAATTGAGTCCTTTTGATTTGAGTTTTGATTTTTCTCCCAAAATCTTACAGCTATTATTCCATATTCTGCACACAAATTTTGTCGGTATCCAGTGATTTTGCCCACAGACAATTTTGCCCACATATAAATAGCCTATACAAACACTATTTTTTAAGTCATAGAAAGCATGTCTGAAAAAAAAGCCAGTCAAGGTAAAATGTCGTGAGTGAAATTGGCCAGTGGGCAAAATGACTGTAATAATTAATTAGGCCTAATTCCATTTTGATATAATACTTGAATTATTTAACTATTATTCGCCAAAGACGAAGTGAATATCGTGGAATATTTACCGAGACTGCGAGTCTTATTCACTGAGGCTGAGGTAAATAATTGTTTTAGTATAAATACACGGGTGATTCTTTCAAAAAAAGAAAAAAAAGAAGATAAAAGAAGTTTTTTTCCAGTATCAGCAACAAAGCGGTTGGCCGCCATTTTGGATTATCGCTGGAGGTGATTATCGTGTGATAGTGTGAGTTTTTTTTGACCAATAAGTGCGCAAGATTTTCAATAATCACCTGTGTATTTTTACTAAAATCCATTAGTCCATGAAGCTATCGAAACATTGTGGACACTAGAGAGATAATATTTTAGCCACATCTAGACAAGCCATTATACTTACAACAGGGTCCTTGACGACATCCAAGAGGTTAATGATGTTTGGGCCACCTCTCAAATTTTCCAGAATTTTTATTTCTCTTTTTATCTTCTTCTTTTTTACGGGCTGAAAGTAATAATACAAAATACAATCATTATTATACTCATCATGGGT
Source organism: Actinia tenebrosa (assembly GCF_029948245.1). NCBI lineage: Eukaryota > Metazoa > Cnidaria > Anthozoa > Actiniaria > Actiniidae > Actinia > Actinia tenebrosa. The sequence continues at coordinate 19,335,493 of NW_028292579.1, forward strand.
GCAATGGGTGGTGTACACTGCTAATGCATCATCTTTAACCTCTGTGTGTCTGTATGAAGATAGCACGCAAAAAAAAAAAGATAAATGCATGTTGAACACTGTTACTACAGGAAAATGCTAGGGTTCAAACTATGCTGTAGTTGGAAGTCAACTACTTAAATCCAACTGGCCCAAATTTTGCTTATTAATATAGCAATATAGATTATCAAGAAAAATGGAAAAGAATTTTTAAACAATATTATATACGGTATCTGTTCATTTCCCTAAAACTATAATATCTGAAAAAGTAACAGTTCCCTAGCCAAAAACAGAAAGAAAAAAAAATTCCCTAAAACATATACTTGCAATTTTTTTTGTTTTTCTATTCTGAGTTTATAAAAGCTAAATGCCTTTTTTAAAGCTTAATCTTTTCCTATCAAAGCACCCAATTGAGACAGCTGATTAGAATCCTGCACAAACCACAATCCTACAAAGTCATCTTACCTTTAATATTTTGACTACCACTTTTTCATCATTTGTGATATTTATTGCTTCAAATACTTCACTGTATTTGCCTCTACCAAGTTTTCGTACTAGCTCATAATTGTCTTGTTGACTGCAATAAAGAAAGGAAGGAAGGAAGCAATGAAATCCTGTCACATCCAATCTTGCCTCTACACGTAATAATTAAATGAAAGAACATTCTAGATAGTGTATTATAACTTTTTTTTAAATACAATAATGGAGGCCCATTATTTTACATTGCAAGTCTTGTTTCACTAATCGAATGTTATAAGATATAACTTATTTAAGATTTATAATCATAATATGACGTTAGTAAATTAAAACAATTAAAGTGAGGTAACATACTGTAAAACTAGTTATTATGTAGCTTATGTTTTCCTGTTTCCCTAGTTTTTTTTTTTTTTATATATTCCACATTATTTTCATGGCCTTCATAGTATCTTTCTTAACAATGATTATTCTGGTTTAAATACCAAATTATTTCTATTTTCAATACGAAACAAATCGGTAGCAAAAAGCTTAAAACCTGAAACCTGTCCTAGATTTTATTTTACATGGTATTAGTCAGCATGAAGATTCAAAACATCAATATGATAACCAGATATATGACTACAGTACTAAAAATAATTTTGAAAGCAAAAATTAGACTTTCACTTTAAAGCTTAGAAACACCTAGAAATTTCTAATGCTCTAGGTTTTTTGTCTTGAATTGTATTTAGCATATATTCACTCTATTACATAACTGTTCCTAAGCTCTAAGAACCTCAGAATCTTCAATGACATTGACAATTTAATTAAGGAACATATTATAGACATTGTATTTTCCAATTCACTTGTTATGCTTTTTCTTTCCTTCAAGCAGGCCATTTTAATTGTATTTTTTAAATTACCTATTGTTTTCCAATTTCAGATCACAGGTCATTCTCAAGAGTATTATTTCTTTGTTTAAGAGTTGCACATGAGAAGACACATGAATATGGATTTGACTCCAAAAAAATCTTACTCTTAAGAGAATGACACTGTCTGAAATGGGAAACCATTATGCCTAAGCTAAAATGGTTTATAAATAAGACTAGCTCTAAGTAACAATACAAGACTAGGGTCTAGTATAATCCACATTATATGCCCTTAAATCTTGTCGTTGAAGATGTCTGATCAAATGAAGTAATGCAAAAGAAATAATTTTGTATATATTCCTTTATTTATATTCACTGAAGGTGTAGTGAAATATTGGAATATTTACAGAGACGTGAGTCTTCAAGCGGTGTGGTAAATATTTCCCAATATTCACTGAGCCTGAGGTGAATAATTGTTTTAGTATTTATAACACAAGTGAATATAATAAATAATGGAGGAAGATATATATACTAATATATAAGAATTATGCTGGTATCAGTGGCATCTGCAAAACAATTCTAAAATAAAATATTGAACATCTTGCGAAAGATGATATAAAAACAGAGCAAAATCCAAAGTTAATTACAATATAGACCAATGAATAATCTACTGTAGGTCTCTGTTTGAAATGCTCAAGCAATTTCTCTGATTAATTAATTACAATCCAGAAGACAAAGAATATCATAACCACTTCTGATATTAATGACAAAAAGGTAAATTATACACCGTGAAAAGATGAAAAAACTTACTGACGTTTCGGAAGCTAGTACTTTCATTAGAAACACTGACGCAGCTCACACTAGTTTTTAGCTAGTTATCACTTTTGATATTGCTTTTTTCTCTACCATCTTAAAAATTTATGGAATGCTCTGGATTTTATTAGAGGCTATGGAATTAATATTTATGGCTTCTTTACAATACAAGTTATTTAATTAATAATAAATGATAACTGCAGTGTGCAGTGCAATGATAATTGGATGAAAGGAAAATTGCCGATGCTGCTTATTGTATTGATGTTAGAGTTAAATCGTAACAAAGAGGAGATTAAAATGGTGCACGAGGAGTAAGTGCACCTGTTATTGGTGAATATGTTTAGTAAGATTCTTGTCCCTATGCATTGAAGTTAAAGAAAGAGGTCATAAATGAAAAGAAAAATTACTTAACTATGCAAAAATGTCATCATAAACAAGTATAAATTTAGAATTAAACATAAAAAACCTTTTTTTTCCCTCTTAAAATCTTAAAATTAGCAATAACCACAAAGCAAGGCTTTGAAATTTATAACAGATTATGAGTTGCTCCTAAAAATATCCATTTCAACCTAGCTAGTCAGACCATTTTTACACTCATTATTAAATTTATAAAAAGCTTTTAACAGTAATTTGCCCTTCTGTAAGTATATAAAACTCTAGAATTGGTGCCTAACTGGGTGACCACAAAAAAGCCAATTACAGAATCCAAAACTCTTAGTATATATATATAATTCTAGCTGCACATGAATTCATAGTAGCGTATAATTTTCATGTACTGTATGCCGACTCATTCTCAGGGTAAATAAAGTCGTTATTATTATTATTATAATTATTATAACTCAAAAATAAATATATAATTTTGAATATTAACCATATGGAAAGAAAATAAACCAAACAAATACAGCAAAAAGGGAAAGAGTACCAATCTATACATTTTGGCAGTGATGGCGGTGATGACAATGACAACGACAACAAAACTCAAGGTGCAATCTACATGTACAGCTGTAGCACTGTATATCTTAGAATCAGCATTGGACTAAGAATATCAGGATCATATAAATATACTTTGTTTATGTATATAAACAAAGTATAATTTGATATATATACTTTGTTTCCCCTGCAAAGCTGTTATTTTCTCTACAGCTCTATGATTTCTTATTTCAAGAAGTAAAAATATATACTACTGTATTTTCTTTTTCCATGAATAAGACGAGAAACCGAAATCTTATCTTGAAAACTTGCAAAATCTCAAGATTCTTAATGAATGCTACTTTAAATTTAAAATTGATAAACAAAAACATGAGATTGATTAAATATTAATAACTACGAAAAAAGCAACCAAGAATAATTCAACATGAAATACAAGCAACTGTTTTAAAAAAAACACTAAAAAATATTCGCAACGCAGGAACATGAAAACCCAAAACAATGAAAATTTGCGAAATGATTTTGTGTTGTATTTGTTTGTAAATATTGATTTTGCTTTTGCAGGATTTATTTTGGAAAGGCAAAACACCTTAGCAACAAAACAAAATATTTTTCATTTGGAAGAGTGAAGATTTTCTAAGTTTGCAACAGTCAACTATTTAGGCCCCATAACCCATTCTGTAGCACCCCACATCTAACATGCTTTTGACAACGTTGACCTTCATTTCAACAATCCTTCTAAGATAAATTTGATACACACTTTTTGCCTTGAATAGCACTATTTTTGGTAGAAATGGGGTTTCCGTTTGGCTGAATACACAAAAAGGAACTATGACATTTTTGCCATTCCAAATATTCAGCTGTTTTCTACAAGAATCTGTGGGTTTCTTAGGGTTGTGAAATTTCTTGTTTTGGGGAGAACATCTCATGGACATTATTTAATAATATAGCATGTGGAAGAAATTATTATCTCATCGAAGAGGAAAATAAAACAGGAAGCTTATGGTTTTGTCACTATAAAGCGATTCAATTCCTTCATCATTCAGAATAACTTTAACACATTTTGTTGCTCATGTTCACTGCTGTTCAACCCAAAAGGATGGGAGACGCAGTTTATTTATTTCGTTGGCGGCCTGTACATATTTACTTTTTATTTGAGGAGGGAGTACTTCAGGTCTTGATATGCTTAGCGCCATGCTTGTACGCTTGTCACAATTTAAAGAAGAAAGTACAAGTTCAGGTCGAAGCTCGTTCATGATGCACAACGTCCAGCAAAAGGACGGACTTTATACACTATCCTCCCTCGATAACAGACTTAATCGTTAAATAAAACAATCATCGTAGGTAATAGTGAAGCCTCTAGCAGTTTACTTACCCCCATTCTATGACATGAGACTCGTAGTCCCAGTATTCTCTTGGGCGATGGACGTTCACGTCGGCGTACACTCGCGCTCTTGCAGTGGCTGATGACATACCAGAAGTCAGCTTTAGCTGCTTTCTAGCCAATAAACCGAGGCTAAAAACACCAAAACGATGCGAACCTAGAATAAAAAATACCATAAGTTATACCTGAGCTACAATTACCATCCAACATTACGATTTCTTTGGACAAAAAAGCGATGCTTTGCACACTAAACAGTCCTTCCCTATCCAAAAAACTCAGGTCAAGGTGACTTCATAAAAGCTAGAAATTAATAAATTTAAGCACTCTGTGCTCAAAAATACCTATAAAATCGTTAGTATGATACTTGGTAAGGATTCTAGTGTGATAAATGGCAGAATAAAGTTGATATTTACCCCAGAAAACTGTCGTAAAGTGAGCCCAAATCTTGGCTTGGTATGGCCGCCTCGCGCATCGAGAAAGAAGAAGAACCGGTGCCACATGGGAATGAGGCTATGAGACTGGACGGGAGGTCTGGAACGAGGCCAAATTCATTTTACAATCAACATTTTTACTCAAATTTTTTCATTCATTCTTTAATATAATCAAAATTATTTAATAAAGATCAAATCCAATGACGACGACGAGGAGAAAGAGCAATAGATTTTACGTAAAGGAATCGATCGTACCGTTTGAAGAAGACGCATTTCATGAATTTAAAGGACACAGGAATTTAAGTGCAGAAGAAGTACCACACTGGTGTTTGATCCCGGGAACTGGAAGAGCTTCCAGGAAGGCTGTTTCCAGGTAATTTGCTTAGAATTTAAGATTTTCAGAGGAAGGTAAGGGCTCTAATGGTTGGACTTGGTAAAATTGGTAATATTGGTTGGAACTAAATGAGTCAAAACAATGGAAAGATGTTTATGAGCCTATTTTATGCTTATTTTTTATCAATAAACTATCTACTAGGAATATAAATGGATTTTTGAACACTGGTAAAGGAGGAACGATCTACCTTGGAATCATAGATGAAGGAAAGGTCAAAGGAATCACACTAAATCAATACCAGGTTTGTATCCATGTATATGTCATATGCAGGGCTGTCAACTCTCCCGGATAAGCCGGGAGTCTCCAGATTTTGGACCGTATCTCCCGGTCTCCAGATTAGAGTCTCAAATCTCCCGGATAATCGCCGAAGCTGACCATATCTAGACTCGACTTTCACAACTATAAAATTTCAATTATTTTTGTGTTGTTTTTGTTATTTTACATCGCTAACAAAATCAAAACATTCCTCATAAACTGTTCTCGCAAGCAGGCCATTGTAATATAAGCGATATTCTGATTGGTCAAAAATAAACCAATCACATCAAATGTTACAAAGTGAATGACGTCTTTTTCGTGCGCTTTTTTCCGCTGTGACGTCATGTCCCTACCCTATCAATTCTCCAGATTTGAATACCTTGGGGGTTGACAGCCCTGCATATGGGTTAAGGTCACTAGGAGGGGGCTATGGAGGCTTTGCACCATTACGTGATGGCAGTAGGCAGGAACAATTGAATCTGGTCTAACGTGATTTACTGTACATGAGAAAGAATTCAGTTTCCCAGAGAAGAATGACTCTATTGTTGTGGCCTCCTGTCATGGCTGCCATCATACACGTGATGATGCAAAGCCTCATGAATAGACCTTTTTAGTTTCGTTGTTTGTTTTGCACATTTCAGACCATGTGGTGCCACTCTTGGGAGTTGATTCTTTCACGCGTAAATATTTTAACGTGTTCGTCATAAAAGAACAATTCTCAAGGGAATGTCATGTGATCTGAAATGGGCAATTTGCATACGAAGCTAAAGAGGTCGGTTATAGGCTAATGGAATAATCTTAAATTGCAGCAAATTTTTTGAACTAAGTTTTTGCCATTAAATTTTATAATATAGACCCTCTGGGTAAAAATAAGAAATCTGATATTGGCTAATGAAGCTGGTACCTTTTATTTTTACAGAAAGACCATGTAATAGTATCGATGAAAGACCTCATGAATAGGTATACTCCACAAGTGTCTGAGGATAGATATAAGGTATTGGAAAACATTGCATATTACTGAAAAAATAACACTCCATTTGATTTGCCTACCCATGGAGGGACGTATACTAAACTCCAATGAAAGAGTGGGATTTTAAGAATCTATAATTTTCAAGGTTTGGAGTACCATGTGAGAAAAATACCTAGTCCAGGAATCAAACCCAAGGCTCCAGATCTAGAGTTACATGGGAGGTCACTAACACTACCACTACACCTGAGTGTTGATTTTAAATCAAGGGTGAGCTAGTAGGCCAGCATGCAAACTTGTGATGCCTAGTTAAAGTATTAAACCCAAGGCACCAAAGGTTAGAGGTGTATTCACTACCACCACACCACCGTTGATTCAAAATCAGGGGAGAGACAGCCAACGAACTCTCCTCATATGTGACTCCTAGTCCAGGAATGAAATTTGAGACCAAGGTGAGATGCAAGTGCACTACTGTGCATGCTACGCCACCCTTGATTTCCAAAGTAAGGTCATTTTAATAATGTATGTGAATTCCACCCATAATACACTGAGCTCACTGTCATAGCATATTAATTAGTGTGTCTTATTCTATCAAAGATTGAAATTATTCCTGTGATTCAAAAGACTGACTTGTGGAAGGATGTTACATCGCAGGCCAAGGAGAAAAGGTACTTGCAAACTGCCACTTGGAATAAAATATGTTAGTTGCTTTATCCTATCTCATTGCACTAATTCCAGTGTCCCATTGTTCCCATCCCATTTTGCCTTATCCTATCTTTTCCCATTTTTCCTGTTTTTATTTATGTTTTAATCCTTGAAGTCAAAGTATTGATGCCAATAGACTAAAGCCTCATCTACTGAGAACATCCGAGTACTGTTGGTGTGATAGAGCTGCTCTTGAAGATTTTTCTAAGGTATGTCACCTTAGTAAGATTATAATCTTTGGGCTATAATCTGGCAAAATAATGACTTCTACCCTCGAGGGGGGGGGGGGGGGGAGGGGTGTACTCTTGCTTGTTTAGGGTAGGGATGTGCTGCTGAGCCCTCTGAACGAACCTTCCTAGGCGAGCGGGAAGCGTTGAAGGAGACGTTTTTTAATGCCTTCATATTTTCGGAATTGTGAACTGAATCATAACTACTTTGTTTTTCTTCACCTAAACCCGAAGACATACATTTGATGGATTGTTTCTCACCATTATTATCTTATTACTAGAGGGAACAATTAATTCAGAACGAATATTTAACCGCTTCAGTGATTTTTACCCATATTCCTTTCGGTCCAGTCTCGTAGGCTTGAGCCGGTTGACGGCAACGTTTTTTGAATTGACTGTATACCCTGTTCCAGAATAGAATTGCTGAAAACCACACCCTGTTTGGTGGCACGTACCCGTATAGCGAAAATAGGGGAGTACCCCCCCCCCCCCCCTGGTCTTCTACCTCTACTTTTAATGAATACTTTGCAAAGCTATTACATCAAGAGGCTGCTGGAGTACTTAAAAGAAATTGAGACTAGTGCTACAGCTTTGGGGGAAGTTAACATCTATATATGTTGGATACTTTCTGAATACACAATATACAATATACATTTTGTAGAAAACAAGTTTTTGGAACTAGGATGTACCCTCAGTTTTTTTATGACATGAGAAGTGTAAAGTGTGTAAAATGAAAAGCAATTAATATGATATTATTTTTCCGTTTTTTTTAGGGCATTATATCAAGTGATTATATCATAGAAATCACTATATTTCCCTACCCTTATCCAGCACTAACCATGGAAGATGGTAGCTACAACATCAATTTACATCCAGTCTACTTAGATGAGGAGGGAAACTGCTATTTTAGGCGTCAAGCAAGCTTGGTTAAGGTGACTGGTTGAAGATACATCACAGTGGTGATGGTGAACTTTGTTTTAATGAATAGAGGATGATGATTCATTTTGTCGTTGTTGAAGATGATGACATGACCATCGGATAATGATACTTGATGATGATGATGATGATGTCAGATGACACGATTAATGTATTGATGATACATGATGATGATGATGTCAGATGACATGACATGGTCATTGACATTGACCATTTCTTTGTTGAAGATGTAGAGCTACTCTGTAGATATGCTTCAATAAATCGTTATTATTATTATTATTATTAATGTATTGATGATACATGATGATGATGATGTCAGATGACACGATAATGTATTGATGATACATGATGATGATGTTGATGTCAGATGACATTACCATTGTATTGATGATACATGATGATATTGATGATGATGTCAGATGACATGATAATGTATTGATGATGATGACTGTATAAAATCTTTTTACCATCACATGTCAGCATTCATAATATAGCTTGGGCTGCCTGTGGTTACAGTAGATAGCATAGGCAATAAAATCCCTATGCTCTTGGAGATTTAATTCTTTCTCAAATAAAAAGATTGCATTCTTCCTGCCATGTAACCTGGTTGCCATCACATGGTGGTGCAAACTGCAAAACCTCTATTGACAACACATGATGCTGATAAAATTTTTAGTTGATACAAAAAATCCATCTTCTGCTAATAAATGTTATATTACTTCTGCAGTACACAACACAGGAGGTTGTGGACTTAACAATACATGAGATACAAGGCCACTTCATGCCTATAGTAGAAAGGTAAGTATTCTACATTGAATTGAATGATTGTCAAGGAAACTGAAATTCAAACTGTGTTATTGGGATCCCTGTGGATAACCTTTACCACAGGAAGCCCAACATTAATTTGAAAACAACCGTGACTAGTGGGTAGGGGGTGAATAGGTCTATAGGTGAGAGGGTGATTGGCAAATTTCACAAATAAAAGACCTCCAAGTGTCTAAAATGGGAAATGGTTGTGCATGATCATGAGAGGATACATGGATATGGATACAACTCAAACAAAACTTATTCTCAAGGGAATGACACATGGTCTGAAATGGGAAAGCATTTAATGTCTGAGAAAGGAGTTCTATTTTGTCCTGATTACCCTGATTCAGACGCAGAGTAAATTAAAAAATTTTATGGGATTTGGGCAGATATTTTAACAGATCAATGGAAATGCTTCCCCCTATTCACCCCCCCCCCCCCCCCCCCATGACAATGCGATGTTGTTCTTCTTTTAATTCTGTAACTTATACTTTTGTTACAGCCTAAAGCATGAAGTTGATAGTTTAAAAGAAATGTTATAATCATAATATATATATTTATTAGTAGTATTATAAGAAATATTGTAAAATATTAGCATCAAATCATGAACTATATTTTTATCTTGATTTTGAAACTGCAAAGATTTAAAAATTAATATTTTCGATTTTTAGTTTATTTATACAAAACCATTTTTAAACTGAGTAAATTTTACGAAATTTTGTGCAGACCAAGTCACTGCCTGCTCTATAGTTTTATTACATTATTTATCAATGCTTGTAAAATGATAACACAGTGTAGAAGGGGTGACTATAAGCCTTTTCATTGTTTAAGAATTGATTCCACTGCGCGTGCGATTTTATCCCGAATTTCTCACCTTCTTTTGTCTAAACCTTCTTTTGTTCTTAATTAAACAAAAGGTGAGAAATTCGGGATAAAATCGCATGCGTAGTGGAATCAATTCTTAAACTATGATAAGGCTTATTACAACGGTTTTACCAGGAATTCAAGGAAAAGGGGGGTGACTGTTACTAATGATATTCTGAGAACTTTGAGCAAAAGGGGGGTGACTAGTCACCTATCTTAACACCCCTGAATCCGCCCCTGCCGTAGGAACTGGCCAGAAAGTAAAGGGAATGGTGGGTTATGAAAAGCAGGGGGGCCCTTTTTTTTGAGCCTCGAATAAGGTTTGCATCATGCGAAAGGACTTTATACAAGGGGTGGGTCACCAGTATCTTGTTTTTTTAATAACTGAATATTTATGGCCAACCCCACTCCCCATTTACTTTCTGGCCAGTCCCTTAGTCCTCTCCTCTCCCCTCCCCTCCCCTCCGCTCCCCTCCCCTCCCAAACCCAACCAAAAGGAAGTAATTTAAAAAACAAATTTTTTTTGGAAATTAGCTTCTAACAAAGTATTTATGTATATACATTTATTAGCTTCATTAATGTTCTTTCTACAAAACAGATTTATTTTTAGACTGTAAATGGCTTTAATTAATAAAAAACATATGAAGTAAGACAGTGTGTTCAGTAGTATCATTAATTTTAGTTTGTTCAGAATCATGATTTTATTTAGCCTGTGTGACAAAGTTGTATAAGGAGTGAATAACAAACAAAGAAAAACGAAAGAAAGCATTGGAATTAGCATCTTCCACATTGTTCAATGTCACATCAAAGTTTACAGGATATAAATATTATTAAATAAATGCATGGACTACCTGTAAAGAACCTTAACTGCAATCAAAACAATTGTATTGCACGTTACATTGTTGCGGGCTCTCAGTCTAGTGTTGGTACCATTTAACAAAAGATTTCTAATTGGCGTCCATTGTTAATGGCATCACAATGACCGCCATGTTTTTTTTCTTTCGACTCTCTTGAGAATGATTGCAACCCTTCAATAGAAAGATAGACTTATATTTAAAAGTAAATAGTCTGTTAGCAGATATATAGTCACTAGATAATTATGGGTAGTTATGGCGTTTCATTAGTGTTTGATTTCCTACAGTATAAGGGTGAAAGTTGTGTCAAAGAATGTTTAAATAGTGAGCACATCTGCTGCTACTTCATGGCTGTGCTGTGTCTGTAGGTCACTTAGCTTCTTCTTTAATACAGATAATCCTGATAGTACTATGTTTTCAGGTCTTAAGGCACCAGAACTCTATAGAGCAGAGGAGAAAAAACAGATTTAGCAACTGTTAGACAAACCCCTTAAAGAGTAAAATTCGTATCCATGAAACAATAACTATGTTTATGATTTTAGTTGGTAGCAATGAGCCAGTGCTCTTACCCCTCCCCCTGTGGAGAAATATCTCCCCCCCCCCCCTTCCCGCTACCCCCTTCCCCCAAAGGACCAACAGAGGGTAATACATAGGGTAATAGACCCCTTGCATGTGATGTCAAAGCAGCTCAATTTGAAGGACAAAACAAAAGAATTTCAATCTCCTGAGAATTGGAAACCTATTGTGTCGCCCTCCAAAGTGAGCTGCATTCTCAAGCATTGCAAGGGTCCTATAGCCCTGGTGAAACAAAACTGATTAAACAATAGAAAACCATAAACAGTACTGTTGCAGAATTAAGTGTGAGACCTCTTCTCTTATTTTTCACTCACTTCAACATTTATGTAAAACTTGTCTGCTTTTCCATTGGGATCGAAGGGAGCTTGATCTGAAACCAACAAAATATGTCTAGTGTGAAATGTTATTGTCTGGGAGGGTGTACTCTTGAGAAAGACTGTGGTTGGTGGTGACTGACGTTTGGACAACCTGAGCGGAATTCATCTTCAAATGTCTCTTAAGGACCAGAGAAAAGTTAGAGAGATTTTCATAAACCAGTATCAAAACTTCACCGAATTTTAAACACATGGCGTAAAAAAAACTTGTCCATGTGATACAACATTGGCATCACATAGTCAATTTGAAATGCACTCACAGCTAGCATAATGAGACACTACGAAGTGATCAAAAAATCACAACTGCCTCGGTCTACTGGGAAGAGTAGTATGAATACCAGCAAAATTTGTCAACACTTTGATAAATAAAATCATCATCATAATCGTAATCAAAAATATTAAGATATTCATTGTGACAGAACTGTTTAACATTTTTGGAAGTCTTACACTGATCATTGTCAAGATTTGAAAATTCACTTTTTGGCCTGAAAGCAAAAAGGAGAAAAAATGTTACCAAATTTAAACTAATTATTGTTTTGCCTCAGTGGTAAAAAAGCAGAGAAATTTCTGAAAAATGTTGACCACATGGTTTTCCAGCTTTGCAGTGGAATACTGTTGGTCAAGAGAGAAGCTCAACAAACTTTGATCACATACATCTATTTTGGAAAACATTGTCAGTTGGAGATCTGAAATCCAAATCTTAGACCGAGTACACCTTGCTTCAAATCTTGATATATTCACAGCCGAACAACGTACAGTAGTTACCTTTTAGATTGGTATGAGGTATGATGATCTTAGAGTTAGAAATATAATTTTGTATTTTAGCCAGAAACAATAAGGTCACAAAAATTCTGTTTAGTCTAATAGATCGCCTCTTTCAGATGTCAGGCAGACAACACTTTTTGAAATAGGTGTATACATGATACCAAGTCCAGGAATTGAGCCCAAGACCCCAGAGAAGAGATAGCATAAGATTGACTAGCTCTAACACAGAAGAAATTGAAAATTCTGTAGGGGAGGGGGTCAGAGAAAGAACAAAATTACAGAGTTTGTATGGAAGAAAATTGTAAATTCCTGGGTGTAGGTGGGTCCTTTTACAAATTCCTTTTGTGGTGGGAATATGGATATTTTCTGAAACTATGTACACAATGTAATATTTAAGTAATTACCACTCTTCTGGTCTGGGATAGGTTGTGTGTCGTAGAGCATTGTCTGGGTCATACTCAAATGCAATACCAGCCGTGGGATTCCATTTAGCATGTTCCTTAGCAAAACCCTGTAAGAAAAGTATTATATTTAAATGATTAATAGGTGGACGTACATGTAGTGTTCATAAACATATTCATTGTCATGTTAATGTGCCAACCATTTTAACAGTGAATAGGTTTTGTCACCTTGCTTTATTGATTTGTCCACGACAGCAGATTCAGCCAAAATTTTAGGGGTGGGGCTAATTGAATTTAGGGGGGCTAATTGAGTTTCTTCCGTCAACACAACGGAAAACAATAAAAAAAGCATCTAATTCTTCAGTTTTGTTTTGTTTTTCTGCTGAAGGGGGTCTTCAGCCCCCCCCTTTGCCCCCCCTTCCCCCTAGATCTGCCCTTGGTGCAATATATTTCTGGGCCTGGTAGTACGAAGCCTGGATAGCGCTATCCAAGGGATAAATCTTATCCAGTAGACAAGTTTATTGGATAACAGAATTGGGCCCAGGTAGGCAGTTACAATTCTCTCATTGCATACAGGTCTATTTAAATGAGAAAATTTTTTAACACTATAACCTTGTGATCGTTCTTGCTTTTTTTTCACAGTTTAATACCTTTTTTGCAAAAGCTCTAAGCTTTAACTCTTGTCCTTTTCTTAACTTTACTATCAGTATATCTGTAGGAAATTAAAAAATATAATACAATACATGGTATTCTTGAGGCTTTCGTGTTCCATATAGATTATACTTGAGGTTTTTTACGGTTTGAAGCACGATGTGTTGAAAACATTTTTGATGTTTCGTCTACTCTGTGGTAGTCTTCATCAGAATGAGGTATGATAATAAGTGCAGAGTTTTTATAGTTGTTTACTGTTGCATAACCATGGTGACCAGAAGCTATTGTCGCATATGGATATCTTTTAGAAGTCGTTTCCAGGTAGTGCTCCAAACCGTAAAAAACCTCGTATAATAATACAATACATGTATAGAGAACTTTTAATTGTGTGATTGCATCACGGCATTGCATGTATGAGACCAAGATAGCATAAATAAAAGAGGGAAACTTCTTAATAATGCACGTGCCATGTAAATTCCCATTTGGGCTATTTTTGGTAACGGGATGCAGTTTAAATTTCACCTTACCCTACTCCCGTGCGTCATCAAATTACGTGCGCAACCCTTTCCGTTTCATTCTTAGCTATCAAAACGATAAACGGAAAAAGCACGCCTGCGTAATTTGATGACGCACTGGAGTAGGGTAAGGTGATATTTAAACTGCATACAGTTACTAAAAATAGCCCAACCGGGAATTTACATGGTGCACAGGTTATTATGCTCCCTTGGTGAGACTTACTTTACTTTCAATTGTTACTGTATAGAAAATAATTTTTCATTAATGCATACGTCCTTAATTATTGCCATAAATTAAATAATCTTGTAGCATTTTTCTATTCTTAGTTTATTCCCTTTATGATTCAAAAACCCGTAATATTTTAAGACTCTTACCATCTCGTTCGCCATATTCGCTACTTTCATCTTCCTTGTGCTTTGATGTAACCTGTATAACGATATATATAGAAGAAACAGCATCATTTACCATGGAACTTTATTCTTTTTATTTAGTTAAAAGAAAGTTAGAGTTGAATAGAGGACGCAAGAAGGGAAAGTGAGCGGTAGGAAAAACTGGGAAAGGAAAAGGAATACAGCTATTTGAAAATAAAGGTTGGTGAAGGTTTTGTTGCAAGCATGTTGCAATGTTGTTCACTAAGCTTGAAATGTAATATTTCATTAAATGTGAATTTCAGGCTTGGTAACATGCAATAATACAACCTTCAACAGCCTTTTTCACAATAGACGTACTACTCTTCCCAGCAGACCAAGGCAGTTGTGATTTTTTTATCGCCTTCTGTAACATTAGCTGCGTCAGTAACATACGAAATAAATGACTAATGTGGGTATTCTCGTACTAGGTTTTAATCCAACATGGTTAACTTAAACTGTTACACTTCGAGATCCCAATAGTAGGGACTTGGGACCAATATCGGGAGTGGATAATGAACAAGTTTTTTTTACACCATGTGTTCAAAACGTGACTGCATTTTGATCACATGGTGTAAAAAAACTTGTCCATGAGGTACATCATTGGCTTTTACCAATGTAAATGAACTCACAGGAATAACTCTACCATCAGATGAGATCAAATCCCTTGTGGTAACATGTCTTGTCTGATCATCTGTACACTTGACGTCAAGAGTGAATTCAACAGAACAGTCAACACAGAATTCTTCACAGGTACAGTCCTGTTAAACAAAATAAATACATTAATGTAAATCCCATTTCATATGTCGTTAGTTAGGACACTGGTATAAAAAGTAGATTATGACCTGTTGTGACTGTTAGCGAGAGATGCTTGTAACATGTATGGGGACAACTATGGAGACCACTCTTATCAAGGGAGAGACCTAACAAACAGCTCAAGTATGATGCTAAATCCAGGAGTTGAACAACTGACCAAATTCTTCAGAGGTGAGTGTACTTGCTTTCACTATGCCGCTCTTGAAACCCTTTAGTGTTCTGTTCTTTAATTGTATCTTTAATATTAATTATAGGTGCTAAATTATCCTAATCAGAATATCAACAGACTTGTTAGCTTACCCTTGAAAAATTCATCCTTTCAACGACTTCATCACTGGTTAATGGCACAAGACCTGAAGAATTGACAATTTCAGTATATAACAACAAGATAAAACTCTAGACTTGAGTGGGCTGGCAAACATAAATAAGAATATATCTTCTATGGCACCTGGGTTTGAATCCCTGGCTAGTTGTCCCACATTACGTTACAATTTCAGTATATAAATAATATGAAGTCAAAACCGTCACTAGACTTGAGTGGGCTGACAAACATAAATAAGAAGAAAGTGTACAGCATAATCTCTTCTATGGCACCTAGGTTTGAATCACGGGCTAGGTGTCGCACATTACATCATTACCATATTGAAAGTATAAACCTTGATATCTCCAAAATGCATCACTCAAATCATATAAAAATATTTCACCATTCAACTATTCACTCCATGTAGAGTCAATACTGAAAATATTAAACATGTGATACTGAGGTATCTGATAATATCTTACACTTACCAAGTCTGTGAGCAATAAACTCATCATGAAGTACTGATGTGTTGTTTTCTATTTGTACCCAGTCAATTGCTAAACAACAAAAAAAATATATTGTTGAAAACCTATCTAAAGTTATATTTATTTATTATTTACTTATTTAAAGATTCGTACAGAAAAATGTATTGGTGAGGGAACAATAGGACATAGTGTTCCCTTCAAGGTTCCCACACCAACCCAACCCCTAAAATATATGACACCAACCCCTAACCCAAACAACTACGTAAACTTATACCTGGTGTATACTCAATCTATTTCAATCAATGGTAGAAATCCAAATGATAAATCAATTTCAATAAACATAATCAGCTAACTTGTATCAATTGTTATTGCTTATCACTGTTTTCATTGCCACACGCTGATCTAGACAATAGTCGCGACAGGGAAATCAGGTAATACACAGCCGTCAATCAAATTAACCATTATGTTTATAGAGTCACTAGAGTACCTGTAAAGGTACATATGAACAATTTGCTTGATTGATGGTAGCTAGCCTGTTGCAACTGTTGTCAAGATCAGCGTATAGAAATGAAAACAGTGGTAATCAATGATTGATTGGTGAATATAATCGAGTGACACAGGGATCGGGAAATGCCCACTGACCTGGATTTCATTCCTTTAGCAAGCAATACCAATTGATAACATTACGAATTGTGTTCCATCCATTGGTCATTGATTTCCAACAATGACCCGCATAATCAATTGAGTAATTCGGAAATCAAATTCAATCAAACGGAATTATGTGGCTGGATGCGATTGCAATTGAACGAAATCAAATGCTAGAAATATTGTGAATTCAATTGCTTTTGATTTCAATCAAACATAATCAAATCCTATTAATCCTAAATTAAAATAAAACATATTTGAATGTTCGATTTGTTCGATTAGCTCCAATTTTTGTGTAAATTTGATTTTATTTCATAGCCGAAAATAATGGAATCCAATGTTTCGATTGGATTCGATATCAAACGTTTGATTTCGTTCGATTGAATACGCCGGGAAATAACCATTGATTGATTGTTGTAGATATCTGCAAATGACAGCAAATACACAGGGATCCCAAAGATACCATTACTTACCTAGAGTCGGTGTTTCAGCTATGAATATCCTTCTTAGACCATTTGCCATACTGAAATAAATACAAAATACTCCTTAAAGCAAGATACTTAAACTATATTAACCTCAAGAAAATAAAATAATAAAAATTACACGCATTTTTTACTCGGGATATTTCAAGACATGAAAATTTAAGATATTTTCCTGATTTACCTCAAGTCTGTATTCTCGATAATAAATTTGACATTTTCTTCTGTTAGTTCTGTTATCCTAACGCTTGGTTGGTTGGCGTAAGGCATGGTAAAATAAGAATATAACTTCGAAAAAGACGATCAAAAACCAAAATCAAATCTTCGAAAATTCAAAATGACGACTTTTTACTCGCTAAGCATCATGGGAACCTTTCCCATCTCAAAGGATTCTGGGAACTTCGTATCCTTGGAAACCAAAATTCTCTCCCATCTGATTGGTCCACTCTTTCAAATCTCTTGATTCTGATTGGGTAAAGTTTCTCTATTTTTCAATTCTGATTGGTCAGTTCATAAAAGCGCTGGTTTTAAAATTTTTCGCGTCGTACGATTGAGTGTTCTTTCTTTTCCTTGTCAAGAAGGTTCTCCAACGAAATCAATATTACTATTACAACTTTTATTTGTAAAACGAGCAATATATCTACACGAAGATGGCTGCGAGGTATGTGTTTTGGGAGATCAGGCTTTTTTTAGGCAAAAGTGGATATAATTTAGGGGGATATGATCGTTCGAAGTCATCTGATCAAGAGACAGTTTGTACATTTGATTTCTTCATTCTCAGCTCTATTTGCTTTTTATTTTATCTAGACTTTTCAGTGATTTAAGAGAACTTATGTCACAGGTAAGAAAGACATAATCTTAACAAATTCTTTTTCTCTTTTTCACGCAAATTTTCTAGACTTAATTGCAAAAAAGTGTTCAGCTAGGACCGGAAGCCTTCAGCACAAATGTATCGACTACTATATCGTTGGAATTGAGTTAAATTTTTTACTGGTAAAACTATGCTAAAATTTTATTGTCGTCATTGCTTTTTTTAGGGAGATAGTTCTGTGTCTGCTTTTCCTATTGACGACACTATGAGACACTGGACAGCCACAATCAAAGGAGGCCAGGGAACGGTAAAATTAATACAACAACAGACAATGCTTTCCAAACGTTTTCTTCAAGATTTTCTCACTCTTTGCCTTGTTTTTTTAGATACTTTTTTACGGTTTAAAATTAATTCTATTTTTTCCTTTTTCAGGTATATGATAAACTAGATTATAAGTTGAGCATAGAGTTCCCTGAGAAATATCCCTATGAACCCCCAACTATAAAATTCAGCACGCCATGTTACCATCCTAATGTCGATACACAGGGAAATATATGTCTAGATATACTCAAGGTAGGTCTATATAAATTAGTTTAAGCCTCACCTGGCTTTGAAAGGTTTTGCTCTGATGTCTTTTAGTACATTACGAACATGAAAGTTAGCCTGACTTAGATCAGCCCAGAGGTTGTTTCAGGGTTCAATCTGAGGGTTTATTAAGCCATGCCCTGACAGAGATCAGCCAAGAGAATGTTTTATCTGTGAATAGCCATGCCCTGACTTAAATCAGTACAGAGGTTGTTTTATGGTTCAACCTGTGAGTAGTTAGCCGTGCGCTGACTTAGACTGAGCTCATGAAAGAATATTTTTCTAACATTTTTTTTTTTTTAACATGTGCAGGAAAAATGGAGTGCCTCATATAATGTTAGATTAGTGTTGTTATCCATCCAAAGTCTACTAGCAGGTAAAGACTAATAATTGTAGGGATTAAAAAAAATGAAATCTAGTGGGGGAAAAAAGATTAGGGAACACAATAAAGGTCATTTGTGCAGAGCTTATAGAAAATATAAAAATAAAAATATCATTGAATTAGATTCTCATTTCTTTCTCATATGATATCTTTTTTTTAACATAGATCCTAATTTAGATAGCCCTCTTAATGCTCAAGCAGCTGAGCTATGGAAAAACAAAAAAGGTAAGGTTCAGTGGTTTTTTCATCTTGTTTTTGTTGTTGTTTTTGGGTGCATGTGTGTGTGTTTGTTTTTTTTGTTGTTTTTTTCCAGTGGTTATCATAATAAAATAATAAAACCTAGTGAAGTAATCAAGTTGTAATTTTCTGGAATACCAGGCTGCCACTTTCTCTGACCACGGCTTTCTATTCCCTGCTCTCCTTGAGTTACCCTGCATAACAGAGGTTTCCTTATTTACTCCCCTCTAAAGAGAAGGAAAGAAAACCTCTGCACAGATCTGGAAAAATGAGGGAACCTCTGCCAAGCAGGGTATCCTTGAGTCAATCGCGTACCCAAACCCAATGTTCCTCTTGGTCAGCATTGGTACGCTGCTGCCACTTGGGCTCTGGGTAAAGGATTGTCCTTGAGCCACAACACGGGCTATTTTTTTAGAACTAAATCTTCCCTATTTCTTCCAAGCTTTGGAAGGAGGATAGAGTAGATAAGCAAACTCCATTTTTATCTTGTTATTTTAAATTGACTATGATATTAATGGTATCCTTTGTCTCCATAGAATATGCAAAAACTGTTGTGGAACGTTATGAGAAAGATAAACTAAAGGAGTTAAACAAATAAGCACTATTATTAGTATGATAATGTATTTTTACTGTACAATATTACATACTAATGTAAAAAATACAATATTATATCATCTTTTTATTTCTGTCATAGTCAAACCAGCTCATGCGTTCCTATCAAGGTTCCAAGATTCATTTCATTATTTGGAAGTTTGATTTCCATCCTGCTTTGAAGCTTGCATTAATAAAACGAACGTTGCTAATTTGAATTCTAGGCTCGAATTAAAAGTTTATTTAGTTCTTCACAGATTCATGCAAAATTATTTCAGCATTTGTAGCTACCATTTTAAAAGTTATTTGTTTGGTGTGCAGTTTTGTTCAAAAAACCCTTTCACAAATGAACATTTTGATGCTTCGAGGCAATGAAAGACTGAGATTGAAATTTACAACATTCATTTCATTAAATGCAAGCTTCAAAGCAAGATGGAAATCCAACTTCCAATAATAGAAAATGAGCTGATTTAACTGTAAATATGATTTTAAGATATTGATTTAAGCATGCAGCGGTGTATAGTGTAAACTATGTACTATATTTTTTTGTCGTGTAAATTGCTTCTAGCCTGAACAGAGTTGAGTTTTATAAAATTTCATTGACCAGTACATTGTACTAGGTTTTGTAATATTAGTTTTATCGAAGTCATACCTCATTCTTAGGCCCAGTGTACTGTTCAAAACAACAGGCAAGGCAAAGAGTTGCATTATCCTAAGTTTACCTTGCTCTGCTGATTGTTTCAATGCTTCAGCTCAGCTCTTTTTCTTTCTTCAAACAAAATGTAATACTCTTGCAACATTTAGCCTTTTTATAATGACTTACAAGTTTAATTCTAAAGAATGTAATTAGTATATACAGTATAACGATGATTAGTATAATAAACCATATTTGTTAGTAAAAAAGAGTAAGTTAGCATACTTCTCTCCCTAAGGAACTTCCAAGGGTGAGGTTCACTGCTAATGCAATTTTCCCATAGCCTCCGTTGCAGAAGTCTTGCGGGGTTTGGAGGAATCCGAACCGAACCCCGCAGGACTAATTTTCCCATGGGTAGCCTGCAAATACAGTAGACTACTCGTTTTGTAAGCTGTTTTCAATAGCAGACTGACTTCTGATGCCATTTTAAAGAGCCAGAGAAAGGTGATATCTCTCTTGGGTGCTTGAAAACAGCATCAGAAGTGTCCTGGGACATTCCCAGGACATATCCCATGCCACTGGTTTGATCTAGTATTGCACCCTTGTTAAAATTGTCTTGTATGCGAGGCTTAACGTGGAAATTATACAAAAGAAATGCCACAAATTCCATCGAGAAAAAGTGTGATTTCTTTCATATTTCCATGTTATCCTCACATCCACAACACTTTTAAGAAGGGCCTATGATTGGAAATGTCAAAAACTAAACTGCCAATTTTTAAAAAAATTTTTGCTGAATTAGCTCAGCCTTATTTCTGGTTAATGTTTCTAAATGGACAAGCTCCAATTTTGGCCAATGACTGCCTGCAAGAGAAAATGAACCAAGAGAAGGAATCCCCGTGCCCCATGATGCTATTTTTAGAATCAGCTATTTTTAACTCGCTACCATACCCACTCAATAATCATGCTTCCCTTCAATGCCACGAAAGGACACGAAAAGTGCCATATTTCGCTACATCCACTACAGAAACAGCTTTTGTTTACTGCAAGACTGGAAGCCGCCTACCCTCAAGAAATCAACCAATCAGGTTCTTCGCTCAAAATATCTCCAAGCTAAAAATAGCATCAAACTGTGCACATGATGGTTACAAGGCTATATGGGTAGGATTCCTTCTCTTTGTTCATATTCTCTTGCTACCTGTTATTTTTAGGCCTGAGGGTTACTATATACCAAGACACGACTGCAAGAGGGTCCAAAAAAACCAGAAGTTTTTATTTTGATAAGCAATAATTAATATAAAATGATCTTCAAGCAACAGACTTAGTTACCAATGTCAGTACTTATGCAACATTCCACCTTTTGAATTGCCCTATTTCACTATGACGTCACATCAAAACAATCTATTGTTTAAACGCAAAGGATCATGGTCGTCGGAGGGATCAAATCTGAACACATATTAACACATTATATCTGAAAACCAGGCCATTTTAGATTAAACTGTTTCGCCAGGAGCAAATTTTGTTGAATTTTCTATTGGATTTGGCGATTCTATCCCCCACATAAACAAGTAGTGACGTCATAGTGAAATAGAGCCATTCCAATAGCTTGAGTAAGTTTTTTAAATATTCCCCTGCACAGTTCCCTGCACCATCTCGAAAGGTAGCCGAGCCGTTGCATCAAAGCAAGGCGAAAGGTGAGCTTGCAATGATAGAGACATGAATAATTTATTGTCCAAGCTATTAAAAAAAGTGCATAGCTACCTTTCAAGATAACGCATTGAACTGAAATGGACTTTTTATGGGAGCCAAAAACACAGATGTTGTAGACTGCATTAGACACAATTATGAAAATGGGGGTAATACAATGGGCAACCAAAAATTTTTGAAACACACTTTAAATACTGAAAAAAATAGCAATAATACTTTGTAACTCAAAAATACTAAACTTTTTATATTATAATCATTTCAAAAAGGGCCCATTTGCACAAGCCAAATTGTTGTTTATTAACCAAAAAAAATTTATCATCATGCTTTCCTTGGCATGCTTCAAAGGATTCAGACATTGTCTATGATTCTTTGAATGTGTCCAAAAGTTAGAACAGAGCGTTTTCACTCGCGTCACAAGGCAGCCACATTGGTGTAACAAACAATAGAAACTTTCTGCACAGTTTTTGCATAAATATAGAGTTCAATTCCCAAAGGATAGAATATATACTGTTTTGGTACACCAAGATGGCCACTGTGATGTCACGTGAAAATGCTCTATAGCACAAAAGTGGAATCCTAGTAAGTTAGGCTTTCTTATTGTTATTTTCATAAACATGCAAATGTAGTAGCTTCGAGCTGCATGCTGAATTGTTTTCCTTTTTTTGCTGAATTTTTTTTTTTTTTTTTTTTTTTTGTTTATTTTTTTTTTTTTTTTTGCTGAATTTTTTTTTTTTGCTGAATTTTTTTTTTTTTTTTTGCTGAAATTTGTTTTTTATTTTATTTGCTGCTGATCAAAACTAATAAATCAGTATCTTTCACATTTTCGACTGGCGGCAGTAAAAAAACAAATCCCAACAGGCAAATCACAACTACAGACTTCACATGTATTTGAAAATAGCAGTTATAATGCCTCACTCAACACTCACCCCTTTAGGGTGACATATAAATACAACCACACTTTTGCTGCAAACGTTGGTCATTTGTGTTACAATTGTCTAAGAGGACCACATGGAGCACATTTTGTAGGAGTATGAAATTTTTTCCATAAAAAATCTTATCATCAGATAAACACATCCAGCAATAAATGGGAGTATGCCTGAACAAAGTTTTATCGTTCTAGCGGATATGATTGCCAGTGAGAGACCATGACAATCTTTGATGTGAGTATGCTGTGCAATATTAGGGATAGTGCGACATACCGCCAGCAAAGATGAATGCATGGCTTTACATAAGCATGTTAATGTCAATAGGCCACTTTAGAAATGAGCAAGAGACTAGCCAAGTCCCTAAGGGCGAGTTTTGAAAATTTTTGTCATATGATTTATTTTGAGAAAGCATTTCAACATTAGTAAGTCTGGCAAATTTGAACATGATTGGATGAAATTAACCAAAATAATTGTCTTTCAAAAGTGTTAAAACCTTACAAAGAATGTATGGTTACAGGGAACACTTGTCTGGTTCTCTGGAAGAAACTTCTTCAAATTTCAGACCTACCAATAATACATACGATGCTTTATCAGATAACATCTCTTTTGCTAATAATTTCAATTTAAAATTCAAAACTTCCAGTATTTTGGCCACAAGATCACTAACAATGGGGCAGAAATTGAGTTTCCTGTGCAAAAAAAACTCATAATAATACTCTGGACATTTTGTTTTTTCAGTCCCTCAAATTTTATTTTGTGTATGTGAAATCCTTCAACCAGAATAAGTGAGCTATTTTGCATTTCTTGATCCCATCCAGGGACCACAGTTTCCTGCTAAAAGAGTCTCTTGTTATGGGAGATGCTGTTAGGAAGGAAGAACCACAGGGGGAGGGTCTGAGAAGGTTTACAGTGCGACGCGCCTAACCTTGGTCACCCAGTTAGCCAATCAGACAGCGAGATTTTAAGCATTTGCTTATGAACTCACTCAGCATGACCACAAATACTTAAAATTATTTCGTATCCTTTGCAACAAAAACTTAAATAAATGGCTAGCCATTTTCCTAGGTGATACCTATTTTGGTCCCTTTACTGGCTAACGCTGGACACCAAAGTCTTTTAATTGATGGAAACATTTGGCAGGAAAGGATTCAATGGCATTGATAAAAAAAGTTGGGTGGCCATGGTTAGGTGCGTTGCACTGTAAATAGCTATCCCACTTTTTCATCACACTTTTTCATCATAGTTAAATCTTGTCTCCCTACTTGCTTCAAGGATGCAGTCCTTGACATCATGTGAGAGCCATGATGGTTTTCATACTTGAACAAAACCTACATTTGCAGTCCTTGATATCAACGTCAGCCGTGTGTCATGGATTTCATACTCAATACAATAGCCTAGGATGACCTATAGTCTGTGATATATACAAGTTAGAATAAGGGTTGTATTCATTGAAGAAACTCTTCCACACTAGCAAATGCGCATGCACCAAGTCCTACTTTTGACATTAATTTGAGGCATTCCTGTGCCTGGCCGAGGACCAGATCTAGAGGAGGCTGTCTTGGCATGTTGTGAGATTCTGAAACCAAAATAAAGACATTAATTCTTATTAGCTAAATCTTGGTAGTAAGTACTTTAAGATCTTGAATTGGGTCCTCCATGTTGTGTTCTGAAATAAATGCTCATTCGTTTCATCAGAATTAATTTTGTGCTAGCAAGTTATCTCGTGAGAGCTCTTGAATTGTAGAAGGTTTTGAATTTGCTATTAAAGCACCAGCACAAAGGACATTCTATTTCTTTCCAAAGCTTTTTTGCAGTTCAATTCTTAGATAAAATTTCCAGCAAAATGGTATTAGTGATCTTTTACTTTTGGAGGCATTTTGATCTTGTCATGCATTTTGTCCAAATTTAGGAGTAAAGACATTCACATAACCGAAGCCTTCTCAGCTTTCTAATGCAAAATCGAAGCTCTAGTTACACAAACATCGACCATTAATTTGATTGGTTTAAATCTTTTGCATAACCTGTTTCCAGTTCCCTGAGTTAATTTCCAGTCAACAGTTGAAATTTGAATACTTTACCATACAGTCCTCCACTGGTCATTAATGTAAAGCACATTGAGACGTTGTATAAATGTGCTATACAAGAACCTCCCATTAATCATTATTATAATATACTAGGGTTTGACTAAATTGCATATTATTTTGGAATGTTAATCACAGAAAAATAAACTGTTCCAAAAACAATGTAGCTATATGAATAAGCTTGATTCTTTTTCTCTTGAAAAACAAAACAGTTTGAGTTTATACCAGAAGTCTGAATAAGTGGAGCATGCACATATCTGACAACCTAGTATCTGGGTCTTCTGGTTTTTGTGTTACCAGAACCTTCGATTTTTTGGTGAGAAGGGCCTGGGTAGGAGAATGTGGTAAAAATAGCATTTTCGACTTTCAATTTAGATAAACATCTGGATAAAAATGGCTGAGTGCGAAAAGATATAAGTGGCTGATTATAATAGTGAGACTTGATGCCTTACCTAAGATAGCACTATTAAGAGCTGAGCAGATTGGTTCTCTTTGAACTGGATCTAGAAGATAACCTACAGGACTTGACCATGTATCACTGTATGCTAGTAGACTAAAGGCATCCTGCAAACAAACGAAACATTAATCTACAAGCAACACAGCTGTAATTCATTCATGGAAATTAGGAAGCATGGGTGACGTATCTGTGAGAGTGCTCGCCTCTTACCAACACAACCTGGGTTCGATCCTCAGACTTGTCGTATATGAGTAGAGTTGTTTGTAGGTTCTTTCCTCCTGTGCTTCAAGGCTTTTACTCCAGGTTCTCCGGTTTTCCTCCCTCCGCAAAAATCAACTTCTAAATTCTAATTTGATCTAGGAAGGGCCTGGATGAAAATTACTCTGTGTAATTCTAGTTACCCAGTACCAAAATGGTTCATTTATTCCCACAAATATATCAAAGAGGAAGACATAGCTGAACTTTTGAGACATAATGCACTGGATCTGAATTACTTAGCCTGTGATTATGATTATTGTTGTTGTCAGTTGTTCTTATTATTATAATTGTGTTATTGTGGTAAAGACTCTAGTTCAGTTCAAGGCTTAATAAAATATTGCTTTCAAATCCAATGAACTTAATCTACTTTAAATTAATGACCAATATAAGCCTCACCCCCCTCCCCCAAAGGACACACCCAATATTTTTTTAGCGCTCTGTAGTCCTCCTAATTGGTTGTTACTTCACGTACGACTACATGAGATGGCACTATTGGATTATTAATGATTTATTATTGATTATAACATCCTGAAACCCTAACCCTAACCCGGAACCAAATCCAAAAAAAATCTACCCTTAGACTTTATTATGGAACAGTGCCATTTCATGTAGTCTTAAAGGGGCACTTGGACGAAAATCAATAAAAATTGGAAATGACTTGAAACTTGTTTAAACTTATCTAATATATAGCCCAGATAGTAGCCAAGCAACATGTTCCCTTCACAGTCAAAAAAGGCGGGAAAAAATTATCAATTTTATTCAGCATCTAAATTGCGAGTAAATGGCGCCATTTACTCAACCCTATTGTTCTTTTCACGTTTAACCCAAAATATCTCAACAGCACTGAGTGGCTCCCAGGTTAAAATTTTCACTTATCTGATTTTCATAATTATAATTGAGTCATATTATCCACAAATACTTCAATTATTCGGACTTTCAAAAATCGGGGCATTTTCATCCAAGTGCCCCTTTAAATGAAGTAGTAACTAAGGTCCTAATCACACAGTTAATCCTGGTTTAATACCTGTAATGCCTTCTTGTTAGTTTCATTCTTGCCGTGTTCTCTTCTCAGATGTATACTCATATTGTGTAAATCCCGGCCAAATCTGAGGATTTTTTCCAGGGTTGATCTGTTACCACAGCACAGTTGACGAGGTGAACAAGTTTCAGATGAACCTTTATAAAAGAAAATAGAAATAAGGAAAAAATATAATGTACTTTTTCAAATTGGTTTTGCCATTTTGTATTATAAATTCAGCCTACTTGCAATTCTATAAACTAGTGTATTTGCAGATTTAAACTCCTATCACCAGCACTGACATGAAATAAGAAAATGTTTATACTTGATTTCCCATCATGGTTTGTGCTAGAGATTTGTGCTCACGCACTGGGTGGCATGGGTGCAGTAGTGGTTCACTGCTTGCCTCTCACTGCTGTGGTCGGGGATTAAGCCCTGGCTCAGACTGGATTATATAATACATACGTGAGTTGAGTTCGTTTGATGTGATGTTTGTGTTGTGTGATTATTAAGAAACATGATTGTTTTCTTTGTTTTACTTGCACGTTAATCTTTGTGTTGTTGTATAGAGTGTAGAGTGGTAGGACTTGTGGAGCAAACAACATGGAAGAGCCCCATATGGGGAGTGATAGAGGTAAAATATGTTTTTTTAAATATAATTTTTTTCTATTATTATCCTCATTTTAAATTCACCTCAATCTATGATATTCACTCATACACAACTCACTCACACACAACCTACAGAATAACGTGATAACCTACTTCTTCTAGGGCTGTGAGGTTGGTCTTCTATCATAGAATCACCATTAATAACACTACCATTAGAAGACTCCTCGACATCTTCCACTTCCATTGGCGCATCATCATCATCGGCAAGACCATGGTCAACACCATTACTAACAAGTCCATTTGATGTCGACCCACTTGAACTAGCTCCTACGCTGCTAACCGATGTAGCACCATAAGAATGTGTTGGGCTTACATTAGGACTTGACCTTGGGCTGTGAGCCGACGGGCGTACTTCACTATCATTTCCACTGACCATTTCCACAAATTGACGGCATTTTAGTAAAAATAATAAATTCTGGTTTCTTTCTAATAACCCTGGGTACAAAGACTGCGTCATTTCTATTGCTTCTCCTATACGACCAGCTAAAACTAGTTTCTGTATTCCTGAAGGAAAAATGTTATAATTATTATTTAAAATAATCAATTACAGGTACCTACCTACAATTTTCAAAATCATGTGCATCTGAGTACTTGTGAGTTGCCTGTTGTAGTTGGTACCGTCATATAAAATGTATCAACTAATTAATTTCGATTGATGGCAAGGGAAAAAAACTTCATTTTGCAGCTCAGAGCTACCAATTAGGGTAATAATATTAAAAACTGCTAAGTCAAAGTAATTCTTGTTTTTAGATCAATGTATGAGTTGAACTTCCATTGAAAGACCTTTCTGAGGTCAAGATTCTTTTTCCTTCTGCCTTGTTTGTTACAAACAACACACAATATAATAACGGTAAGCCATATTAGAAAAAAAAGGAAATCTCAATTAACTAAGGTTGTGCAGTATCCTTGTAACATACAACGTAAATATTTTCTCAGGGTGACAAAAATAATGACGATCAGTTACTGGTCATGATCATCTGGCCAAATTAGATTAAGCTTGGTCATATCTCATTTCTGGCTAAAGGTTACTGGTCAAAATGACTGGCAACTTGACCAGACAAGTTCCAATTCTGGCTGGACGTTGTTCATTTAATAGTTTTTTTTAACTTAAAATTTGATTTTTGGCTGCCATCATTCAAAAATAATCAGTCTGTACCTGATGGCAGCAAAGGATCTCAGAGATCTCAGCACCAAATATCATGAACTATGATACCAACATATGTAATATCCATAATATTATGTAAAACACAATGGCGAATGAACTGTTATACTGTTAAAGATGAAGCACATTATGATGACCAGCCTGGTTTGACTGTGTAACCTATTTTAGCATTTTTATACCACTTACTCTGTCTGTTCTTAATGGACGCCAGCTCCTCTGGACAGGATTGTCCTGTACTTCTATCAAATGATTCAGCTGTAGCACAGTAACCATGGTGTCTAAGGTACGTTGAAACAATCCTACAGCAGCACACAGCATTGTGTCAAGTTTTCCACTGATTTTAATGTTAATTTTAATGCTTTTAAAGTTAGAAAAAAAAATAAAATTGACAGCTATTTCAAGAAAGGCTTAACACTGAACACTGTAGTCTGAAATGTGAAAATATTAGGCCAAGTGATAGAAGTTCATTAGTTTTAAGGCATTATGTCAGACTTTATCTTACTTTTGTATTGTAGACTGCCATTGTCCTTCCTTATCACTGATTGGATATTTCTCTATAGCTGCTGTTGTGTTTGCATGTATTTCCTACAAGATAAGACCATCATTAGCTATTTTAATAAACCTGTAATGAGGTAGGAATAGACGTTTTGCATTTTCATGTGCCGGCAGACATGCAAGATGGCAGAACAAGTTTTATTACAGGCCCTGTCAGGCTCTGTGTCGTATGTGAGTAGAGTTGTTTGTTGGTTCTCTCTTGTGCTTTGATGGTATTTCTCCAGGTTCTCGGGTTTTCCTCCTTCCAAAAAAATCAACTTCTAAATCATAATTTGATCTAGAAAGGGCCTGGATGAAAATTACTCTGTGTAATTCTAGTCGTTTGGATTGAAATCCGGTCCTAGACCGGTAAGGCTTTGCATCCACCTCAGAGTGGTAAAGTTGGACAAATTTAAAATTTCAAAGGCACAAGTTTGGCTAAAATTTGTAAACTTTTCTATCGTCTTTTTCAGGAAATCTTAGTAATAAGTTTGCTTTACAATCACTTGATGGTTTTGCGTTTGATATTACTACGAGTTACTATTTAGCACCTCATATTGCATTTAATTAATGCAAAACTTCTGTAGATATTACAGAAATCTCTAAAAATGAAACATATATAATTGTGTGTTAATTATATACTAAGTATTAGTTAATATTCTCTATACACCCTTCTCATTTAATGGCTGACCAGTGCACGAAAACTAGGTCATCACCCAGTCATTACTTCACAATAAAAGATATAAAATTACATGAAATGACTATAAAGAAGAAAAGTATAAAAAATGGCATTTGTTTTGATCTGAATTAGAGCTAACAGCCTTTATTTTGAATGAGCAGCTTGGCTCAACCTTGCAAGATGACTGGGTGACCTGGTTTCTGTGCGTTCATCAGCCATTATGAAAAGGGTGTTATGTATTGGCAGGAAAGTGGTACAAATATTGCCCTCCCTATAATCAAGAACTTGCTACCCTCTTGTTACAGACAATATTATCCATGAAAAGTGTTATAACAGAACTTACTTTTATCTCTTCTTCAATGTTATATAGGAATGGAAGTTGCCCAAAATTTGCATCTACAACTTCTCCTGGTGTTTGTAAGCCGACAGTCGGATAAAGAATGGACTGAAAGAAAACATATATATGTTACTTACCGTCCTATACTCAGTCCGGATAGGGAAAAACTGTGCACGAGGTCTTGAATATATGGACCGAGGACACAGTTTTTTCCTATCCGGACCGACTATAGGACGGTGAATAACTTATTTATTTTTTTCCTGTATTCTTTTTACTTGTTTTTGTAATCGTTTTGTTTTGTTGCATTTAGCGGCAAAGGATACCGGACCTCGAGCGGGGGCAGATACTGACAAAAAACTGCATGCTCAAACAGCCAATCAGAACGCATGATATTTTAGGATACCGGACTGGAAAAAAATAAATCCATTTTTGTATAATTTTTAATGCTAGAAATCAAAAGATAAGCAAGAAAGTGCCTTAAAAACTTACAGGGAGATCTCTGAATGCAATCCCTGAAAATCAAAGAAAAAAATTGTATTTTTAATCATCATATAATGATAGTATATTAGGATAGTACACATACGCTGATTGGTCAAAAACTGTGCTTTGTTAGTGAACAGAGCACAGTGCTGATGCCATCTCACGCGCGAAGTGCTGCTTGATACTGTGACTATCTTAATGCGTAAATAAAGTCAATACTGGAATAAAATTAGTTACTATATGAATAAACAGTTTTTTCTGTGCTTTTTTGTTTGTTAAAATATCATAAGTTTACTAAGGCTCAGTTCAAGTGTGGAACTTCACATCTTTGATGTTTTTACTGCGATTCCAAGTCACATGCGACCAAGTGAGACCAAAATCACAAACGAAAAATGGATTTTTGGTGGACGTCAATCAAAAGGGTTTCTTAAACATGTCTAAGGATTCCGACTCCTAATTTCAAAGGTTTAACTGTAAACTATCAGTATTGACTTATCCTATCTTGAAGAAACTCAAATCATAGCCATAGTGATAGCTTTGCACTCAAACGTTAAGATTCAGAGCCGGAATCCTGTGACATTTTTGAGAAAATATATCCAGAGTGAGAAATTCACAGCGACAAGAAGCATGAGATAAGGACAACGATTTTTGCACATTTGCACGTGTTCACCTGAGTATTCACATCAGTCCTGGTGTAGAAACCAATAGAAACGATAAAAACCCTTTTGATTGACGTCCACCCAATTTCAATTTTTTGTTTGTGATGAAGGTCTAGTTGGTTGCGTGTGACTGGGAATCGCAGTAAATTTGGCTCGTGTAAAGTTTGACGTGAGCCTAACTTGCATGACTGTACAAATTCTATTTTAATTAATTTATCACTTTCCAGCCAAATCATTATCAAGCTCAACAACAAGTGTATACGTGTATACTCTAGATTCAAAAAAACGTTATTTCCAGTGTTTTTATATCAGACCACGTGTCATTCACTAGCTAATCATTTCTTTACAGTTGCCCATGACAAGACACAATAAAATCAACCCAGGATACAACTCAAACAAAGAATCTTATTTTTGAGAGAATAATGATGATGATGATGATGATGATTTTGTCAGTCCTTGGAATTTTCCTCGTCCAATAATTATTTCTTAATTGGACAGCATGGAGTCCTATTACATATACTACTACTAATAATAATAAATATAATAATAATAATAATAATAATAATAATAACAATAATAATAATAATAATAATAATTTGCATACATCTTTGTAAAATCAGTCATGCAGATATTTGCTTAGACTATTCATGCCCGCAATATTCTGTATTCATGTAGCAAAAATGTCTGAAGTTAAAATAAACATAATAATAATAATAATCTTTATTGCACATATAATTAAATAATAATAATCATAATGATTTATAAGTAGTCTGAAATAGGAAAATACTTCCATACAAGCTAAAACTTTCTATCGTAAAATAATTATAATTATTTACCTAGATTTACACCATTCTTAGTATAGAAACAGGTGTTATCAATCAAGTTTAATCCGCAACCAATCACATCTCCTGTAGTAAACGTTGGTCCATATGGCTTTCCTGTCCCAGATGAACAGAACGAATGCCCGTCATCTCCATGATAACCATAAGAGTTCTTCTCCCATCCTTTAATAAGATCAACAACACACTTAGAATAGACTGACATTGAAATTTTCTCTGTATTTAGTGCATTATAAGCAAGTGATGAATATAAAATATAATAATTATCTATAAAATATATCATGTATAAATATTAATCTACTGCCCTATATTCTGCAACTCTTGGAAAATCTAATAGGAGTGTTAGCCTCAAGTGAACAGGCAGATCACTTACCAGGTAATCTGTTCATGTTGACTCCTTGTGCCGTTAAACCGATCCCCATGTATCTGAAAGGCAAAAAAAACCCTAGGGCTTTATTTCCCCCCCCATGCTTTGCTTTGCTTTGTCATTTTAACCACCTAAAATTGAGCCAAAAACTGGGTTTGACTGAACAGGTGTTGTGTTATTTTTAACACTGTGAGTTAAGTTTGTTTGAAGTATTGCTCCATCCCTTGAAATTAGTGGGTTTTTTCAGGTTATTCCACAAACTATAAAAATCAACATGAGTGAAGAATGTTGTGGTTATGTGTTAGTGAGTGCACAAAATGAAAACAACTTTTTACACCCTATAAAGTGTGTGCAACAATGTGACTCAAAAATCCCTTGAGATATGAATAACAATGAAATAGCTACCATCTTGGTTGATATA
Source organism: Actinia tenebrosa (assembly GCF_029948245.1). NCBI lineage: Eukaryota > Metazoa > Cnidaria > Anthozoa > Actiniaria > Actiniidae > Actinia > Actinia tenebrosa. The sequence continues at coordinate 19,368,644 of NW_028292579.1, forward strand.
ACAAGAGAAACCAATGAGGAATACTTTGTTATCATCAACCAAGATGGCAGCAATGAAGTAACATGCACCTGCTCTATAAAAAGGACACTTTCTATTGTCCATAATTCAAGATCTAGGTTTAGGGATTTGGCTAATAATGTGTAGTTCAAGAAATTATCCCTACCCATCCCACAGAGGAACTACGAAAATACATCAGTCAATTGATAGCCTTTTTCTTACCCATCTCTTCCCTTGCTCACTATCTTTACTTCAAAGTAATAAAGGCCACATGCTGCTGGGATTGGATGGGTAGCTCTGACTGAGGCTGCATCTTTATGAGTTTTACCAACACCTGAATCAATAGAAAACCATTCTTAGCTTTTGAATATCAATATACCAAATGAACACTCGTAAACTTACAAAATGTGAGTGAAATTTTGTACTTAGCAAGTAAGAAAAAATTGAACTACAATCTGCACCAAAACTCGCTACTCAACTTCCCCTTCCCATCCAAACACAACATGAACTATATCACTTCCCCCCTCCCCCTTCACAATGTTGAGATGCTCAACTTCTGATTTGAGTGAGGGGTGTATCTTGTACAGAAACAACATTGATCTAGGGGGGGGGGGGGGAGGGGAGGTGTTGGGCTCATAAGAGTAAGTGAGGATCCATTTATCAAAAGGTATGCTAATGTCAATAGAAGTGTAGTGGTTTCAGTGTAGTGAATAATGAGGTGAGTATGACTACAGTCCAGAAATTGAATGACTGAAAAATTTAGAACCTGCATCAAGTAATGTTTGTTATTAGCCATGATCAATCGCTAGTGACTTTGAAATTTTATGCTAGTGAGAATAAAACTTACTCGCAAGGTTTTTCTACTGGGTTTTAAAGTTAACTGTGTGTCGGTCTACTATCAAGCAATTATTGGATGAGGTTGAACATGATATTATGCAGTAACCGAATTCAATAATTGCTTTATTATACATTTTGTATACTGGAAAAACATTAACATGAACATTAAATTATAGAGACAAGAATTATGAATGCCATGATGTTGCCTGAAAAATGCAAAATTTTTAATTCAGAAATATTTTAAGATGGATCTCAATGCCCTTGGCAAAGCTACCACAGTGTGACCTTGAATGACCAATCAGAATTGAGTTACTTAGAAAGATGTATAATAATATGAGAGATCCATTTTTGGCTGTCAACTAATAATAATATAGATGCAAAGTGTTTTCTCAAGGATTGTCTCCCTCTGTCACTCCATAATCTATTCCTTTGTTTCCTTTGTGGATAAGATTCCTTGTAAAGTGTTTTCCATTAAAGTGCATACAGCAATTCTAAATGATCCACAATACACAGGAAGAAGATAACTGATTAAAACTGGGCAAAAAACTGTATAACACCACGTAGAGCTTTAAATATAAAACAACGATACGTACCACACTTCTTCAACGCACGGCTTACAAGGGGAAAAAATGAAAACTGCTATGGAAAATAAATAGTACTGCAAATTTTCTTCTCTGCCTCGTTTACATATTCATAATTTTGAAAGCTGACAATATTTTTTTCATTTATTTGGCATATGGATGTGTTTTTGACATAAACATATAATTCATGAACACCTAACATTACTGGTACATGTACTCAAACGTTTTAAAATATATATCAAGACTGCAAAATCTGTAATACTATCTTCAACCTACTCACAAAAACAATGATAAAATAATAATTAGTTTTCTGTAAAGAAAATTTTAGAATTAATCTTGATGTTCAATAACATTGGCTTTAACTGTTTCACTATATCAACTGGATTTAACATTAAATCTCACTATAAAATCTGCTAGCTTTCAAATGTAAAAGATATTTGAATAGAATGAGGTACATACGTGGTTTTCTAATTTCTTTGCTTTAGTTTCTATTCTTCCTTTTATACCATGAAAACAATATTTAAGACTAGTCAAGCTTAAGCTTAAAAATATAGATCTTTAAAATAAAGAAAATATTTCGGGCATCAAAACAAAAGTGAATTAAGTTTATCTTTAAAAGAAGAACTAGAAATAAAAATATGTCTATAAACTTGGCGGAGTTTAACTGTAATAACTGTATTAAAGAGGAAAGAAGCTGGATTAAGAATGAGTAAACCACTCGAGGGAAACAGGAATCGTTTTATGAAATTATCTGGTGCTTGTAAACAAACAAAATGCGCTACAAGACGAGAGAAAGACAAACGAAAACGGGCACTTTCTATCTATAAAGTAGCTTCTAACGCAGCCTTAAGGCTTCTAGATAATGGATGAGAAGGAAGGATAGTACAAAGGAGGGTATATAAAAGCGTGACACGAAATTTAAGATGCACAAAAAAAAAATGAGCGAGGAAAAAAGAACGAATTTCAACATTCTAAATACCTTTGTAATGGACTCTCAAATTGTTCTGAGAGAGTCCAATAAAGGTAAACTTATCTTTAGGACTCCAACATCGCGGTAAGGGGGTCTCTGACTCGTCTACTTTAGGGTAAAGGGAAGATATTCTGTCGACTTGTTGGTTGGAATCCGAAGTAGTGCTGGAACCCGCCGCCATCTTGGATTATTGTTAGAGGTGAAGTTAGGCCTTGCGTCATGACATTGGACCGCATGGGTGGATGGGACATCACAGGGAACCCAACACCAAGAGAAAAAAGAGGACAGATATAAATGAATGAATGAGAATAGAAAAAGAAATGGAAATTGTGACAGGCACCAATAAATATAGAAAAACTAAGGAATGAATGAGAATGGAAAAAGACAAACGGATTTTTTATAGTTTTTAGAGGGAATAGTGGCAAACACTGCACCAATCAAAAGGGAACCCTGTATTCCCAAACTTCTAAAAGGTCGTGTCTAGATGGGATACTCGCAGTCCAGGTGATTGAGAGAGACTAGGGAGAGCATAATTGTCATGGGAATTTTATTCAGTCGGCTAGTAGTCGTACCCTACGATAGCATAAATTAAGCTATAACATATATATGTGTGTGTTTAAATATGACTAAAAAATGAGACCAACCAAGCGAATTCCCTTCGTGGTCTAGTGGTTAGGTTTAGGGTTAGGGTTTCGATTCTAGAGAAACAAAATTTCTATAAAGGCCACTCGTGTGTTTGTAATCCTATGACGTACTTCGTTAACCCTAGTCTCTCTCAATCACCTGCACTGCGAGTATCCCATCTAGACACAACCCTTCTAAAAATCCATAAACGAAAAACGATTTTGCGCTGACATAAAAAAATATCAAATCATAAACGAATTCAGGCAACTCCTGTAGAGAACGACCGCCTAAACAACGAGAAAATGGATAAAAGGGATTAAAAAAACTCTAGCGGGGTCAAGAGAGCCATGCAAAAGTGTTGAAAATGTACCAAAATGCCAAAATATATTTGAAATACTATTAACGAGAAGGTTTGTGATGGAGTACGTTAATTCCTGGGTTAATTATTCGAGTCTTTCTCGGTGTAGCAAACTTTATTGTATTCTGGGTTATTTTTAGTCCCCCCCCCCCCCCCCCTGCGTATAAATGTTTGTCAAAGGAGTGACGGAACGAGTGAGTATGCGTTCAAAGCCATCAGCGTCACAATCAAGATTTTTGAGTTTGCTGTAAATGCTTTGCGCTGCCGTACAACGGTTCAGCACTCGATGTCTGGAAGTGTGGTCCTTTTTAATGAATCAAAAAGTAAAAATCAAAAAATCATGCTTCCATAGCAAATAAACTTTCTAATAAATTAATTTACTATGATGCACGTTACGTTTAGTTTTACTAAACGCATACCATATGGAAAGGAGTGAGTATGCAGGTGTTCAAAGGCATCAGCGTCACAATGAAATACTTGGAGTTTGCTGGTCATAGCAAGAGGTTAATCATCTAAGGTCTAGGGGCCGACTAACCTCTCCCTTAGGCTTCGGCCGAGCTTCCTGATTAGTCTGTAAATCTTCGGATAGCGGTGTTGGGGGCGAAATCTCCGGTGTAGCCGTAAATGCTTCGCGCTGCCATACGACGGTTCAACACTGGAAGTATGGTGCCAAATGAATCAAAAAATGAAAATTCCAAAATCCTGTTTCCATAGCATGTGTCAATTATGTCTATTTATAAAATAACTGTTATAAGTGTCGCGTTCTGATTGGTTTGGAGCGCGTGCTTTATGAGAGCACATTGCACGCGCGCGCACTTTCCGTTGCGTCATTCCTATCTATTATTGTAATTTGTATTTTATAAAAGAAATAAAAAACTTGCTTGCTGTGTTGTGTGCAGTCATAAAGCACTTGGGGGATGGCAGAACACTCGAGAAGTGTCGAGAAGCACTCCGCTACTGTGCGAACGAAGAAAAAAACGAAGACAAAGGCGAAAAAGACCAGTTTCGAATCCCAAATTACCGCTGTGTTTCTTGAGTACAGACTCATTTGCACAGGGTTAGCCTCGAGTTTGTGCAGAATATTCACGTGCTCCAGTCAAGGTCCGTCGAGTTTCAAAATGTTTGTATTGTTGAAGTTGTGCATTCTTTACTTTTCTGTTGGTTTTTGTGAATATTTAAACACTGATACGAGGCTAACCCTGTGCAGATGAGTCTGTAATCAAGGAACACAGCGGTAATTTGGGATTCGAAACTGGTCTTTTTCGCCTTTGTCTTCGTTTTTATGACGTCACGACTGCGCTGCGCTATTTTTTTTTTTTTTTTTTCCACAGCTTTATTTGGGAAAACTAATATTACAATGTATTGAATAGAAAAAAAACAAAACAAAAAACTAACAGTTACCCAGAAAGGAAGGTCACGAACGGGACACGAGACCCATGCAAGGTGACCACCTCATGAATTGTTGAAATAATTAAACATAAAAATATATGCAAAAAATATATGCAAAAAATATAACATTGTACGTACAAATAAAAATAAGAATGGAAAAATAACTTCATTAAGATAAAACTAGTGTACTTTATGAGGTTAACCTCTATGGATGTGAGAAGTTAATTGATATTCTATGGTTATTATATGATGGAACAATCGGGAAAATATGTGGAGATAAAACTGATTTTCCTATTGAAGCAAGGACCAGACAAGGTGGTGTGGAAAGTCCTCCAGTATTCAATTGGTTCTTTGACTGGGTACTCAAGGTCGCTGCCCGTGAAATTGACCAACGCTTTCCAAATGGATGGGGAATACCATTTACATATACAATCGCTAATGCATGTCATCAACGGAGTACTGGACGAATGAATGGTGTGGAGATAATTAAATGGCTTTTATATGCTGATGATGTTGTTGTGCTGTCAAAAGATCTTACTGATCTACAGGAGATACTGGAAATTATCCATGGGACATGCTTAAGATATGGGCTTGAGTTAAGTTTTAAGAAAACCAAAACACAGGTATTTCATGATGCGCAGCTTATGGAAAAGAAGAGCTTATTAAATATATCAGGACATGATATTGAAAATGTAAAAGAGTTCAAGTATCTTGGTCATATGTTTTATAGTGATCAGAAGGAAAGTTTTGTCGATAACAGAATACTAAGTGCAACAGGAAAATTCCACGAGCTCAAGAACGTCCTTACAGATCATAAAGTATCTATGAATACACGCAGAAAACTCTTGGAATCCTGTATCAGATCCAGACTTACTTACTGTACTGAGGCTGAACTACCAAATGAAGATGAACTGAAAAAGCTTGAATCCTGTTGGTTTGGTCTACTAAGAAGAATGGTACGGAATGGCTGGGAAAGGAAAATGAATAGTGACGGAGAAGAAACGTTTGCCTTTAAATATAGGAACTTAGACCTGGAGAGAATAGTGGGAACCCTGGCACTTCGTGATTTTATATACATACGCTACTTGAAGTACATTGCACATGTTTGTAGAAGACCAAATTCAAATTTAACGAAACAGTTGCTGTTTGCAATTCCATCTGCTAAATATGTTAGAGATCCATGGATCAAAATTAGTCAACTACTTAATGTTGATAAACACCAAGCTAAGAAATCTACACAAGACAGAAAAGTTCTAAAAGGACTACTACATCAGAACTTTGGCTCTGTGTAGACTATATAGTCCCTGCTGATCAACTTATAGTTGGAAATAGCGGAATGACACTGATACTGATACTGATGACAGGGACATTCTCGAGAAGCAGACCAGTCAATATCAAAAACAGAATCAAGTAAAGAAAAGTAACGTACTGAAATGTGGTTTTTAAAAGTAAAGTGGCTTGAAATGTTTGTTATGCTAACGAGGAAAAACGTAAACAATCAGCCTATTGTCTTATTGAATGTCTCTTTTTAACTTATGATTGTTAGATGATGTTATTGATTTTCGTTTGTTGTCAATGATTGTCAATTGCGCGCGCGTGTTTAAATGTTCACTGTCGTCCTTGATTGTCGAATGATACTATTGTTTGTTCGTTGATCATCAACGAATGCTATTGAACGTTACTAATAATACACATGCAATTAAAAGGCGTCCGTTTAATAACGGCATAATGCCCAGTTTGGCACATAATATGCCAAAAAAACTTGACGATGGGAACTTTTGCCCGCATGAACGCTCTTAAGTGTGAGCTTGTTTGCAGCAAGCCACTGATGAACTTTGGATAGATCAAATTAATTGAAGCAACTTGCAAATGTTATGCTATGTGAATGCGTGCATGTAATTTAACACCCTTCGGGATGCAAGACGTTCAGCACACAAAAGGAATTCACATTCCGTACGATCTTTTCGAATTCGGTCTTCTATTGTTTAAAGCGAAAATAAATGTCCTTTTGGCGTAAACGAACAGCAAAAGGTGTACTATGTTTCTAGTTATGCTTATATCTATGCTTATGTTGAAGTGCCAAACCAGCAGAGATATTTTATTGAGTCACAGGTGTCCAAGCGTGGTCCCTTTCATACGTCACTCATTTTGAAGAGGCTAGGACAACCTCGCGTCGAATGTAAAATACTTGTATCGGTATTAACTTCGTGACTAAGAGGTCCGTTATCAGCTATGGTATTTCACTGTTCTCGCCGAAGATGGTGTTGGCTGTTTAACACAAGAATGAGAAAACCGATTTTTATCCTAGTTTGTGGTTGGCTTTTCATTGCTATTTTTACCTTTTCATTGCTATCTTTACCTTCTACCAAATCAATAAACCGTAGCAATTCTAAGAACTGCTCGTATTTTCGAAAATTTGTTGGAACTTCTGCAAATGGACCGACCAAGTTTCCACTTGTTATCCCACACGTTGAACCAAATATTTCATGTGAAGACAGGAAGCTTTTTATTGCTGTGTTTGTGAACTCGGCATCTGCTGATGAGCAACATCTGCTTCGACGAATGGCTATCAGAAAGACTTGGGGAGCTTCTAGTGAAATACAACCTAGATGGAGAGTGTTTTTCGCTTTGGGAATCAGCAAAAATACCGCCGTTGATCTTAAAATCCGACGGGAAGCATTAAAGTACAACGATATACTCATTGGTAACTTTACCGACACCTACAAGAACGTGGTGATTAAGACTTTTATGTCTCATTATTGGGCGTACTTCAGATTGAATTGTGAATATATTCTCAAGGCCGACGATGACGTGTATATCCGAGTTCCAAGGCTGGTGGAATGGTTGGCAGGTCCAGCCGAATTGCCAACGAGGTTTTATGGAGGATATTTGCATGAGATATTGACTGTTGTTCGCGATCCAAGATTGCAGTGGTATCTTCCCAAAGAGGTTTATAACGAGACAAATTTTCCTCCATTTTCGCAGGGATCATTTCAAGTCGTCTCCACTGACATGCTTCCTAGTTACTTCCACTATACTCAGTTCATCAGGAAACCTTTCCATACAGATGATGCATATTTTGGTGTTATGGCTAGAGACCTTGGTTTATCTGCCAGGCAAATTCCAGGGTTTCGCTTCTCTCTTCCAAAAACAGACGAAGAGCTCCTAGCTGTCATTGCATTTGGTCATCAGGTTGAAGTTACAGGGATGTTGAAGTACTACCTTAGATACGAACTTCTAGCCATAATTCCACCTGTCTATCAGATGGAGTAGTAAGTTGCACGATAATAATAATAATAATAATAATAATAATAATAGTAATAATAATAATAATAACTTTATTGAGTTTTTTTACCGAAATACCATCGTAAATTGGTAATTTACAATTGGCTACTTGAATCGAATACAAAATGTGACAAATGACAAAAAGAAAAAGAAAAGAAAACAAAGATATTATATCTGTAACACTATATGAAAAAAACAAACAAACAAACAAACAAAAACAAAAATGAAGACAATTAATACTGCATTAACTCTCTTCCATTCTTTGTTCCTGCAGCAGAAAATATAATACGACGATGATCTAATAGCAATATTTAATAATAATAATAATAATAATAATAATAATAATAATAATAATAATAAAGCGGTATTAAGCTGCACAGTGAACATTGCAAGAACATTCAAATTAATCACATCTTAAGGACATTTCACACATTCTAAGTATTTAAACTGCATCTTAAGAACATTACAGTTAATTTAAATTAAGTAAATCTTATGAACTTTTTTTTAAAGTGAGTACCATCTTAAAGAGCACTATACGATAAACATTCAAAAACTACTATTAGAAATAAGTAATATGTACAGTATGAGTGGCCGTGTTGTATCAGATATACAATCACGAGGAGTAGCCGACTAAACTAAAAAAATATATATTATGGCTATAATATGACAGCAAGTAAACCCGGAAAGCCATGAATCAAAGATCACAATGAACATGAAAAAATGACGTAGACGTTGCTATGACAACATCAGAACCCTTGGTGCCATCAAAAATGTTTATTTCAAAAATCATAACTCAGGAACCAAATGGTGAAATTTATTAAAAACAAGAATATTTAAACTTTGTATCGTAATCTTCTTTTTGACAAAAAAAGAAAAAATTCTGTAAGAGGGAATTCGTAAAAATCGATAAAATTTGTTTGGGTAACTGTCATTCTGAGCCCGGTCGTGCGAAGCCTGGATAGCGATATCCGGCGGATAAATCTTATCCAGTGGATAAATCGATGCTGTTATCCAATAAATTTATCCACTGGATAAGATTTATCCGTCGGATAGCGCTATCCAGGCTTCGTGCAATCGGGCCAAGAGCTTTATCTAGGAAAATTTCTATAGCTTGTCCTATCGAAAATCAGGAGAAAACGTTTTTTAAAGTGAGGTGTACTAAAGAGCTCACCTCGTCGGTCGACAACAACGCTCTCGTTTGTTCCACACGGTTAAGTTCGGGAGAATATTTGCATAAGGACACCTTCAATGCCATTGTGTTTATGTCGAAGTTTATAACTTTGTGGCCCAGAGCGATATTGAATTAATTATTTCTAGCGGGGTTGTTAAACTTCAACTGTAATTTTTGGTTAGAGCACATGAAGTAAAACCATGAAATAAAAACAAAGTTGATACCGATAAATAGTACTTATTTAGTGACTAAACAGTTGCTATCACTCAACCAAAACATACATTAGACAAAAGGCACAAATGGTCTTTTGTGTATATTTCTTTTTGTACAATGAATGTTGTGGTTGAGATATAGCAACTGTTAGTCACTAAGGCGCCGTCCACACGTGTCCGGAAATTTTTGTATCCGCAATTTTTTTTCGGATACGAAAATATTCGCGTCCACACGCAGCGTATTCGAATCGTTTTCGAATCGTTTTCACTGTCCACACGAATCCGGACATTTTTTGATCCGCCCTGATGCACGTTAGTGCCTAGTCCCTTTGACGGATAGTTTTTCTTATTGAGCATGCGCTAAATCGTGTTTACGTCAGCGTATTCCAATCTCGTACCCAGAGCCTGCGTTTTTTCTGGCCTGCGGCGAAGAACGAGGTCTCTGGCATAATCCATTTTTTGAGACTTCCGGTATAAGAGCGTATACGTTAAAAGACTTGCAAAAAATAAAAAAATATGTTCCCGATTTCTAATTCTTATTTTGATCGGAAGTAAACACAGAACTCTGTTTGAAAGCAGGTTTGAAAGCATGATTTTCATTGATTATGTTTCACTTCCGGAAAGCTGCGCATGCGCCAAAAATGGATTATGCCAGAGCCCTCGTTTTTCGCCGCAGGCCGAAAGAAACGCAGGCTCTGGGTACGAGATTGAGCGTATTCGAAAATTTGCGGATACGACCGTCCACACGTATCCGTATTCGGAGCGTATTCGAAAATTTCCACTCTGGAGACCGTTTTCGAAAATTTCCGGATACGGATACAAAAATTTCCGGACACGTGTGGACGCAACCCGTATCCGCAAAAAAAAAAAAAAAAAAAAAAAAAAAAAAAAATTCCGGATACACAAATTTGCGAAACTTGTGGATGGGGCCTAAATAGCTACTACAGTCGACTCTCTTTGAACGACCACTTTCGAAAGCGACCATCTCCCATAAGCGACCACTTTTTGAATTTCCCGTTTTGTTCCCCATATAAACTCTGTAAAAAAAACCTCTCGTAAGCGACCGCGACCACCTTTGGGGTTAAAATTTTGGAATTTTTCAATGTTTTTTCTCTCCCGTAAGCGACCACCCAAGAGCCAGTAATGGTGACATATCCGCTTTAACAATAAAAAATTTAAGAACATAGAATCATCGGGTATTGAAAACCCGACGAAATATTTACAATTACACTACTGTAAACATATAGCACATTCAAAATTTTGATTAAAACAGTTTAATCGTTAATACAGTAGTTTTTACACGTGAGTTACAAAATTATAAAGGGTTTGGGCTTCCTGTGTTGGGATTCCCATTGTTTGGGCTTCCTGTGTTAGCTCTCGTAAGCGACCATCTCCCGTAAGCGACCACTTTCTCCTGGCCCCGAGGTGGTCGCTTACGGGAGAGTCGACTGTATTTGTCAGTATCAACTTTTTTTTCATTTCATGGTTTTACTACATGCGCTGTAACGTTTTAAATGTTTTCAACAATGTAAATAGGTATCGGAAGTTCTCCTCGGGGAACCTAATAAAAACTATTTTATTGTCAACAAACGAAAAACAACCACAACAACAATTAAGCCTCAGATAGCACTAAAACGTTGCCAGGATGTTTTATAAAGGATGTTTTATTGCAATTCATTGAAAGAAATGCTTTATTTTATAAGTCTCATACAGTCTCTTATGAAACTTGCACATGAACATTGTTTGGGCTGCCTGTGCCTCTACGTACCAGCCTTTTTTAAATAACTATATATATAAACAGGTGGAAGAAGCGAATAATGTTTTTTCCTCTGATTTCATTTTCGCCTTACAGCTTTATCTAAGATTTTCTCTCGTGGTCAATATTAATCAATTATGGAATTTTTCAATTAAGTTATTTATATACATTAATTAAGCCAACCCAAGTTGTCACTACCCACCCCTAGTCTCCCCCACAGGCGCTTTCAGTGTCGTCACGCTACTCAGGGGAGATAGCGTTGCGTGAAGACACTGAAAGCGGCTGTGGGGGAGACTAACCCACCCCTGACCCAGTGAGGTTGCAAAAATAAATAATAATTTTCATTCTAAATACCACCAAACCCATCATGATCGGGCTTTCTGTGGTTATGGGGTTGTAGGGGGACTGGATAGGCTAGCCCGTGAGAAACTCCTTATTGGTAAGCATTCCATCTCATCTTCGAGGCTTTTCTCCAGAAGTCGAATATGTTCTGTGAAAAAATATATTTATAAAATAACTGTTATGAATGTCGCGTTCTGATTGGTTTGGAGCGCGTGCTTTATGAGAGCACATTGCACGCGCGCGCACTTTCCGTTGCGTCATTCCTATCTATTATTGTAATTTGTATTTTATTAAAAAAAAAAACAAACTTGCTTGCTGTACTGTGTGCAGTCATAAAGCACTTGGGGGTTGGCAGAACACTCGAGAAGTGTCCAGAAGCCCTCCCTACGCGTCGTGCTTCTCCTAACACTTCTCTCGTGTTATGCCAACCCCCTCGTGCTTTATGACAGCACACAGCACGCGCGCGCGTTTTCTATTTCTTCAATAGAAGTACATGAGAAGGGGTGAGTTCATTATAGCCTTTTGTCGTAGCACCGCTTACGGGGATTTCTCCGTGTTGCGTACACGGGGGGCAGAGAGGGACCATTATCTTTCATTGTTTACTTAAATGTCTTGTCGCTCCGCCATCTTGTTTTTATTAACTACCGCTGTATATAAATATGAGTAAGCTTGAGCCCGTCAGATACCGCTGTACGTCAAGCATCCGCAATCCGAGCTAACGGACAGCGCGCGGTATCTGACGGCCTCAAATTACTCAGATTACGTACAGTGGTAAAGACTTTCCCTCCCTCTGCAAAACCCAACACGGCAACATTCCAATTCGAGCTGTAAGTTAGTCATACCATGACTTAGATCAGCCCAGAGGTTGTTTCAGGGTTCAATCTGTGAGTTAGCCGTGCCCTGACTTATATCAACCCTGACGTTGTTTCAGGGTTCTATCAGTGTGAGTTAGCCCTGACTTAGATCAGCCCAGAGGTTGTTTCAGGGTTCCATCTGTGAGTTAGCCATGCCCTGACTTAGATCAACCCAGATGTTGTTTTAGGGTTCAATCTGTGAGCTAGTCATGCCATGACTTAGATCAGCCCATGAATTGTTTCAGGATAACAGCGATTGATAAAACGCACCCTTTTCAAAATTGTCTCGCATGCTAGGCTAAAATGGAAATACAAAAGTATCGCACAAAGTCCATTGAGAAGAAGTGTGATTTCTTCCGCATTTTCATGTTAGCCTCGCGCACATTCACGATACTTTTGAGAAAGGTCCATTGATTGTATGGTTGCTTTGATTCTTCTATGTACGTACTTACCTTTATCTAGCTCGCCTATTGTGCTCATCTTGTGCATGAATTGTAAGCACATATCTCTATCAAGCCCAAATGCTTTCATATTACTGACAAATGTCCTGTGGAAAAGTAAGATATGCTTCTGTCATTTGGTATGTTACACATAGTTCCATGACGTCATAGCCGCCATCTTGGTCAAATACACCTCTAGCTTCTTTGTTTGTTGTGCACATGGAGTTGATTCTTTCATGTGTAAATATTTTAACATGTTCGTCATGAAAGAACAATTCTCATGGGAATGTCATGTGTCAATTTGCATACGAAGCTAAAAAGGACTATTTAACAAAAGACTTGTCAATGAACTCTTTTGTTCTGTAAACCAACATGGCCGCTGTGTCTTTTGTTATTTCACTCCCTTTGGAATGATTGAAAACCAGCAAAGGTCTTCACATGGAAACCATTTTTATTCTGTGGTCTACATTTCGCGTGACAGCACACGTGAAAAAATACAGTATACTGCCGCATTGCGCTTTTTCAAAAAAACGTTGCTGGAATGGAATGCTCCATGCAACGAAGACGCAATCGTTGTCAAAAGTAGAAAACAGACCCTGTAGAAAATTTATAGAATTTAAGTTATTCTTACCCTAGTTTTCCAAAAAGGCTATTTTTGTCACACTCTTGGTAATCTAGCTGTTCTTGTGACGACCAACTGTCCCATTCTTGACTGAAAAACAGAAAACAAGAATTTCATGATCGTGATGAAAACGACTCACGTGCGTTAAGGGAAGATTACACGGAGCAATTTTATCTGCAACTTGTTTCGAAACGGCGTTGCGTCACAATTTGCATGTGGCATTGCAGCGTGTAACCTACAGCGCAATTTGAAAAATGTTGCGAGACAAGCCGCACTAATCGTTACGAAAAGTAGAATTCGCTTCTACTTTTGGCAACGGTTGCGTCTCCAATGCACCGTGTAAACACTCTTGCAACTTGTGTCGCAGGGGGGTGGGGGGTAGGTGTTTGGGGGGGGGGGGGAGTTGTTTGGGGGGGGGGGGGAGGTTAGGGGGGCGGCCTCGTGGTGTAACCTCTAAATCCGCCTCTGGGGTTCGAAAATGCGAAAAACCAACTGAGTCGCCTCTCATGCTTTACCTTGATATGACTGGAACTTGTTTTTCGCAGTGAAGGGCATCAAAGAATGCTGCATTCCAGTAACGCATCGATTGCCTGCATAACACACAACGACAATTTACGTCATTCATTTGGGCATCTGATAGCGATGCTTAATATCGCATTGAGCTGTTCCACGACAGCGCTACATACTACCACTACCAGAATCCCTTGCAAACTTTATTTTCTTCAATTCATTAGGGAATGAGGGAATATATCATGCGAGCAGAATCTTCCTTTTATCGTCTCCACGGACGAGAGAAGGAAAGGAGACTCTGCAGAAGTCGTGGAGTAATTCTTTCTCTCGCGCGGGGGAAATTAAAGGAGACTCTGCTAGTCGGGGAATACCGATTTGAATAAGAAAGAAGATTCGCGAAGCAATCAGTTAATGGTAATAAAATCATGCTATCATGCCCTTAAAAATAAAACTGTCCACTTCAGAGATATGCCTCGCTTGTCGCGCACACCTTTCAATGCGAAGTTTCTAATTCATTCACTCAAAACAGTGTCAGATGTAAATCATGCGTCAGTAGCAGTTGTCAATTGATGTCAGTAAAAGATCCTATTTAGGCAAGAATATCGAGACACGCAATATTTAAAGAATACAAAACGCGCGCGCATGTCTTTGTACTGTAATATAAGCACGCTGGGAGCTGAATAGTACTAGAGAAGCAAACTTAGGAACACGCGCAAGAGGCGTAGCAGCGTTTCTTTTGCTTTTTTTATTATTTAAACATATTTTATCGAAACATTAACCCCAAGAGCGTAACGCTCATCGAGGGGGTCTATGTCTTAATTATATTACAAATATATAGTTATAGTTATGTGGACGAAAGAAAATATATACATATAGGAACAACGAGTATAAAGAAACGAAAGTGTAAGTAATATGGGTGGCGTAAATTTAAATTAAGGTATACCAGTTAAAAGTGAGAAGCAGTTAATTACAAAAAGCATTCTAAATGAATACTAATTATAATCCGAAGCGCTTTCTTTTGCTTCTCGAGTGCTGTTAAGTTCCCACAGTGTTTATGTTACAATACAGCGAAATGCGCGCGCGTTTATAAAATGTTTTTAACGATTTTACGCGACCGTGTCATTGCCCTGATATAAAATGGAACCAGCCAATCAGCGCGCACTTCGTATCTAAGCAGATACAATAACGGCTTTAGAAAAACCATCCACCGCGAATTATCTAAGATTCGTGCCAAGGTTACTCACCATATGGGCTGACTTCTAAGGTAGGCCGAGAGGAATTCCCTTTGAGGCGTATCTACCTCATCTCCTAAGAAAACCACAAAGCAATTTTAGTTATGATGCTTTAAACTTGGATGTCATGGGTACAATGCTGTCAAGAAGCGTCGCGCCCTCGGATATTGGACGCACGGGTAAGATGCCGCCAGTGAAGCTAACAGCACACAATATAAACCTAACTCTCAAATTTCCGGAAATTTTTTTGTCTCGCGCTGTTCATCGATTTACTACTATTTCGGCACTTTCTTGGTGTTGCAGGGCACCTGGGCCATGAAGACAATCATACAATAGCCGAGGACAATGAGTTTGGAGCTAAACAATACCCTGCAATACAATAACCCTAACCCAGAATACAATAAAGTTTGCTACACCAAGAAAGACCCATTATTTCAAAAACCGTGTGCTAAACAATAGGTTCCGATTCTGAGGGGATTGGAATTTTGTTTGTCCCCCAGATCGAGCTGCTTTGACGTCATATGCAAGGGGTCTATAGCGGCTCAATTAACCAATCTGAACGAACGATGTATATTTAGCAATATACCAAATTGTGTACAGAGTAACTAATTTTTATATACAATAATTCAATAAAAACAAACAAACAGAAACTTTTAGTTTGCGTGACAAATTCACGCAAAACTTTTAGGCCATACTTCGTTGCCTTTTTAGTATTGATAGGAATGGCATTTACTTTCATTTTTTCAATTTCCTCATCGGAAATTGTAGCAAAACGATTGCCGGCAGATGCCATTTTGTTGCCGACTCAATATTCCGAGATTCACAGGTGAATATCGTACAATATTCACCTCCAATTAACCAATGAGCGCGCGCGTTCTTAGGAAGTACACAAGTTGGTATATGCCAAATATGTCATCTTGGAGGTATTTCGTCTAAAGCAGTCCAAAAATGCATTTTCATACGAACTCGACAAAGTTGTATCCCTAAACCTGGGAATGACTAATAACTGTCCATGAATACTTTTATCGTAGAAAAATAGAAAATGGTTTCAAAGTTACCGAGGTTGAACTCATGGTAAAACGTGAAACACATATTCATCAAGTTTTTGGCTGGGACGTAGTCATCTGCTTGATGACACCTGTAGGAAAAAAGAATCTCGTTCAGTAATCTTTAGAAGACCTTTCCAAATAGGTGTATACTAATTGCCTTTATAAAATACCTGTTATGAATCTCGTGTTCTGATTTGCTGGGGGTGCGTGAGTTATGAGAGCACACAGCACGCTCGCGCGCTTTCTATTTTGTCATTCGTATCCAAAATCATGGTTTCTCTAATTTTTTTTTTTTAAGAAATAAAAAAGTTGTTTGCTATGTGTAGTTATAAACAGGGTTCATGCTTGAGGTAATTACTTAAAATTCAAGGACTATTCAAGGAGTATACAAGGACCCAAAAATGAATTTTCAAGGAGTATGTTCAGCTAACTATGCTAAGGTTTTACATGGTGGTTGCATATGGCTGACTTTCAGATTTTCCAATCTTTCTGACTAGATCTATTTCAGAACCATGCAAGTAATGATCAAAGCGAAAATTCAAGGAGTTTTCAAGGAGTTTCGCTAAAATCGTTAAATTCAGGGGCTTTTCAAGTGCCATTGAAAACGTGAATTAAATTCAAGGAGTTTTCAAGGAGTTTAAGGAGTAGCACGAACCCTGTATAAAGCACTTGGGGATTAGCAGAGCAGCGGAGAAGTGTTGAGAAGTTCTCTCGTCTACGCGTCGTGCTTCTCCTAACACTTCTCTTGTGTTCTACCGATCCCCACGTGCATTAAAACTGCACACAGCAGTTTTCTATATCTTCAATACTGGATCACATCATTCTAAGTCAAAATTTCCTTGTTTAAAAGTTTAAGAAACAAGCTCAGTGGTATGGTTGATAATTGATTATCCAGATTTCACTAAAATTACCTAAAACTAAAGATTATTCTTTCTCATTAAATATACATTACTCTTTACAATTTCTTAATAATAAATGACCAACAGTTTCTCCTTTTAAAAACGTGGCTTCTTAAAACTATTACCCCATTCACACCAAGGCTTAAACATGTTTTAAAGTGGTTTAACTAAACAGGTTTGGAAAATTATCTACGAACACTGCACAATCTTTGGTGAAATAATGCATGTATAAGCTATCCTTTGTCTTGCTCTGATAATATTTTAGAAAGTTTTACATTATAGAGTGACCACAGTAAATCCGTGAAATACTAATTAATAAATAGTACAAAATAGTGTTAATTAAACAATAGAAAACAATGGAATTTGCATGAAATTGTGCTATTTAGTATTACTAAAGTTTCACGGATTTACTGTGGTCACTCTATTGTGGGTTTCTAGTTTCTCAATTTTTTTCCTAATGAAAACATAGTTTAACTAAACACGTTTAGGTGTGAATGGGGTATATGCTTCTCTTGTTACTCTACATCATATTTATTAATAATGAACTTCTTTTTCTCCTCTTTGTTCGTCTATGCTTTCATTGGCAATTTACCTCAACAATTTACGCTAAATTTATAAATGAATAACTTATATTCTCCATTCTTTATTGTTACAACACACTTATTTTAATCGCAATCGCGTTCTCGATTGTCCTAAAAAATCTTCGTTCTAAGTACTTGAACACTCGAGCGATCAATCACAATGAGCCACTTGCCAAAACTAAAGCCTTCTCATCTTTACATCTGTGATCAACTACAGCAAGATTCAGCCAACATGGAACAGCATTCATCTTATCTCCCTGGCGTTAAAGGATACCATGAAATACAACTGAAAGATGATGGTCTTGGGAAATATAAAATCGCCCATAATGTGGTGAGTATGTTGTTGTAGTTTCAGTCCTACGGCATCTTAGACCCGCAAAAGTAGTTTTGTTCATTAAATATAATGTAAAGTTTACTAAACTTCTATAGTTTTAAGTAACAGTCCACGGAATTAATAAGAGCTTAACGTATTTTCCAAATGTATTGTTGGTAAATCATCCACTTTCTGAAAAATTCTGTTCAGTACAATATTTATGAAGTGAAAATTTTCTTTTGTAGTGTGCAATTTCTATAAACTAAATTAACAATGCATTAGAAAATTTTTTGACATAGAAATATAGCGGGGGAAAATCATGTATATTTAAGATTTTTGTTGTTGGTATTTCCCTTCTGTTCTATTGGGATAATTTCATGGAAATAGTAAAAACAATTGCGGGAGTTGCCAAATAAACATGTCGCTTTATCAGTTATACGATGGGTGTGCTAAGCGAGGGACGGGAAATTGGCAGTAAACTTTTTAAGAATGGTCGTAGCCCTCCTCCTTTTACTCAGTAAGAAATTTAAGACCATAGGAAACAGCTTCTGTCAAAATAAAAAGATTTGACCCTGTAATAAAGTTTATTTTAAGTTCATAAACCAAAACGTCTTATGAATGGCACTTTAGTGGTTTCCGTTATAAGGAATGTGAATGGAATTTGCGGGAAGCCATTTCAGAATTCTGTTCCATTGCACTAATGAAAAAATACAATTACTTCCACAGGAAACAAAAGATAGCTCCCGATATCCCAAAACATCAGTAAGTACATTCTATTCCTCTTTGCGGGAGTTGACTGGAAAGAGGGTCTCCATGGGAACGACAGAGAGAGAGAGAAAGGGGAACAAAGGCTGCGTTTAAACCGTATCGGGCGATTTTTTAACTGGTTAATCTACTTTTTAGGGTACTCTGTGATCCTTGAAATTTGTTACATGAAAAAGGGTAGGAAAACAGTTAATTTAGCATTTTCAAAGGTCTAAAAAGTAGTATTTTTTAAATCTCAAAATAATTTTGCAGGAGGGAAAAAGAAGCCTTAACAGCATTACCCAAAAGAAAGTAAGTGATTGCTTTACTAGTAGCCATTTTAGCTAGGGAGGGGTGGGGTAGGATTGAATGGTAGGGAATTCTTCACCAATAAATTAATTTTGCGAATTTTGAAAAGAGCACGAAATTGCCAAAGGGTCGCGAAAATAAACTGATTTCGGGATTTTGAGAAAACCGTGAAATTAAAGAGACGCGAAAATGAATTGATTTCGCGATTTTCGGGATTTTGAGAAAACCGTGAAATTAAAGTGTCGCGAAAATGAACTGATTTCGCGATTTTCGGGATTTTGAGAAAACCGTGAAATTAAAAGTGTCGCGAAAATGAGCTGATTTCGGGATTTTCGGGATTTTGAGAAAACCGTGAAATTAAAGTGTCGCGAAAATGAACTGATTTCGCGATTTTCGGGATTTTGAGAAAACCTTGAAATTAAAGAGTCGCAAAAATAAGTTTTGCAAAAACCCTTTCTCGAAAATAGAGTCATGATGTCATCATTCCTCTTATTTGTCAATTATTAAAGAAAAATCAAATTTAATGACCATTTAAAACCAGGAATAATATATTTTTACTTTTGAATCAGTAAAGCACTGAAAACTATTGATCCAGATAAACATCGAATGATTACAAAGTGACGCGAATTATTTACTTTTAGTTGTAACGTTAGTAAAAGGGTAAAATTAGTTGATTAAAGAACTTCTGTATTTGGAGGGAAAAAAATGATTTATTTAATTGGGTCACGAAATTAAAGCGACTTTATAGAATATGATTTTTTCGCAAAGTCGCAACATTTAAGTGTTTGCGAAAATGTTATGTAAGAAGGTAATATTCATTTCCCGTATATCTAAAATAATAGAGAGTTTTAGATTGACTTACTTTCCTTCCCGCAAACGGCAAACGTGACCGCGTTTTCATAGTTTTCGTGTATTTTACTTTACTTTTTACAAACCTTCTCACCAAAAATACTCTTTTGTTTTTCTACTACTTGGACTTTTTTGCGATTCTTTTTCAGTAATTTAAAAGAATTTTTTACTGGTCAACTGACGTTTCACGTTTGCCGTGAACGTAAATCTAAAACTCTCTAATAAATTATACTTAGAATATGATTTTTTTGCAAAGTCGCAAAATTCAAGTGTTTGAGAAAATGTTATTATATCTAAGATAATAAGTTATACTTACTCAAATAATACTACGGCGAAGAACTGTATTAGTCTGTAAAACGTTATCTCATCAACACTCTTGCAATACACTCGCTAAAACAGTCAAAAGGTCGTAAATAAGTAAAATTAATAGCTAGATAAATTCATCAATTTAGAGTTATTACAACTTGAAATATATATGAACTTGACCAAAAAAATATAAATTGTAATTGTGGGTTAAAAAATAGTTTTACCTGGGCATCAATGTGCTTAGCAAATGAAAGTCGACCACAGGAATGCTAGAAGTAATATGAAAACACAGATTCAATCATTGGGGATGGATTCAAGGATTTTCAGGGAGGGGTGCACCCCTTAGAATCAAAGGGGAAAAAACATTATTTCGTATTGGTTATCTTTAAAGTAGGGGCACAAAGTCAAACCACGGAGAGGTGCACACCCTCTGTACCCCTCCTCTGGTTCCTCCCCTAATCATTTTTTGGGTCACTGACGGTCTTTATAGGTTGATATTTAGTTATACTCCTGGTTTTAAGAAACTTCCCCAACGAAGATATAAGCTGGTTATATACCTTATGCCTCAGTGTATATGAGATATATTAACTCTTGGCTTTGCCTGGGGTTGATATATCTCATATCCACTGAGGAATAAGGTATATATAACCTTTACATAACAGTGTCGTAGCCTGAGTCAGGGACCGCGGAGCAGTTTTTTGATTGGGGGGGCTCAATAGTGACATTGTATGGCAAGGTGGGGGAGCTGAGTTTAGTGAAAATGTATTAAAATTTCACAAAAAGTGGGGGGGCTAAAGGCTCCCCCAGCACCCCTGGTTCCGCCGTCCCTATGAGTACCAGAGTTGGTTGGGCGAGCACACATGTTTTGGCGCAAAAATTCCAGCCAATCCAAAGGTAGCCCAACAAAACAGAAAACAAGGAAAATTGAAGCTTTTATAGTCAAACTTTTTTTGGAAGGGGGGAGGGGGGAGGGGGGCACCCCACCTTGCTACGCCAAAGCCAGTTGACATTGAAGAAAAAAACAAGCTTTAAGATGGGATCAATAAGTAGATTTCAAAGCAATGTTGTAACTTATTTCTTACTTGACAAACAACTCCAAATTTTGCTTTTAATTCTTGAGATATTTCTTCACTGTATAAAAAAACATGTACACACGTCTTACAATGTGAGTAAAAAGAACAAGGAGAGACAAGGAGAGAGAGGAAAGTAGTAAAAATAGTACACAAAAAATGGGTCCTTACTCCCCTAGCCTACTAGGCAGATGCCCTTAAGTTCGTCACACAGCGAAAAGAGAAACGTAACGTGCATTATTCATGACAGCCCTGATAAATCAGGTCAGAAATAAATACTGAATCTTCCCCAAGGCTTTGTTAG
Organism: Actinia tenebrosa; assembly: GCF_029948245.1. NCBI lineage: Eukaryota > Metazoa > Cnidaria > Anthozoa > Actiniaria > Actiniidae > Actinia > Actinia tenebrosa. The sequence goes on from NW_028292579.1 coordinate 19,390,248, forward strand.
AATACTGGCCGGTCAAAGGTTATGTCTGGCCAAAATTGGCACTTGTCCAGCCAAATGTTCATTAAAGGCCATTCCTCTTGACCAGTCACATTGGATGGCCACATATTGGTCCAATATGTCTGGTCACTATGCATGGTTTCAATCCTTTTTAAGTTACTATTATTGCTATGTCACACAAGCTCAACAAACTAGCTAAAATGTCACAGAATTTAAAATTCTAAGTGTAGAAATTGATTAACTGTTTTGTGAGAAATTTAAAAGAAATTTGCCTCTTATACCTCGTTATACTACTATTTAAAACAAATACTGTGTACTTCTTTCTGAGACAAGTTTTTGATTTCACTTAGAAAACAGATGCAATGGTGACAGTGGTGCATATTGGTTCAATATTGCTATTGTCTAAGTTGGAACCATGAATTTTTTAACATCATTAATATAATTTTAATTTTTGGCAGTTATTTACTGTTTCATCTAGTAGCAATGGTTAATCATAAAAAAGGCAAGCTGACTGTTTACCCTTTTCTGTGTGTTTTTGAACTACGTATATACTGCTGTATATAACTACTTATTACTATTTCTGAAAATAGCATATTAAACAATATATGGATCGACAGAAATAAATATTTATAAACTAATTTAGATAACTGCATTTATATTGGTTATTATAACCTCAAGAATAATTAAATAAAATCTAGTCTTTTGTCTTTTTCTTTTTCTTACCTTGATATGAATATTTTATGGACAAAATCTTGGATAAACTCGTCACTTTCTCGTTCAAAGAGCTCGCACTCATCTTCATAATCCTCTGAGAAATCTAGTGAAAGACAGCAACTTAGATGTAACATGAACAGAAGTATAAAGACTTGGAATATATGTATACGGTAATCAGTAAACCTATTCCTTGAGAATTTTCATTGTTTGCTTTGGTAATCAATGAAACCAGTTTTTGCATAAAATTAAAGTTTTCAACATAATATATTGGATTTAAATAGCCATTTATTTTTATTTCGATTAGTAAGACAACAGTTTCCTAGGAACAGCTAGTGGTTGCCTGGAAACAAGGAACCCTTAAAAAATATTAAATCACTATAATGAACCATATCACTCTTACCTTTTAAATTTTAAATAAGTAAAAACATTTAGAAAACTAAGGCATTATGTATGCAGACAGTAGTGAGTGTGGAGTTAATGACAATGTTCTGGTTTTAAAACAAATGTATAAATTAGATTATGACACGATTTTGAAGGTCTTCGTCACTCTGGGTACATGCAGCGAACTCTTTCTCTTTACCTCTTCAAACATTATACGTAATTCTTTGGCACACTTTTTAAGTTTCTTTTTATTTTGAATTTACTCTTACTGTATATTTTTGGTACTATGACTTTACCTTTTTTTCCTCGCATGGTTATCGTTAATAATGTTTGAAAACTTTGAGTAGCTTGTAGTGCTTGTTATCTAGTTATTCAATTCAACATTTTCGTCTGCAATAAGATTTCTCCCGATATTAATCCTGCAGCTGTATAAACTACTTCTCGCCATTTCTGAGATAAGTTTGACAACTGGTATGTTCAGCGAGCAAACAAAAACATGTTCAACTGAAGAGCACTACACCACACGCACCACACGTCATAGTTTTTCACTTCTAAACCAAACTACATTATGCATCATACTTAACTTATGGAAGTAAAATATAAAAGTTTGACAAAGAAAAATTTTGCTAAACAATTCGACTTTTTCGCTGTTCGAAGGCATTCTTACGCAACAGAAAACACCGCATTGCTCTTACTCAGTAGGCAAGAATTTCCAATTTGTTATAACCAAGTTTAATATACGTATCATTTAACTCATCAATTATTTCTAAGCTCCAGGAACATTATTTCAAAGGATGGACATGTGATGTGGTTATATAAAACAAATGGTGATCATTCAAAATATATTAAAATCGAAGCAGTAAACCCAAAATATTTCTAATTCAGTTTAAAAAATTAAGTTAATACCTTGGTCACTTGAGCTACAGGAACTTTCCATCGTATAAGTTGGTTTACAGATCCTAAACTTTGATATCCTTCATCACCGGAATGACTTCCATGTTATTTTTAAATGAATGTGTGGTCTGTTGTTTATGAGAGCTGTATCTCTCGATTTTACACTCCGATCTCTCCCCCCTACATCTATTGTATCACTCGAGCAACACACCATGCAGAGAGGTATGTTGTTCATTCGTCCTGAATTCAAACAGGTGATTAAATCCTGATAATACCTACGTGACAACATTAGTTTTGCATATTAATTTTACCCTCTCACTCAAGGTAGAGGCTATTTCGCGAGACTCAAAACGACATCCCGAAAATGACGTCACCTTCGTGTTCCCGACGGAATGATTGTCTCGATAGTGAAGCTACCGGAAATCATGCCATGTTGAAGTCGTGTTGAAGTCGTGTTGAAGCCGTTTGTTGAGTGTTTGAACGTGTAAATCGTGATTAATTTTAAAATAAAAATAAGAATCTTTCAATAATGTCGTACCTTCTGTTATTAAAATCGTTTTCTAGCCATTAATTGAAAGAAGAAACAATGTCAGCCTGATTCATGCGAAGTAATGTAAACAAAGTTATGAACACTATTTCGCGTGAAGGAAATTGACAACCGGAAGTAAATATGATGGATGGTCCTTTTGGTGGAAATTTCAGAAATTTGCCGGGAAATGTGGTAAAAATCTTGATGGAGATGGACTATATTTTGAATCATTTGAATAACTTCACATCTCTGGAGACAAATTTTCAGTGGCAAATCTAAGTGGGGGGGGGGGGGGGGGTTTGGGAGTTGCGACCACCCCTATGAGAGCCATCGTGATTTTTTATTATCATAATTTTTCATGACAACACCAACAGCATTGCGAGTTTTATTAAAACAGGGGTGCTGGGCACATTTTGCTCGCCTTTTTTTCTATACGCCGTGTGTGGGACCTGAAACAACCATGCTCGCCTGCAGCAAATAATTGTCTCCCTAACCCTTTGGTCTGCTATATCTCTTTACCACCTCAATCAATGCTACGACCCTCCCCCCCCCCCCCCTTGAAAAAATCCTGGATTCGCCCCTGATTTTGGTTATGTTTCGAATGAGCTTGAAGCCTTAGAGGTGTTTAGACAATTTGAAACTGCTACAACAAGTAAATTCTGTGTGTTCTACTGCAAGAATTTTGCAAGAAAAGGTATGTTGGCATTTTTAATAAAAAAATACTAAGCTCTCTCCATGATCATTTCTCCTTCCCTCTACCCTCCTCCTCCCAGAGTCCCCGGAAAAAATTCAAGAGAACAATTATTCTAATTTATAAGGTCACAACTATGACTACTGTAGTAATAAATGATTTTTATAGTATATATGTATTAACTTTTTTTCTTTATAAGATGTTATGACATTATATACACATGGCATGGATCACAGAGACATTCTGTAGTATTTGTTAATAGCATGTTGCTTAACCTGGAAAATGAAATGAAAAATTCTAAAAGAATTTGCATTACACCAAAAGTGAAAGAACAGAAAGAGAAAAATGAAAGAAATAAGTTGAATTTGGTGTGAAATGTGATTGTCCGGGTGAGTGTAGCCTTGAAAAAGACTGTAGTTGGTGGTGACTGACATTTCCACAACCTGAGTGTAAGTCATCTTCAGAGTCCAATGAGAAAATGAGACATAGTCGATAGGAATATTTATCTGTAACAAGTAATAAAACAAGTAATAAAAATAGAATTAATTGAATGATTTATCAATCTATCTACATGTGAAAGATATTTATTAAATCTTTTTTTTATAAAAATAAAACCAAAACAAATGTTCGGAAAAATCAACAATTTCTAGCAGAATAGAGTTTGATGGCACACCATCTGTGATAAATGGCATAAAAGGTCTATGGCTGTCATCATGGTATTGACAGAAACAAGGCTGATAAAAGGCAATATCTTGAAAAGATGCAGGTACTTAAGTTATGAATAGAAACAAGTCAATGTCTCTCTTAACTATCTCTCTAAAGAAATCTATCCACACTTTTGCAGGACAATGGTGATCATTTTTCATTTAAAAAGTGAAGATTTCTGGTTCAAAATACTAAAAGGTTTGGCTGCCCTGCCCTACTTCAGACTATGAGGTAGTTTTGATACTAGTTATGATGAACAATTAACAAAATAACATTGTGTAGTACCAGAAACTATCCATGCCCCTCTCCTCACACACACACATAGGGATGTTGAATTTCTGAGGGGCGGGGCTGGATCAAAGAAGAAGCTCAAAAAACCATACCCTCTTCATCGCATCATCCCCGTATAGTCCATTTATAGGAGTACCACCCCACCCTCCCACTCCAGGCATCCAAGAATAGGAGCCTGTAAGCGCCTACATGCCTACGAGCCTATGCGCCTACATTATTGCATCATCAACTTGAGTTACACACTGAAATTTGGGTTTTCGCTGCCGCAAATCAAAAATATGAAAGTTACCGACTGATTAGGTTTGATTGACGACAGCGAAAAAAAACAAATTTCAGCGTGCAACCCGGAGCACCGAGGTCGCATGTTTATGAAAATAGATGTAAATCGATTAAAAAAACTGAAGTCTAAAAGGATATAGTTTCGAGGTACAGTTGTGAATTTTAAGAGAAAATTTGAGCTTAAAAAAGCTTGTCATTTTGGAACTCGCGATGTAACGTCCAAAGTTTAAAACAACTATTTCGTGAGTCCCAAAATGACACAATAATAAAACATTGTTACGATTTTGCAAACAATTGCTGTTAAAATACTTTGCCTAAAACTTCACCTTTATTTTTGTACGGAACTTGGAGGTAGTCCTCATGTAAGAAAAGAAAAGCTATAAGAAAAGCACAGAGAAAGGTAGTAGAAACGCATCGGCGTCATCTTGTTTGTTGTTGGTCACGTCACGAGTCGGTACGACGGAGCGAATCCGTCGGGAACACGAAGGTGACGTCATTTTCGGGATGTCGTTTTGAGTCTCGCGAAATAGCCTCTACCCTCACTCAAGAGCAACACATCCCACAATGCCGTTCAGGAATCTTCTGGAATTTGGATATCCCCATGTATGACGTAAACAACTCTCAAATGCCGTCACAAACTTATTATATTTTATGGTTAAAGTCGTAAAAGAAAAAAATCTAGACTTGAATTCTTTTACATACACATATTTATATATTTTTATATATTATTTTTTATATATTTTAAGTCGGTTCCGAATTCTGAATACTTTAAAGGTATTTCCGAATTTGTTACGGAAATTGTTCGGAATATTGATTTGGTCGCCATTCGACCGTAAAAAGTTCTTAAATAATTTGAATAAAAAAACCTTAGCCATAAGTCACGACTACGAAACCAAACAGAGGAATTATACACATGTCGGACATTCTCCTACTAGTTCAAATCCATATTGCTCCTTTTTTGTCAGTTTTTCAAAGATACTCCGTAATGTTTCCGAAAATGTTACGGAATGTCATCGATTATTATATATTCAGAAAAAAGTTACTTCAACAAGATCATAATGTTAAAAGTGAAATTAGTTAAGCGCCTGAGCAGCAGTAATGTAGGCTTTGGTTTTTGTTAAAAGTTTTTGAAACGAGATTATTTTGAGCAAGTTTTCCGAAAATGCTACGAGATTTTATTGATTTATTATCGATTAGCAAGTCAGAAATCCCAGAATTCTTTGTGTGTATGAAAACCTCCTGGCAACGTCAGTAATACACAGTCAAGCAAGAAATAAAGATGGTTGGTTTGAATTTTGACTTCCAGTAGACGTTGATTTAACCTTTAAAAAGAAACCACAACGACCTAGCAAAGCTCTAATGACCTTTCTTGATATTTGCAGTCTGAAGTAGAAGAAACTCTAAAGAGAATTCAGTCCCACAAGGGTGTTATTGGGATAATCATTGTCAACCAAGAAGGTAGGGCATCTTGTATCTCATTGTTTTGTTTTATTTTGGCTTAACAAATTAATGAAAAATCTTGACTTTGCTTGCTCATGACCTCAGTTTGTGTTTATTTTAGGTATTCCTATTCGTACGACCCTTGATAACTCGACTACAGTGCAGTATGCTGGTTTGATTCATCAACTAACAGCCAAAGCACGAAGTACTGTTCGAGATATCGACCCTCAGGTATTCAATATTAAACAATCGCTAACCATTTTTTAAACAAGCTTAGAGCACACTTCAATTCAGCATTAAGCTTTAAGACGCAAGCCTTTGAGCATTAGTGGTTGGGGAAGCGAAGCGATTGAACAAGAATAAATACCATATAAAAGGTAGCAGTTCTTAAACAACACAAGCTAGCTATGTTGGTCGAGGTATAACACTCAGCCTTATGTGCTGTCAGTGCCCATATAATTTTTTTAATGCTCCAATATGTTGAGAGTTCTTGAATAGTGATTGCTAACCAATACTAGCCACCATCTCTTAGCTTTTTGCATATTTAAGTACCTATCTTACATTATCGTGGCAACGTCAATGTAGCGAAGGAGGTGCAATGTGTTTATTATGATTGACATCTCAGATAGAGAAAACAAAAGCACTTGCATGTGTTTAAGGGAATCAAGGGGGTATAGTTGCCTCTTACCTGTAGGGTCTTGGGTGTGATTTGTAGCCTTGACAACATGTGAGTAGATTTTGTTGAGGTGTAGTTGCCTCTTACCTGTAGGGTCTTGGGTGTGATTCGTAGCCTTGACAACACATTAGTAAATTTTGTTGTGTCTCTCCTTTGATTCGAGGGTTTTTCTCAGGTCCTTTTGTAGAGGGAGGAACACAGGAGAACCCAATAAAACCCTCAAAGTACAGGAGAGAACCAAATAGTAATTGTACTCAATACAATATCAAGCCCGTGGGGCTTCAAACCCGGGTTGCATTCATGAGAACCAAGCGCTTGTTTTGCATTTAGTATGTTTGTGGGGAGGAGGCATCAGTACATTCGTCATGGACATGACAACCTTAAAGCCTGGTTTTCACTAGCGATGCAAGAGCAAGAACAAGCACAAGCACAAGTAGTGAAAATGAGACACAAGCACAAAAGGTTTTTACTAGTACAACCAAGTGGAAGAGCAAGAAAAGGATTTTTTTGATTGCTCTTGCGCTTGCATCATCGTGGTTTTCACTATGAAAAAAAGGTCTCTTGCCTTTGCTTCTGCACTTGTGCTTGAGTCGCTAGTGAAAACCAGGCTTAAGTAAACTTAAATTACTGCACATGATCATCCAGCCAATCAGAGTGCTCAGACAAGGTGCCAGTAAATATTCATGCATGTAGTTATGATTCATATTCCATTGAATATGATTATACACCATGGAAAATAAAAAGAACCTGTCTCTTAATTTTGATTCCAGAATGATCTTACATTCCTGAGGATTCGTTCTAAAAAACACGAAATCATGGTGGCACCTGGTAAGTGCAATAAATAAAGCTCCTGTTTCATAAAAGGAGGTTGTTTTGAATATACTGTTACTATGGATGTCAGCGAACTGCTGAACCTGATTAAATAAAAAACAATGTATAGTTCCGGAAATTATCTATACCCCCATGGAGGAATTTTTTTAACCTACCCCCCCACTGCCAGAAATTCCAATTTTCTCCCCTACAAACTCTTTGATTTTGTTCTTTCTCTGGCCCCCCTACTCATCAGAAATCCCAAATTCCTCTGTTGGGTGGGGTGTTTCTGGAACTACATGATCGTACAAAACCATCCAAAGAAGTAATATGTGATTTTGTTTTTAATTTCAGACAAAGAGTACTTCCTGATTGTAATCCAAAACCCCAATGTCCAGTAACCACTTTTCCAATAAATTGTAAAATATTTGTATGTAATCGTTTGATTCTGGAAAAATAATTATGTTGTATATATACTATGATATTATAGCATATCTGATGGTTTATATGGTTGGACATTACTTGTTTACTCCGTTTACACTTTCCTTTAGTCTAAAGTGTTTGACCCTTTTGGGTAGATGTAGCATGAACACTGATTTAGTCTGTAAAACAAAATATGATTGCCTTACCTTCCATAGGATTTTTGGCGTACTAACAAAGGGGCTCTTGTACTGTAGTTCATAATTGCAGAAAATAAACAAAATATTGATGTGCATGTCAATTTGATGTTGTCCATTGCTCTTACTTTTGCGACATAGCTGCAAGGTACAGTAGACACCCACTGGTGTCTTTACAGTAGACACACATGCAGTAGACACTCACTCACTGTTATAACAGGACAAAAAAATTACAGCTGAGCATCAGACAAAGTCCGACCAGAATACTGGAACTTGTCTGGCCAAATCTTTGCCTTGCCAAAAACAAGGTACAACTGAGCTAAAACTTATTTGGCCGCTCGTCATGACTAGCCATTATTTTGAAGCTCTGGGTAATATTAACACACCAACATCATTGCCATTGAATCAGTCATTATTCAATAGATGAAATTCCAATAGTGGATTTAAATGTGTATATATTAGATATTTGCGCTTTACAATTTAATAAATTATTATTGATGATGATTATTATTACGCTGGTCAAACACAAACAGCTGAAAAATAATTGTCACTTCAGCTATTGAACAAAATATGTGGAATGTAGGCCATCCCTACTACCAAAATTTTAGTGATCTACCTAATTATGATATCTATATATTTTGAATTTTAAGGGAGCATCCATAATTTATCAATAAGTGGGGCTATAGGGATTGTGTAGTTCCAAAAATTATCCGTACCCCCATCCCCAGAGGAATTTGGAATTTTGGGGGTAGGGGTCTGGGAAAAATCCTCCATGAAAGGGGGGGGGGATGGTATGGATAATTTCTAGAACTTCACATTTTGTATTTTCTGGTGATCCCCCAAAAGCTATAAACCTTTAGTTGATACAAAACATAATGACCCTCTATCAATCCAACAGAAAGAAACAATTTAGATACTTTGTAGATTCACCTGTAGAGTTGACGGAGACCAACAAGATTTTTCTTCTAAATGGAAATGTCAGATGTTTATGATGCTTCCCCCTCTTTTTGAGTCTTTAGATCAAAAGGTATATTTTCTCGGGCTTACCCCTAAGTTTTTTTGCAGGAGAATATTGGTGCCCTCCTCAAAACCTCCATAGGCCCTCCAATAGATAAATAATGGATGCTACCTAGGTAAGTTTCATACTTTGTAGTCTTGTCATGGAATAACAATCTATGGAACCATATTTTTCCATCACTGCGTATTCTTAGCACAAACTCTGCAATTACCGTAAATCCAGCATTCCAGTCATCCTAGGTGACACATATTTAAAATAAATATCAGACTAAAAAATTCAAATTTTGACCTAGATGACAGATTGTTGGGCATATTTCTTCTTTAGATCTCGCACTAATAACTTAAGTACTAAAGTAAAACTGTAGAGTTATTCTCCAACACTGGCTGAGCTTTAAGGATGGTTAACTCCCAGTCAGGGTAGGAATGTTTCAAATTTATAATTTTCTCTTAAAGGAAATATTTCAGCATTAATAAATAAATACTGGAAATGAATTAGGAGGGGAGGGCTGGTAATCATTTGAACTTCAGTTGACTTGTAACATTATGATGTCACAGCTTGTTTACATCGGCAAGAATGATAGGAATCGGGATATTTAGTACAACATTTATCTGTTATCACCTTTCCCCGTCTAATTAACCATTTTTTATTGTGATTTAATTCGTTTTGCTGCTATTTTGCCCCCTCTGGCGACCATGATCCTTAGCGTTAAAACAATAGATTGTTTTGATGTGATGTCATAGTGTTATAGGGCAATTTGGGGTTAAACCTCTTTATTTTGAAGAAAGCTTCTCATCATCATCATCATCATCCAGACAAAAGGTGATTGCTTGTTGACTTATTTAACAGAATAGGAAGGCCCTAATTTCTAAATGAGTGAAAGGAATTGGGCAACAAGCATTTTAAAAAAGTTCACTCCGAATCTCTGAGCAATCCTCCATATGTACTTTCCATAACCTGACAATCTTGACCCCTCCCAGTGTCCTTCCACTTTTTGGTTTGAGCTTACAACAAAGCAGCAGAGCTGGAGGACTTGGTGTCACAACCATCTTTAGTGCCTGTGCTAAATGCTAACAGGGCCCACTGCAATTGGAAAAAAGCTGTTGTGGTGTCCCTGCTCCAAGGGCGGATCTAGCCAAAATTTTAGGGGGGTAATTGAGTTTCTTCCGTCAACACAATGGAAAACAAAAAAAAGAGCATCTAATTCTTCAGATTTGTTTTGCTTTTTTTTCTGCTGAAGGGGGCTTTCAGCCCTTTGCCCCCCACCCCCCCACCCCCGATCCACCCTTGTGCCCTCATGGAAAGAGCTAATAAATAAATAGATATGAATCTGATTAATGCTATTTTATTAGCTTTCAAGGTGACTTTAAGAGTTTTCCTTTTATTCATGAAAAAATAAGATCAACTTTAAAACATTTTATTGTTGAATAGATTTGGATTAATAAAATTGCTGAATTTTGTAGGTTGTGATTTATTGTCACAGGTACTTTAAGTTCAATGCATAATACTTTTTATATTTTAATAAAACTACTTATTTACATTTTACATATTTTTAAAGTGTAAAATCTTTTGTAATAAATTATCTTAATTCAGCAGATCTTAGACAACGATATATTTATTATTTTATCGTATTTATTTATTTGAATGTTTTATTTTAACTATTTATTTTAAGTGTTAATCTTTTGTTATCAATTAGTTTAATAGATCTTAGGTATTATTTTTTCGTTTGCATCTAGGTGCAAACATCAGACATCAAAACTTGTTCTAACTGCCTCCTTAAACTCGTATGATAGTTAACAGTGTTTGGCATGACTGGTGTTTGCACCTAGATGCAAGAAAGTGTTTAATGTTTATAAAAAAGAATAGACCATTCCACGGATCCCGTTACTCAACCTCGGCCTCGTCAGCGTGTAATTATTCTTTAGAATTTGACTACAGTCCACAGTAATGAAAGGAATTTACACATCAACGAACAATTGAAACGATTAAAAATTTCACAGGTTGTAGAAAATTTCTAAAGAATATATTACACACTGATGAGGCTGAGGTTGAGTAACGGGATCCGTGAAATGGCCTATTGTACTCATGATCATACTTTATACTTCTGTTGTAATGAAATGTGCCTGGGAGTTAGGAAGGTTGCTTTCATTGGATTCTGCATTTTGTGGAATAAGCTCAGCCATTTCAGTATCCTGTGCATCATCGGGTGCTGAGTAAAATGGGGAACCTGTGGTATAGCGTTTGTCGTAAATGTCTGTGCATTAATGAGATAAATATATCAGTATACATGTATGCCTTATTTGTGCAATGAGTTATGGAACAACTTTAAGTGCTTTATAATTTCAATTTCAATATTCATTTAGTTCGTTTTTAAAGGGGCACTTGGTTGAAAATGCCCCAATTATTTTTTCAAAGTCCGAACAATTGAAGTATTTGTGGATAATTTGACTCAATTATGATTATGTAAACCAGATTAGTGAAAATTTTCGCCTGGGAGCCACTTGCAGTTGAGAAATTTTGGGTTAAGAGAGAAAAGAACAATAGGGTTGAGTAAATGACGTCATTTACTCACGATTTATATGCTGCATAAAATTGATATTTTTATTTGGCACATTTTACAGTGAAGAAAATATGTTGCTTGGCTACTATTGGGGCCATACAGATACTTTTAACTAAGTTTTAAGTCATTTCCAATTTTTATCCATTTTCATCCAAGTGTCCCTTTGATGATATATCAGTCAGAGTAATTCTATTTAGAGCATGCTTCTGCAACTAGAGAATAGACCTTTCAAAAATTGTCAAAAACTTTAAGGGGCAACTGGAAATTATCAGTCTGGTAACAGTGTTATACCCTGTTCAATAACGTTATTATTACTACCAGCAAATAAAGAATGAATTCAAAACAAACGTAAGTAATTTCTGAAAGTGAAAGAGAAGACACAGAGGGAGGGGAAGAGAAGGGGAAAGAGGAAGGAAATGTATCATTCACTCTTTTTAATTATAATTTTATTACAAGATTTTTATTGCAAACAAACCTAGTCCTACTTATACCAAAACATGACTAATTCACACTAAATAGTACTGTGCCTACTAAATCTTATTTTTTTACAAAGTGTAATCTTAGATTTTATTTACAAGCATTTTTTTATTTAAAAGACTATAAATTACATACTCTAAGTTATCCACACACAGCTGATATTTTTACAGTTAGCAATAACTTCTCGGTAGGTAGATTTCAAGTAGATTAATCACTCATATTCTACAATAACTATTTAATTACCTACTAGCAAAACATATCTACATGTTGAATATTATTTTTTTCAATTTGTAAAGTACTCTTTTTCATATTATATTTTTGTAGTTATTTACATTAACTAATGACCAAAAATATTTGGAACTGCATGTAAAAAGCTTTGATTTTAAAAGAGGATTCTAATGCGATTCTTGCCCAGATACTTAGTATTTATCAGATGTACATTTCAAAATGAACATTATCACAAGAGACCAATAATTGGTCGCAAATATTGCAAGAGACTATTATGACTGTATGCTATTTTTAAGCTATCTACCAAGCAGCTTGTTAAGCATGCAATATGCACTTGCATTTTCTTAGTACATCATCCACACACAAATGAGAAAATATACATATATGTATGTTGTTTAATATAATAATTTTTCCTAAAATTCACACTCTCAAGTTAGGTGTACAAGTACACTTTACTGTTAAAGTGCCTATCCCCCCTCTGACAATATTCACAGTATTGATTCTACATGGAGTAAGAAGTTGAATAACTTGAAACAAATTCATAGTTGGAGTGCAGCTTCTTGAGGAGGTATATATGAGGAAGTATTTATGGTTATTTGTTGTTCCTTGTAATTCAAAACACTGGCTTGTATTTGAAAACTTACTTGCAATAATTTCTATGAGGGCTATGGGGAAAACAATGATATATTTCACAATGTTTTGTATTTCAAATGATTACTCCTTATACCTGGCCTCACAGCATTCGCATATGGTATGGAAAAACGTTTATAACTTCAAGAAGCGGCACTCATGCCATCCCCCCCTGGTTATTCAACTTCTTACCCCATGTAGAATCAATGCTGTTGATACTGTTACAAGGGTGATGATATACACTTTGAATTCCTAATCTAACTGATAATTTCAAAATCATTTATAATTATAAAGATACTTTGTTTTGTATACATTTTGAGAAAAATAAGTGAGAATCGAAATATATAATAAAGCTACATATGGGTACAAAATATTAGTTCAAGTAATAACTGTAACATTATAAAGATTCGTAGTTCATCCTACAAGAAAAATACTCGAATTTTGTTTGTTGATCATTCATCACATTACCAGGTTTTCATTAGGAATTATTGAAGCTCAGAGAATTATTGCTCCATGATGAAGTGAGCGAAATTCTCCAGCTTAAACTACCATGGTGTTCTATTATTTCAAAACTTAATGAAAATCCTGATACTAGAAAGTTTAAAACTACTATCATTAGCTTATAGAAACATTCCAGACAATAGTAGCTGGTCGTAATTATTGTTATCATACTGCTTCCATTGAAACACAACTTACAATATATATTTGTGCCAAATTGTGTTAAACCAAGGTATGTGTAATGCAACAGACGTGTTTGAACCCACGATCACAATGGTGAGAGGTGGCAGTGTTTCAGCCGCACACTTTAAACAACTGATGCTTCTGTGATTGGTTAAATGAATGATTGACAGTTCTCTGTTACAGTGTACAAATCTTAGTTCCAGCTCTGACTGTTACATTTCATTCATTCGATACAATTGTGTCAAAGACTTCTTGAACGGTGGGCAGGACAGAGGGGATAAAAATAGGCAAATTTTTTTATGCTATTGTTTGGTCAGTTTGAGCAGTAAAACAATTATGATAACATACAAAAATATTGAGAATTAATTTGAATTCTTTACTGTGTTACAGACTAAAGGGTTATATTAAAAAACTAAAAAAGTTATAGCAGATCTAGAACGTTGTTTGAAAAATATATCACAAATTTTCGGCTCCAGAACTGTGAGTCTTCATCAGGTATGTAAATCAAGTTCACATTTTGATAATATTCACACTCTTAGTTAGCAAAACTCAAACTTCATTTCATTAACATTTACCTGACGAAGAGTCACAGTTCTGCAGTCATTTTGTATGATCACAGATTGCTCGAATACCAAAAAGATACATTTATCAAGCTACAAAAAGTAGAAGTTTAAAAAGTTATCATGATTAATTCTAGACTTCCGACTTTTTAACCAAGAAATAAAATTCAGAAGTACTGTATTGTGTTAATAAGTCCACTGGATGTAAAATTTAAGATTGTTGATATTCAGAAAAAGGGTCAAAAGGCTGTAAAGCTAAGGGTCAAAAGGCATGTGGCAATAATTCACACAGTAAACCTAGTTTTCTGATTCAATGTTTATAACATGGAGATAGAACAGTTTACCATTTGATTAAAAAAATACCTTAAAGGTACTAGTTTATTAATTTTTCTACAAATAAAAACAATCGAAAACAGGAAATTATCAGTACCACAATTTAAGAAAACAAACATCTAAATTACAACACTTCGAAAGAGAATCATACTGTTTACAAAAAAAAACCTTCATCAATAATTGTTTTCTGATCAGTCTAATGAGCCAATATAAATACTTCTAGCTAAATACTAGTCAAAATGACAAAATCCTAACTGTTCGTTTACTAGCATAAGTTCTGAGCAGTTCTGAGGTGATGGAACCAACTTGTAATTACTACCTCTACAATACAGCTAGCTACGTTTTTTTGAACCCTAAATCTGTCAAATAAGCTGTGTTTTTTTAATCAAGGGTGTGGCTAGGCACAAGGGTGGGACAGGGACTAATAACATTTGCTTATTCTCATCTGGGGTGTGGTCAGGCACAAGCAGCATGGTAGAAGAAGTCATGAAAATGTTAGTAATATTGATTCCAAATCAGATCGACAGCCAAACCCCTATCACCGTAACAATCCCTCTATTCAATATACACTACTATAAGTGTACATGTATACCAGACAAAGTCCCAAGAACTAGAGGTACAACTGAGTGCTAACTTGATAGGGTCATATGTGCCCCTCCTGGTATTCCTTGGCCACACCCCTTCTGCCTGCTTGGAATCTACACCTTTTATTGGTAGTGTGCAGCAAGAATCTTTTAACTACATACAATAATCATACTAAATAGGATGCACCCCATGCTACATTAAATATTACTATTTTTAAAGACTATCATACTATTTTTTTTAGCTTAACCAAAAACCAAAAAGAAAACATATATCAAAAGACAAAATAAAGAATGAATGTCAGCCATGGTTATAGTGAATTAAGAGAGCACTATCAAACAGTAAAGGACAGCATAGATAAAAAAAGTAGAAACAAGAATAAGTTTGTTACTACAGGTATAAGAAAATTGGCTGTTACCAAGATAATTAGAATGCAGAATAACTAGGGTTACAGAAAAAGTGACCCATTCAGCTATGCTTTTGAAACTATCCCATTTCAGGACACTTTTCTTTTCCTTTTCTATTATTCTTGTTTTGTTTCATGATTACCAATATTAATTATTTCTAACAATAATGCTGCAAATATTTAAGTTTACAGCTATATCTTTCGATGGAGTAGTTTAATGGCAGCCATGTTATTAGGCAAAAATATATTAAATGTTCACTTTGGAGAAATGAAATATCTAGCCCTCAACCATGGCCTCCATCCAACTAAGTACTCTTACCTTTCTCGATTTTTCCTTACCAAAATAAATCATGACGAATTACTTACGCACTAGTTGAATGGGTCAATGAGTAGAAGATCAGAAAGAGTCGGCTTTAGTAATTAGATAACTAGACTATGATCTCCAAATCTTTGATGATTATTAGGACGCAGTCTACTCTCACCCTTTTTTGGTTTACGAGGCTTCTTTGCTGTCTTCAGGAATTGTACCAACAGTCCAATTAATGTCAGAAGAGGCCACAAACCGAGTATAATCCAAGAGACCAGGCAGGGCTTTCCATACACCGTCACCAAGAAGATTTTCTGAATAGAGTAGTTTAGAAGCCATAAGTCCTCAATGAAGTAATCGGCTCCACCCATTATCATTGCGGCACCAAAGACACTTGACGTGATGATAAGACATCTCTTCCACCAAACCGAAATACCAGCCAGAATAACAGAAACAGAAACCACCACCCCTATGGGTATAGATATAGTCTTATAACCCTCAAATAATGAGGAAAATCCTAAGAGAAATGCCATGCTTATGCAGAAACCTGCTGCAATTCCAGATGAGAAGAGTCCACAGAACACAACAGTTGTACAGAGAATACCAACAAAGATAGCGATGGCGACAGTAATTAACAAAATGTACTGTAATTGAAGGGTGCTTTTCTCAATGCAGATGTAATATGTTATTAAGGCTCCACCAGAGAAGCCAATAAGGAAGAGGGTTGTTCGCAAATACTTAAAACCTGAAGAAAAAAGAAAGTCATAATATAATTGAACATTGGATGTATTGATTTAAGGAATATAAAATGGGCGCAAATGTTTCTATACTGTGATATAAACACACTGGGAGCTGTAGAGCAAAAGAGAAGGAAGCTTAGGAACATGAGGCATAACTGAGTGCTTCCCTTGCTTCTCGAGTGCTCTACTGCTCTCAGTGTTTATATCACAGTACAGAGAGATAACCAGCCGTTTTATAATGCTTTTATAAAATATTTTTGAACATTTTTGAGCGAGCATGTCTATGTCCTCTGACAAACACTGTAACCAAAGCGTGCGAGTTACATATCACATATTTCATAAATCCCCTTAAAAATATGTCTCCCTTGTTGTTGTTCTAGTTAGAAAATGGGAAAAATAATGGGAAAAATCAGGACTTAAAACAATGGTTAGACAAGAACTGGGACTTGTTGGGTCAAATCTTTGCCTTGCCGATCATAAATACTGGTAACTTTCAGCCAGAAATAAAGTGTACCTAAGCTAAAACTAATTTAGCCTGTGATCATGACCATGGCGAATGATCGGCCATTATTTAAAGCAATGAAAAATAAAATATCTATAGCAGTAGTGGGAATAAATAGGCTGTATGCATCATTAATTGGATTGAAACCTTAGAATTTAACAGGAATGCACAAACATATAATCCTATGGCATTCAGTAATTAATTTTTACTGTAAGCAGCTTAGATTTAAATTTCATCATTAACAAAACACTAAAAACCTCATCAGAATGTGTGGAGTTGCAAATTAATCTTTCAAGTCAATACAGGAAGTTAAAGAGTGAGACCTGTCGTCTGAGGACTATTGACAGATGTATGTCAAACTCCTCCCTCTTAATGACCGTGCCATTTGTGTTGACAACGAAACAGCTTGTTTTGAGGGTGGTAATCTCAATATTACAATACTCTATGAAAGCGCCTGAATACTAAAATGTAATTTTGTTGTTTTAATAAGATGAGTAGTTACAGGAACAATAAAATCCATCGAAAAAAAAAAGGCTTTAAGTATTAAGAGGTTGATAACTTTTTTTGCTAGATATTTGTTTTTGCCCATGTGTGTTTTTTTGAGAATCAGATATATCTAAAAATCTTAGATAATACAGAAACGCGATATTTTATAGCTTTTAGTTTTTCTACGATTCATAATTTTAAGAAGCCATTGATCGACAACCTAAATGGTGTCGACAGAAACACAATTCAAAATCAGTCTGAATGTAATAAATCTTTCCCGTTCTTTAAGGTTGGTAAAATTTACGTCTAAAATTTACTTGATATAAAAATTCTAGACATAACATTTTGAGCTCAAGATGGAGGACTTACCAACAAAAAGTACGAATCCACCAACAATGACTGACAAAGCACAAGCAATCCCTGTTCCATAGGTAATAGGGAACTTTAAGTCCTCCCATTTGCAGCTAAACACGGTTTTATTTGGTGAGAGTGTAGTATAAGGAGGAGTTGTGGTTGTGTTGTTGTCCGACGAAGAGACGGTGGTTGGGAAATTCGAAAAGACGACACTCGAACAAAGCAAAACTCGCGAGATCCAAAAGGACCATTTAAGGGTTCGTTCACTGGACATCAAGCCTCTAATTATCTGCGGATAAAACACTATGTTTAGAACATATAACTCATAATAAAGAAAATATGAACACAAAACTAGTGGATAGGCTTAATACATTGGTTCGTTCAGCCTTCGATTCTCTCGTTGAAACCAGAAGTATAAAAACAAGTAGAGAATTAACGATCGACGTCAATGACCTGTTCGATCCAAAGCAATTTTTAGGTCAGATATACTTTACAGCAGCTTAGGAACTCAACAGAATCGTATCTCCATTCTTACAGCAGCTTTTTTAACGAGTCCTATTTTAACAGCAGTGTTGAATATGAATTATATATGCAAGAAATAATCTGATGACGTAATATAATGGTCCTCAAATCAGGCGTCACGTCCGGTTCATCTCAGTTGCGCCTAAGCCAAATTTCTTGTTCTGTTTTCTTCTTTTTTGTTTGTTTTCGTTTTGCTTTATTCGTTTACTTTTCTTAACCCCTTACACATTGCTCATAAAACTATTATTTGCATCGTATATCTCTGAATTTTAAAGAAATTCTAAAGAAATTCAGAACAAGAACTGGAAGTTTTCAATGATAAGGCATTATTTACATTGTCCTTCTTCTAAAGTATTTCACTAGCACTTCTACTGCAGCATCTGCACTAGCACAGGGAGGGAGGATGAGGGGGTGGCTAGGGGCACTCGTGCAGTCCCAAAAGCTTGCTTAACGACAACAAAATTTGATTAATTCATGCAGGATTCCTGTGAATCGGGCAGAAAAATGGTACTTTGTCCCTCCCTCCCTCCCTTCCCCCTCTCCCTCCCCCCCTCCCTTCCCCCCTCCCCCTCCCCCTCCCCCCAAACTCAGATCTCATTACGCCTGTGGGTCACGCTGGCTTACATTCCCAATATTCCGTTTCCTCTAAAAAAAGGAATGGAGATGGACAAAAAAGTGTCGATGGTTCGTGGAAGTCTGCATGTTTGGATGACTCACCCCGAAACAGCTTAGGTCTGAAGCGAGTTACTTAAAAGGATGTATGAATGCTTGAGAGCCAAACTCCCCATGCATGAGTCTTTGCCAGTGCTCTCCCGAAGATTGCAACAACAAAACCTAATTTCGTCTAATGGCGTATGAATACTTAATTTCTAAATTTCTTGGGAATTTTTGAAAGCAACAACACACCCCTCCGATCCCCATTCAAAATCAATTTCCTTGATTGATCTCCCGTCCCCCTGAAATGGAATTCCCTACCAATATTTAAACTTAGGATTTTGTTGCCCGCATTTTTGAATACGCTTATAAAATTTTACACGATTCTTATGATTTTACTGCATGATATTTTTCAAGTATATAAGCCAAAGAAGCATTTTTTTCGTCCTTGCTGAACAAAAGGTTCCCGTGCGGGCCACCGCCTCTTACTATGTGAAGGTCATGGATGCCTAGTGATCATCAGTCTTTTGAGGATATTTCAGATATTAGTTGACTTCCGCGATTTTAATTACCTTGACTCTTTTGCACTAATTCATGATATTACTAGAGCAATTTCAATTGCCCTATTTCACTATGACGTCACATCAAAACAATCTATTGTTTAAACGCAAAGGATCATGGTCGTCGGAGGGGGTCAAATCAACGCAAATACACCGAAAATTGTTCTAAAACCCGTATCAATCCACGAAGAGAAGTAGAATAGCCATCAAACGCTCAGAATATTTTTTAGTACATATTAACACATATTATATCTGAAAATCAGGTCCATTTTAGATTAAACTGTTTCGCTAGGAGCAAATTTTGTTGAATTTTTTTATTGGATTTGGCGATTCTATCCCCCACATAAACAAGCAGTGACGTCATAGTGAAATAGGGCAATTGAATGTAAATTGGTGCCAATGCAAAAATGCCATTTAAAAAGCTTCTTTTCGGACATACAATAGGCTAAGTAGAGTCGCGGAGCAAAAGGTCTATCGGTGAGGAATACATATCTATATAATGGAACTATATACACATACCAGAGTTAAGGCATTTAACCCGTGAAATAATAAATACTAGTCAACGTGTAATAGTCAAATAGACACAAAAGAAAACAATGGAATTAAGGTCTACACATGTAAAGCATATCAGTATTCATTAAAAAATTAAAGATCTTCAGATTTTTTATGGTTATTGAAAAAATGATGCATCATTGCCTCACTGGGCACCTGTGACCAGCTTGGTTTTAAGATGTGGCCCATATATTTAGTGAGATACTTCATGTATTTTTCACCGTAGAGTAAATAGAGGTGACACAGTTCTGCGACATGTTTCGCAACCAAATATTGACCAGTTGTCACCAGGCATTCTTTCTTATTAATAAGTACGATATTACTTTTTGGGACGTTTTAAAGCCGATAAATCCGCTTATACTATCTTAAAATTTCAAACTCATAATTAAACAACAACATGTTAGAACGATTAACAGTTTTATTGTTCAGTTAAATTGTAATTATTTTTTATGTACTTGGTTCTTCTTCAGTTTACTCCAATGTTAAATTTTAAATTGCTGGGGTCTAACTCGAAAACCTTATGGTTAATTTAGACCCCAGGCTCTGAATTATGTTCTTTTGACAATTATCTATTCTTTATTTTCTTCTATAGTTGTTTTTCACATTTCATGTAAATTTTCTTGTATGAGCAAATAAAATTGTATTGTATTGTATTGTATTGATGCCATCTTGGATTTTGTGTGCACGGTCATTGTCACGTGACTTTCCAAAACTCAAACAATAACCTATCCCTTTGAAGGTTAACTATGTTTTCACTTACTTATTGTATCTTACACTTGGCTATCGATCGGACTGAAGTGCGCCTTGTCACACCTCCTTTATTTATCAGACAGCTTCAGTCTTTTTTCTTTCTTTCTGGATTATCATAGCTTTACTAGTTAAATGGTGGGCAAGCTCTGTAGAGTGACCACAGTAAATCCGTGAAACACTAATTACTAAATAGTACAAAATAGTGCTAGTTAAACAATAGAAAACAATGGAATTTTCATGAAATTGTGCTATTGAGTATTACTAAAGTTTCACGGATTTGCTGTAGTCACTCTAGTGAGCTTCTAATTCTTAATGGTGTTCGAGACGATACTAATTAATTGAAATAAAAACAAAAAAAAAAAAAAACCATACAAAAAAAAAACAAGAAAAACAAAACAAAACAAAACAAAACAAAACAAAACAAAACAAAACAAAACAAAACAAAACAAAAGAAAAGAAAAGAAAAGAAAAGAAAAGAAAAGAAAAGAAAAGAAAACAAAACAAAACAAAAACAAAAAAACACGAAAATTAAAAGCAAAAGGATTTGGAATGCAAAAAAACATCAGAAGTTGTAAGCAAAAACATAAACTAACAAAAATATAGACAAACAAAAAAGGGACGGAGGGCGAATATTTTTCTATTACTTGTTATTCCTCTATTTATCGTATTTATCTTTATTTATACTGTTTATTTGTTTTTCAGTTTCTTGTGTTTATTAATCTAAGAAAGTTTCAAATATTTATGATTATAGAGCATTTTTTAATCCAAAATAGCTTTTTCTATTAATTCTAGTATTGTAGTGAAATTGGAAAATTGAATCAGTTACGGTACAATTTTCTCGGAAAGACGCCATTGCAATAGTAAACAAATGGTTTTCCTACATAAAGTATCTTCCTGCAAAACCTTGTGAATTAAATTAAAAATATCTTTGTTTCACGTCGGTTTTCCTTTTTCAATTTGTGGTAAGTTTATGCGTAAAACTTGATTATATAAATATGAAGAAAACTAAAGCTTAGCAGCCTATACAGTTTCAGTGTCCGGTGAGCACAATATTGTTTTATGAAAGTGATACTTTCTTGGACCTCGTCTATTAAACACTAAATCTATCTTATACAATTTATGATTATTTCCAGTGACTTTTTCTAATTTGTTTTATTTCTAATTTGTTTTCATTTCTCGGAGAGAGAAAGACGAAAAACAGAGAATTCCAAAAAGGATTTTTTTGGAAATAATCATAAAACCTCGTGGTGCATAAGAATATATAATTATTTTTTAGTTTCCATGCTTATTCATAACGTTTGAACCGTATATCTCTAACTATTTTCACATTCAAAAGTTAAGATATCAAAATCTATAAAGTGGCTCCAGACAAACGACTTTTTATCTTTACACTCGAATTCAATTTAAACGACATGATAAGATCGTCTACTAAAGAGGCGAAAAATAGGCATGGAAAAAAAAAGGAGAAAAATATATAAACAAGCAAATATAACATACACATAGTCAACGCAAATAATTCTTCATAAAACATAGTTTGCTTTACCTTTAAAGGGCTTTTTCAAGTGAATAATTGTCTTCAAGACTCTAATGATATACTAGTCCAACCAATTGCAAAGTTAGTTCGTTTTAAGCTTGTCGTGTAAGCGATTTTTTTTACAAGCCAACACGTTTACAACGCATTGTTATGAGAGGATATAGTGTTATGGTAATGAGATATTGCTCTCAAATACACCTGTGACCAAAGCACCATCTGATATCGAGTGCTCATTGGTCTGGTTTATTTGGTCAAATATCTTAATATCTCGGCTCGTTTGGTGGTCGATTTTTACTGATCCTGTGGAGATATAAAACGCTCAAACCCTGGTCGAAACATTATTTATGTCGATTGGTAAATTGGCATTTCAGTGGTCGGTATAGTTTCCAGTCAGTGAGCTCTTTTTTAGGTGGTTGGCAGTGAACATTCCTTTTCAAGGCTATCATAATTTTGTCAGGGCTTTTTAAATTTTTAAGCAAATGAATATGGTACTGCTATAGTAGCTAATAGACAATTGTTTAGCGACAAACTTCGGAGATATCCTTGATAGGGTTAACCTTTTATACCTCCTTGCTCACTATAATCATCCCAATAAATTTTTAAATGTGTCAAAAACGCATCATAACTGAAGGCTGAGAAAGCTCGATCGATTCTCAATTTTTATTTATAAATAAATATTGTTATTTCAAAATTATTCGAAAACGAATTCTTTACTCATGAAAAAAATTTAAAAAAAAAAATCTTATTTAAGTGTCTATGAAAGCGGCTGTGGGGGAGACTAGTCGTTCTAGCGCATTCGCACTAATTGGGGATACTCTTCACTCATACCGCTTCATTCAATGTTCTATGCACACAACATTCAACCCACATGTTGATTTTTACGGATTTAGGAAACTTGAACTTGATTAAGAAAGGGTTAAAAAATAATTCTTTTTCACTTGCATTTCTAACTTGGTTGCCTAAGGAAATCCCCAGTAACTAAGCTAAGTCGTATCTGCTTTTTTTATTATTATTCATTTCTATCTATTTTTTGGTTAATTGTAGATTAAATTTTAGATTATTTGCCAAATTAACAATTAACCAGGACCATACTTCCAGACATCGAGTGCTGAACCGTCGTATGGACTTACGGCTACGCTGAAGATTTCGGCCCCAACACCGCTATCCCGGGGGAATTACAGACTGATCAGGAAGCTCGGCCGAAGCCTAAGGGAGAGGTTAGTCGGCCCCTAGACCGTAGATGATTAACCCCTTGCTATGACCAGCAGACCAAATACCTCGATTGTGTCGCTTATGACTAACCTCCCTTGCTCACTTCTTTCCATGTGGGATGCGTTTTGTGAACATGGACGTTGGTCGTGACGTGTTCTGACAAGCAAACTTGAGTAAAAGATCGAACTTGAGTGCTATTACGAGAATGGTTAGGTACTGGGCATGAGAAGCAGTTGACACAGGTATGCAAGGAATTTGACAATGTTACCTCTTTTATAATTATCTGAGTGAAATTCATATTGCTATATTTGGTGATCATGACAGCGAGGACAGGGCAGAAAAACTTGTACTACTTTCGATGTTTACGCGTTAATAAGCTTTATATTTCATAAACAGGCTCTTTTGGGGCTGATTAACAAAATACCAAAATTTGGGGAAATTTAAGGAATGCGTATTTGAGATATAACGCCCTGAACGTTGGGAGAGATGATATTTTGATCAGCACAAAAACTAACATTTTCGCTAATACCTCGAAGTAGAATTGCTCGAGGTTAGCAGAATTTTGTGAAAAGATTAAAGCACAAGAGATACGAATGAAACACGAAACGTTTTTTAGCATGAGAGATAAAGAAAAAAATTGCGAAAGTAGCAGCCTTGTCGCATGCATTTTTTATTACTTCCGTATTGGCAAACTTTGGAAAACCTCATAATCACCGCTCGAGCAGTCATTATCGTCTCATAATCCCTGGTCGCTCGACCAATCACGGCGCGTGAAACTCTATATTCAAGTCTAAAATTATATTAAATACGTCCATTATATGTTTATCTTCATGTTTTAACTTACTTAGTACACATGCGTAAAATTAGCTTTTCGTGCGATGAATAAACAGCTATGATAGGTGGTCTGTCTTATTTCTCTAAGTTAGTCTGACATGACCGCTCGTTTCGAGGGTAGGGTCAATAGACCGTTTTCTCAAGATTGCGTGCGCATCCAAATTTAAGGAACTTGACGGGCCACGATACCAGAACACGAGTATTATCATGCATTGCTATGAAATTGTTTTCGATAAGAATTCATAAAATCGCTTATTCTCCTCTTTAAATATAAAACTGGCTTCTCAATTTTACTGAATTTGCGTTTTTCAGTTATGTAACCCGTCAAGTTGGATGCGCACGCGACCTTAAGAAAACGGTGTATTGACTTCTTGTGCAGATAGTCCATTGATCATTTTAACATCTTTCTATGCTGTACTCTCCAGCATAATATAACTGGGCGCTAACTTTGTAGTCTCGTCGTCTGTGTTTCCGGCATCAATCCCGCTGTGCTGGCTGTTCATATAGACTTGTTTGATGGTGTCTGGCATGGCCTTGTCCTTGGTTTCTGGGAGAGTCATGCATAGTATTCCAGATATCAGAGCGTTGATTGCCATAATACCAAAAGGCATCAATGGATGGACTCTTTGCTGTGGAGGAACCAAATGAATATTGGACAGAAGAAATGACTAAAAGCACGTTTTATAGAATATTCTAGATTTTCCAGGACATTCTTGATTAGTCTTTGTTATAGAAAGTTAGAAGTGATAATGAAATGTCTATTTATAGATTAAACTTGACTTGTTTATCGTAATTTCTGGAAAATTCTATGATGTAATGTTAGAACATTCTAGAAAGATTGTAAAAGACTATATAAGAAGTTGCAGTAGTGTGTGTGTTCAGAGTTCATCGTAAATTGTACGTTCGACACAAGTGCGAAGAAAATAAAGTGTTAAAGGGAAAAATTGATCTCAAGGTTTATCGCGAAACCAAATATCATACGAGAGTCATAAACAGTATTCTACAGATCAAGGCATTGATTGCCATGATACCAAAAAGGCATCAATGGATGGATCCCCTTTTGCTGTAGAAAGAGCAAATGAGCCAATAACACCAAGACTCCTTAAAACATTCTTACCTGTAGGATTTAACCACAATTTTAGCGACAAACAAACAAACAAACAAACGAAAAAACAAACAAACAAACAAACAAACAAGCACACACACACACACACACACACACACACACTTACACAAACACACGAACGAACGAACGAACGAACGAACGAACGAACGAACGAACGAACGAACGAACGAACGAACGAACAAAAAAAGGGACGAACAAGTCTTGAATTAAAGTTATATTCAATTTTTTGGTTTTCAAAGCCGGCACTTTTTGCTACTAGTAGGATATAACTAATAGCCTACATTAGCTCATCCAATTAGAACGCAGCATTGATGATAGACCGCTTGTTGGATTTGACTAAATGCATATAGCTAGTTTTCGTGCATAGCTATTTACTTAGACATTCGAATACACTTACTGAGTACACGATATAAGGAGCACAGGCAGATCCTACACGAGCTGCAGCACTAGAAGACCCCATAGCCGTATTTCTGTTGACAATAAAAATAACATAAAATAACATGGACGAGGGTTTTTCACCAGGTTCTCTGTTTTCTTCCCTCCTTAAAGAATCCTAGTCAACTACAATGCATTGCACCCCTATATTATTGTTTACATCGTTCGTCTACATCGTTCTCCAAGCTCTTCCATGCACTGGAGAAACAAACGTTCTGCAAATTCGTTATGCCAAAGTCTTCTAATTCCCAGAATTTCCTTCCTTTCATTCGACAGCAAGTAGGTTGAATTTTTCAGAGAGATTCTCTTTAAGACATTATGACTTTTCGTTCGTCCAACTGTTAGACATCACAACTTTCGAAATCTACCTTAGATTCGTTGCCAAAATTTAAAAAAAATCTCATGGAAAGCATAAAATGACCACGTATCGTTATCTTATGATTATCATAAAACGTCTAGCAGGAATAACAAGACGGATGGAACTGGATTTTCAAACTTCACCTACAAATTCGCCATTTTGTCTGGCAGAGAAAATGGCCGATTGTTTGGATTTCTGCGCGCAATGCATTGTAGTTGACTAGGATTCTTTAAAAATCAATATGTGAGTCGAGAGTTGTGTTTCTTGGAAAATAAAATGTAGTGGTAGTGTGTGTGGAGTGTGTCGTATCTTTAAAGTAGCTTAAAGTGCCTATCACCCTTCTGAGAATATTCACAGCATTCTTGATTCTACATGGAGTAAGATGTTGAATAACCCGAAAACAATTTTCATAGTTTGAGTGCGGATTCTTGCAGTTATAAAGGTTTTTCCATGCCATATTCTAATGCTAATGTTATTTCATTCTATTGGGAACGATTGAAAACAAGCAATATTGAATTAATTGAAGGGACTGACCTGATAACGGTGGGGAAGAGTTCTGAAGCATAAATAAACACGCCATCAAATGCTATAGTAATGAAGAGCTTCCCAACTACCATTGACGTCAGAATTTTACCAGCAAGATAGCCTATGGACGTAGATAGATAATCAAGGTTAACGTTTACAGTCAATACGGCTCTAGCTTACCCTTCTAGGTTCTACAACAACAACAACAACAACAACAACAACAACAACAACAACAACAACAACAATTTATTTGGCACTGTATACTAGAAGTACATAGGTGTTTTTTTCCAAATAATCAAAAAATATAAAAAGATATTATTTCAATTTTTAAAGTAGCAAAATACATTGATGTATTTTAGAAGTAATTTGTCGTAATTCAAGCTTTCTCAATTCAAAAAATTTAACGAGTATACTTTTGTCCGACCAAGATACTGTATTAACAAACACAATATGAAAGAATTAGCCTCACGTTTCAAGCATGGTATTTTGTGAAGTCCAATTTATCAGGCATGTTTGAAAGTCAAATTTACATATGTTTTGAGTAATTTGCATACGGATTTAGAGCATGCGCAGACGTTTTTCACTCGTGTCCCTTCCCGATATAATATTGTATCATTACCGTCACTTTCATCGTCATATTGACTAAGCACTGCAGCAATAATCGCTGCTACTCCAGCCACCCACAAACTACCAACGATTGATTTCTTCCTACCAAACCTGAAGAAAAATATAATTTTGATGAACAGACATTTTTTGTCTTGCTAATTGAAAGTATTTTTGTTGTAACCACGAATCCATAAAGTGTAAAATAACAACTACTATTTATTTCATCACTGAAGCACATGGTGGTCGGCCATTATGCTCATTTACAACTCATTCTACCTTATTACATGAAATTTTCGCGACACCTTAATTTCGCGAATTTCGCGATTTAAAAAAAGTCGCGAAATTAAAATGTCGCGAACATAACATGACGCGAAAATTAAGTGCCTCACAATATGTCAATAATCAAGAAAGAATACCTTTATTACCACTGAAACGTTTGCAAAATCATAGTTTTAACTATTCTAGGGCAATGTCTCGGTCCTACTTATCACTACTGCTTTCTGTGTTCATGTCTTGAAAGGATGGGAGAAAGCGGGAATAAAGGGTGTAGTAACTTGGATACGTGGTCAATCAGTGACTCTATAATTCATGTACAAGCGTGAATTTCTTGTGGACATTGTGAGAACTTCTTTGTTGTTAATGTTGTCATATAGACCCGCCGCTGCATCTTTTTTTAGTTTTGACGATATTGTACATGAAGTTAAATAAATTAGTGCCTTAATTAAAAACGCGAAATTAAAGTGATTCAAAATACAAAAATTTCCCAAAATCGCGAAATTTAAGTGTCGCGAAAAACGCGCACCGTAAAGTCGCGAAATAAACGTGTCGCGAAAATTTCATGCAATAAGGTATATCCCGTATGTTGTGCTTGTAATGAGATATATAGATATTTTCAAATTTTAAGAGCTTGATATCGTTTTTATTCACGAGTTTCCATATGATATCGCTAGCGAATGAGTCTGCGAGCGAGTCTTGATAACAGAGAAAGAACAATTCAGCACAGAAGAAAATGTGACAGAAAAACTTTATCCATATCTTTGTCACTTTTCACTGATTGGCTTCACATCGCTCATAGTGCATTTGGGGCTCAGTATACAGCAAAACATTCTTCAACTTTTTGTAGACTAATTTGCATGTGGACTTAGACTCGGGTGACTCACCAGTTAAAGAGATAAATCCCTATTAACATGCCAACCGCTTCAAATAAAGCAGCAATGAAAAAGTTCAGGTACATATTACCACCGATACTAGGAGAGCTGAACATTATTCCATAGTATACAAGACCACAAACAAACCTACAATAGAAGAAATAAAAGATGATTAGTTCTCAGGGTGTGACCACATGACTTAAAATCCCTTTAGATATAAATAATAATAAAACAGCCGCAGTGTTCTAACAAGAGAAGCAAACAAGCAAACAAGCAAACAAGCAAACAAGCAAACAAGCAAACAAGCAAACAAGCGAACAAGCGAACAAGCGAACAAGCGAACAAGCGAACAAGCGAACAAGCGAACAAGCGAACAAGCGAACAAGCGAACAAGCGAACAAGCGAACAAGCGAACAAGCGAACAAGCGAACAAGCGAACAAGCGAACAAGCAAACAAGCGAACAAGCGAACAAGCGAACAAGCGAACAAGCGAACAAGCGAACAAGCAAACAAGCAAACAAGCGAACAAGCAAACAAGCAAACAAGCAAACAAGCAAACAAGCAAACAAGCAAACAAGCAAACAAGCAAACAAGCAAACAATCACCATCATCATCATCATCGTCATCATCATCACCATCATCACCATCACCATCATCATCACCATCATCATCATCATCATCATCGTCATCATCACCATCATCATCATAATCATTGTCATCATCATCATCACCATCATCATCATCATCGTCATCATCATCATCACCATCATCATCATCATCATCATCACCACCATCACCATCATCATAATAATCATCGTCATTATCATCATCACCATCATCATCATCATCATCATCATCACCATCATCATCTTCATCACCATCATCATCATCATCGTCATCATCATCGTCACCATCATCATCATGATCATCGTCATCATCATCACCATCATCATCATAATCATCACCATCATCATCATCACCATCATCATCATCATCATCACCATCATCATCATCATCATCATCATCATCATCACCATCATCACCATCATCATCATCACCATCATCATCATCATCATCATCATCATCACCATCATCACCATCATCATCATCATCATCACCATCATCATCATCACCATCATCATCACCATCATCATTATAGTGATTGCTTTTATTCTATGTCTTTATTATGCCATTTCTTCTGATTTTTTATCTATTTATCCGGTAAAATGTATTCCCTATCTCCCCCCCCCCCCCCCCCAAGTTGCCACACGATACATACCAGATATACCAGGATAGTAGTGTTCTGTGTATCATCGTACGAGAGATGAACAGATCCCTCACGTCTCCCATTCTCGTTTCTTCTTTCTCTCCTTTCTTATCTTCCTTTTCCCTACAAAACTTCAATACACTAAGTTCGTCATGCTCCAGGTTTACTCTGTTCACCCTTGCAGCAGTCTTAAAAGTCTTTTGTGCATCTTTCATTTTCCCTTTCGTCAGAAGCCAGCGAAGAGATTCAGGAGTTGCCCTGTCGAAAGAATAGCAGTTACTTCATTATTTTTGCCTGTCAATAGACCCCTATAGCTTGCAGCACATCCAATAAGTATCCAATTCTCATGAGATTGAAATTCTTTTGTTTGGTCCTCTTAACTTAGTCGTTTTAGGAGCCGTTCACACTAGCCATTGACATCGATCTAAAATCGATCTAAAGACAAACGAGCAAAGTGCGAACTGTCCAAAGGGAAACGATCAAACTAAAGTAGCACGTGACCAGACTAAAACAACTTATTTATGCACGCGAATACACATGCGTACTTCAAATTGATTTCTTTCGAAAGAGCGTAACTAGTAAAAGTAGTACACACAGGGATCGAAAATTAGATAATTCAGGGGGAGGGGGAGGGGGAGAGGGGGGAGGGGGGGACGGGGTTGCAGGAATTCTTGTTGCATGATATTTTTTGTAACAACCCCTGCACTCAATTATTTGTGTTAGCTTGATATTTCTTTTTCGAAAGGAGTGGTTGAGTGATAGTTTTTCGTAGGTAAGTGCTTGCTCTATATTTTATTGGAGATTTACGCAACCCTTCTCCACTCACAATAATCTAATAGTCCACGTTTAACGTGAGATATTGAAGAATACACACAATGAATACACGCACTTTGTGGGTGTCTATTTCGTATATGTAAACATGCGCGTCAATGGACACTTCCAACGAGAATAGAAACATGATTTTGGGAATAAGCCTGAACCGATATGACGTTTTACCCCCGACTCTATACCATAATAGTTTTTAAAATTCTTTCATATTAAAATTTTTGATTCCTTAGAGAATACAGGAACAATAGTCGTAATTAAAGAACAAAAGCAATGTGAAAAGGATTATGGTCTAGAGACGGGGGTAAAACGTCATCCCGCTTTAGGGTTATTTTAATTTTTGACGCATTTAAAAAAGGACCATACTTCCAGACATCGAGTGCTGAACCGTTGTATGGCAACTCAAAGCATTTACGGCTACGCCAGAGATTTCGGCCCCGACACCACTATCTTTAGATTTACAGACTGATCAGGGAGCTCGAAGGACGAGGTTAGCTCGGCGAAAAAGACCGTAGATGATTAACCCCTTGCTATGACCAGCAAGCTTAAAAAACTTGACTGTTACGCTGATGACTTTGAACACATACTCACTCCTTTGCATGTGGGATGCGTTTAGTAAAACTAAAAAGAAAGTGCATCATAGTAAGATAGACCTCTTATTTATATTGTGTATATTCTGCACTATCGCAACTCACTACTAGCATCAGCATAAAGTATCATACTCTAATGATCGGTCGAAACGTTATTCCGTTACTGGACATCTTAGATGAAAAATATCCCAAACCAACCAGCCAGCACAAACTAACACACACACACACACAAAAACAAACAAACAAACAAAAACGAAAACAAAAACAAAAACAAAAACAAAAACAAAACAAAACAAAACAAAACAAAACAAAACAAAACAAAACAAAACAAAACAAAAACAACAACAACAACACCAACAAAAAAAACTTAACCAACCCAACTTTCCATCAATAAAAACAAAACAAAGACAAAACATTAAATAAAATCAAAAATCAAAACATTTTTTTGGTACGTATTTAGTCTCCTCCGCCGCCGCCGTCATTAGTTTCGGTCTCAGATCCTCACGGGCCCTTTCCACTAGCGCCGTTAATAAAAGTTAATAACAAAGAATACCTTAACTTAATCAGATAATAATCAAAAAAACAATCTGGGAAGAAGGTAGTGCTACCTACCACCAGAATAGAAAGTACAACATTCCTGGTGCACTGATGATAACAGTGAGGAAACGCCAACTATGGATAAGGTATCCTAGCAACGATAACAACATCAAAGCTAACACCCAGGCGAACCATATCCCGAAGCCGACAGCACCGCGATGACGAACGCCAACATACTCCGTCACCAACACAAATGAAGGTGCTAGGTATCCACCTGAAATATATCAAAATATCGTTGATAAAAATAAATTCTGTTGTACCTAGACAAACCAAAAGTTATTTTGTTAATCTGTGGTATGGCAAACTGTGGTACTGTTTAGACTATGAGTCAAATTTCCAGAATATCGTCTGAATTGATGCTATTTTTCGCTTACACATGACGTCATAGACGCCGTCTTGGAGGAATTTAACAAAGGAATTGTCAATGAATTCTTTTGTTATATCATCCAGCAATGAAATAAAGCAGTTGCAGCTAATTATATTCACGTCACGCGTGACCACGTTTCGATTGGACTCGGCGGTTTTGTCTCAAACTCCAAGTCTAGGTGCCAACTACGATCAAAACTCCGGCAATCCATACTACTTTTTATTTATTTATTTATTTACATTTATATTTTAACAGCTAAAGATATTCAAGGTAATTCTCAGCAATGTGTGGTTGGGAAGTGAATTCTAAGCTTTTTGAAAATATTTCATAATCATTCATGATAGCGGGTTCAAAACTTGATTATTTTACTGTTTTTTTTTTTGTTTGTTAAATGAATTACATTTGACTTCCCGGAATTACTGGTCACGAGTGACTTTATGAATTAGTTGTGAAACGAAATTCCATCTCCTCACTCACCTATCCCGACGCCAGCCAGTGCTCTAAAGAGTGCAAACACCCAGTAACGCTGGGCAAATGCCGAGGCCAATGCACAGATGCAGGTAAAGACACTGCATGGAAATATAACTGCCTTTCTGCCGTATTTATCACTCAAAACACTGGACAACAAGGAAGCGAACAGCCATACTATGAATAGCAAAGAGTTTGCCAAACTTGCCAATGAGGCTTTCTTACAGACAAGATCCCACTGAAAATGTTAAGAAAATTGAATAAATTGATGGATGGATGGATGGATGGATGGATGGAAGGAAGGAAGGAAGGAAGGAAGGAAGGAAGGGAGGAAGGAAGGAAGGAATGGAAGGAGGGAAGGATGGATGGATGGAAGGAAGGAAGGAAGGATGGATGGATGGATGGAAGGAAGGAAGGAAGGATGGATGGATGGAAGGAAGGAAGGAAGGAAGGATGGAAGGATGGAAGGAACAAAAGAACGAAGGAAGGAAGAGATTTAGGATGGAAGGAACGTAAAGAACGAACGAATAGATCGGACGGGTGGAGTAATGGATGGACGGGTAGTGGGATGGAAGGATGGACGGGCGACAAATCTAAAAATCGCATCGGTATACCTCAGTTACAATAGAATCAAAATCCCCCTCTGCAGCAAATTCCCAGTCCTTACGTGGAATACCACATCGTTTTTCATAATGGTTGTCCCCTACTTTAAAGGTTCCGTTCATCGTACATGAAGTAGAGTTCGCAGCACATCTCCAGGGAGGCTCGGCTGTGATGAACGTCATTACCATCAACACACAAGTACTAAATAGGATTGAATAGCTGATAATGAGTAGGATTCGTATCTGAAGCCTTCCAAAGCTGCCAATCTTCTCGATAGCTTCCTCTGATAGTATTGCCATTTCTATTCTGGTAGAAATAAGAAAACTATAAAGTGACAAAAATGCGAGGGAAGAACTATAAAATGTGATCAACAATCGTTTTGAGTTTTGTGTTTATGTTATAGCATGGGCTTTAGGAGAATATTTGGTTTGTGACGGGGAAAATGCATGTTAGTAGACCAAATAAATCACTAATTACTCACTTGGATCTGTCATAGTTAATAGTTAATAGTAAATGTCTATTAACTATGGATCTGTCTATCTATGTTTTATTGATTGTTATGTAAGTCTCCGATGAATGAAATGATAAAATATAGCGGGTTCATTAAAAAGACAAAGATGGCGGTTAGAATCGAATAAAGCTAAGGGGGTCAAACGACCATTTAATTCATGTTTATTCATGGCAGACTAACGTAACAATCAATAAAACATGGATAGACAGATCCATAGTGAATAGACATTTACTATTAACTATTAACTATTATAAAATAACTGTTATGAATGTCGCGTTCTGATTGGTTTGGAGCGCGTGCTTTATGAGAGCACATTGCACGCGCGCGCACTTTCCGTTGCATCATTCCTATCTATTATTGTAATTTGTAATTTGTATTTTATAAAAGAAATAAAAAAACTTGCTTGCTGTGCTCTGAGCAGCCATAAAGTACTTGGGGGTTGGCAGAACACTCGAGAAGTGTCGAGAAGCACTCCGCTACGCGTCGTGCTTCTCCTAACACTTCTCTCGTGTTCTGCCAACCCCCGCGTGCTTTATGACAGCACACAGCACGCGCGCGCGTTTTCTATTTCTTCATTAACTATGACAGATCCAAGTGAGTAATTAGTGATTCATTTGGTCTACTAACAAGCATTTCCCCGTCACAAACCAAATATTCTGCCTAAAGCCCATGGCTATAGCGATAATTGTCTATACTATATTACTTTACAACATGAACAAGCATCGTTTATCGCTCAGTTACACTTCCTATCCAGCTGAGCGGAGAATTTTGTTTCAGCCAATTACAGCGGCTTTAGCATTTTTGTCGCCGGCCCTCATCCCCAGTATACTATAACCCAACGTTTGCGTATTTTTCTCAATTTTTTATCATTATTATTACCTTTTTTTGTTTTTACTAAAATATAATGATTATATATACGTGCCATTAAGAAGCAGAAATATGGAAAAATGAATAAAAACAATTTCACTTAATTTAGCGCCATGTTTGCTTCGTTCTTTCAAGCTCCAAAATTGCTTAGGGCCGGCCATTTTGTCCACTCATGCTTTTTTTTCACGTTCTTTCAGGAGCAAGGAAGCAAGCAAACAAACAAGGAAGCAAGGAAGGAAGCAAGGAAGGAAGGATGGAAGGAAGGAAGGAAGGAAGGAAGGAAGGAAGGAAGGAAGGAAGGAAGGAAGGAAGGAAGGAAGGAAGAAAGGAAGGAAAGAAAAAAGAGAAGGTAGCCAGCTTAATGTTATTTTTAGAACAATGCCCTCCACGCCGGTGTGGCTAGTTTAGTCATGTTGTTGGAATTTCTTCAAGAAAATAAGACCTTCTGACCACCATAACAGTTTTAGCCGGGTAATGTTTCCGCTAAGTGGCCTTATAAAAAGAAGCCAGCTGTTTACTTACCCTACAGAGGTCACTGAGATATGACAGACACCATGCTCACTGAATCAAGAACTCACGTTTTGTTCTTATTATATTCGCACCAAAGACACGCACGAAATCAATCATACAAGTTTGTCTCATCTTAGTTAGGTGTAAGTAACCAGAGCTTTTAGAATCAGTCACGTCACGACTTAAATATTTGGCTATCTGCTAAGTAAACTGGGGCCATTCCGTTAATGCACTTAAAAACTAGAATTGCTTTCTTAAGATGTAGCTGTATCCTAATAGGTAACCACTTAAGTTCTGTTAGTATAGGTGTGATGTGATCGTAAAGCGAAATTCTGCACAGCCTGGACCTTATTAAGATTACGTTACATATTCTTGCTACACACAAAACGTCGTTACCTCTACTTACAGATGAGCTGACTAGATGATTTGGAACAAAGATATATAGAGGTTCGAATGGTTCGATATATTCTTGCTACACGCAAACCGTCGTTACCTCTACTTACAGATGAGCTGACTAGATGATTTGGAACAAAGATATATAGAGGTTCGAATGGTTCGATATATTCTTGCTACACACAAAACGTCGTTACCTCTACTTACAGATGAGCTGACTAGATGATTTGGAACAAAGATATATAGAGGTTCGAATGGTTCGATATATCCTTGCTACACGCAAAACGTCGTTACCTCTACTTACAGATGAGTTGACTAGATGATTTGGAACAAAGATATATAGAGGTTCGAATGGTTCGATATATTCTTGCTACACGCAAAACGTCGTTACCTCTACTTACAGATGAGTTGACTAGATGATTTGGAACAAAGATATATAGAGGTTCGAATGGTTCGATATATTCTTGCTACACACAAAACGTCGTTACCTCTACTTACAGATGAGTTGACTAGATGATTTGGAACAAAGATATATAGAGGTTCGAATGGTTCGATATATTCTTGCTACACACAAAACGTCGTTACCTCTACTTACAGATGAGTTGACTAGATGATTTGGAACAAAGATATATAGAGGTTCGAATGGTTCGATATATTCTTGCTACACACAAAACGTCGTTACCTCTACTTACAGATGAGTTGACTAGATGATTTGGAACAAAGATATATAGAGGTTCGAATGGTTCGATATATTCTTGCTACACACAAAACGTCGTTACCTCTACTTACAGATGAGTTGACTAGATGATTTGGAACAAAGATATATAGAGGTTCGAATGGTTCGATATATTCTTGCTACACACAAAACGTCGTTACCTCTACTTACAGATGAGTTGACTAGATGATTTGGAACAAAGATATATAGAGGTTCGAATGGTTCGATATATTCTTGCTACACGCAAACCGTCGTTACCTCTACTTACCGTTGAGCTGAGTAGATGATGTGAGAACAAGGATATGTAGAGGTTTCGAATGGTTCGATCACACGAATGAAGCTGTCGAGTAGAAATATCAAGATGAGAGTACGATGGCTGCTCAGATATTACCCAGTTACCCAGTAGTGAGTAGGCCGTCGCTGCGCGCGTAGATGATAGTGTAGTTTTCGTATGACTGTGAAAAGTTCACGGCACGAACACGGTCGTGACACAGCAAGGGATACGCCAGACAAATCACATTGCACGAGAATTTACTCTCCATCCAATCAAATACCCGGAACACAGCATAAACACGGCGTGGACACGGTCACGCCAAGATCACGGCACTTTTAGACCAATCATGTTGCGCGTGAAAAAAATCAGCCAATTAAAATTCTAGAAAGTATCACGGTCACGGCACCTCACGCTTACGGCACTGAGCTTTTCACAGTCATACGTGAAACTGTACTAAGTGCCAAATACACGGATATAACTCAGACATGCTACCTTCCGCCCTTTCAGGTCAAATATTTATTTGACAAATAAAACAGCTTTTTCCGTGCTCTGTTCAGTAATAAAGGACGCAGGAAGTGACGTAAGCACGAAAGAAGTGTAAGGAGAAACACGAGCCGTAGGTGAATGCTTCTCACACTTCTTGAGTGCTTACGGCGCTTCCAAAGTGCTTTATCACTGCATGGACCACGGAAAAAGCTGTTTTATTCGTTTTGTCATATCATTACTAATTTTTATTTGGTATTGAATTTATCTACGCAAAAAGAAAGACTGTCGCAGGATCTACAATCTTGGTCAAAAATGTTGAGAAATTTTTAGTTTTAATGGTATTTTCATGAAAAACATGAAAAATTCCCCTTAAAACGACCCCCTCCCCCCAAACAATGTTGTTTCGAGGGAGACAGGGCTGCTTTGCCTGCAGGGACCAACATTGTCCAGGGGGAGAGGGGGTACGGACAGTACATTTTTTTGATAATGGAAACTCTACTATTTCATGACTGGATGGAAAATTCTCCATTCTTTTTGTCCAAGATTGTAGCAGCACGCGGATGGCGTCAGCACTGTGCAACCTTCACTAATAAAGCATAGTTTTTAACCAATCAGCGCACGCATACTATTCTAACTATATGATAAATATATCAATATTAAAGTGTATATGACACGAAAACATTCCATCATTTAAAATGTATAGTTTGTTAGTAATAATAAATATATCGTGCCAAAATTTGTTTCAAAAGCTTATTTCTTGAGATATTTGCGAAAGTTAATCCCAATTTGTGACGTCATTTTGTTGACACGTACTCTAGATTCAGTAGTAATGTACTAAATATAAATTGTAATTCATATAAATTAACAACAAAAGACATATTTTATTCAACTTCATTTGATAGCTTACGTAGTACTCTTCCAATGTTGGGAAATTGAAAAGTGTACTACCTGAAATTAAGATTCTATATTCAAACATATTTCATGTATTTGCAACTAAATCTGGAGACTTGTAAACAAAATGACGTCACAACTCGTGCTAAAATTTTTTGAATTTCTAGAGAAATACGTTCTTGAAACAAATTTAACCGTGATATTCTTATTAATGCCAATAAACTACACATTCTTAACATTAAAATTTTTTCGTGTCATATACACTTTAAACATTTATACCAACATCTAATGAGATACAAAATATCAAATGAGATGCAGAATGTAAAACATGCTTAAATATGATTGCTGAAGGTTATACGATCGTGCAGTTTTTTTTCAACAGTATTTTTAAAACTTGGCACAAAAATTTATTATATTACTTATGAAAATATGAAATAAAAAATGGGGGTCCTCGAATACGTTGAGAAGATATAATCAAAAAATAAATAAATAAAACAAAAAAAAACATAGGGCTTG
Organism: Actinia tenebrosa; assembly: GCF_029948245.1. Classification (NCBI taxonomy): domain Eukaryota; kingdom Metazoa; phylum Cnidaria; class Anthozoa; order Actiniaria; family Actiniidae; genus Actinia; species Actinia tenebrosa. Next base: position 19,428,829 of record NW_028292579.1, read on the forward strand.
AGGCCGTATTTCGGGGAAAAATAGGAAAATGTAAATTACAAGCTCTTTTAGTCCATATTGCTTCGCCTCGTGAAACATCGAGACTTTCGCTTTCTGGAAAACAAAACTAAACATTTCCCTCTTTATCAAACGACTAAAAAAAACAGGCCGGGTTGTTCAAAGCTGGATTAGCGCTAATCCCGGATTAACCCCGTAGGTCTTATTAAAAGTTAACCCAGGATTAACACTAATCGGGCTTTGAACAACTGGGCCTTCGAAAAAGAAAAAAATAAGTAAAAGCACATCGTTATGGCTGAATATATGGAAGAAACTAATGAGAAGGAAAATAATCGAGCGACTCTTTGCCGAAGTAAAGCAAAAACTAAAACAGAATTGATAAAAACCATAATCGAGGTCATTAAACACGATGTGGTAAGTGATTACACAAATATTTTAGTCTGCAAGATCCCAAAACTGAGCCGAAAAGTTTTCTGAACACGTTCAACAATTGTCAGGTATAATTTTTTCAATATAAGTCTTACAACTCCAGTTAGCTGCAAAGTCAGCCATTCCAAATCATCTTCATTCATAGTGATTCGGATTTTCTTTACAGTAAAAAAAACTTTTTTTAATCAACATATAGCCACATCTTGGTTTAAAATAGGGAAAATAATCTCTTTGAAAAACATGTATTTAAAGCCAAAATCGCTTTGATTAGGTCTTCACATGGTATCGCTAAAATACTATATTTTTCTCTCTCCTTGCCTAGTTAACAGCTAAAATCTATTTTAGATATCTACTAAGAATATATTTCTTGCAAGGAAAAGGGATTTTTATCATTATTTAGTGCTCTAACTTACCTTTTATCACAAAAGAAAAACTACTCAAATCCGCCATCTTTTTTTACATTCTCGTTCATTCTCCTGGAGAATGCCAATCACAATGGCGGATTTGATCACGTGACCTCTTAGTGCAAGTCTGGGAAATTTCAACTCTTTGAAAAACACACTCGTGCGAATCAATATCTAATATTAAAAGATAACTAGGTAAAAACTAGTGTGAGCTGCGTCAGTGTTCCTAATGAAACAGTAATGACAGAAGGGTAAATTATACACCGTAAAAAGATGAAAAAACTTACTGACGTTTCGGACGCTAGTCCTTCGTCGGAGTAAAATATCATGGGATATCCTCCGTGATATTTTTTCCAGAAAGTATTGAAAATAAGTCATTCCTCGGGAGTTTAAGCTTAAGTGCAGGATGCACATTACAAATAATATATAAATTAGGCACTGCCTAAAAGCGGAGCTCGCAGTAGACACAGGGAGCCCAATTTAAATAAAACTGAAATGCGAAAAAATAATCTGGAAAAAAATCTTCAATAATTTTTTTAATTTGAGATGAAGATAATGTCCCCAAAATGAACCACGGGGTAAGAAATCAAATTGAAATACACTTCATCGTTTCGTTTGCGAGAGTTTTTGTTTTCGACCTTACTTTTTACTACAGTACTCTCCCACTTAGCTAGAAATTTTATCACATGTACACAACCCACCACCATCCACCCCAGGGGCTAGTTTTACAGTATTTATGAAAAATGTTTCGACAAACTTTTCCATAGACATATTGCAACATTTTTAAGCTTTGAATTCCTGGTTAATTTAAGGACTGTTAATTGACAGAAAGTGCACAATTTAAGTGCAGCAAGTACACAATTTAAGTGGAATTTAACTTTATTGGTTTATTTTGATTAAATAATAATAAGCTTTATTTTTCAACCTTAAATGAAATATACGGTGGATTTACATGGTTAGAATTATTGATATATACAATAGTTCTAACCATGTAAATCCACCGCATATCTTATTTAAGGTTGAAAAATAAAGCTTATTATTACAGTATTTAATCATAATATCAATAGTTTTGAGTTTATGTAGCTTCAAACTAGTTTATAGTAGCTCGTTTTCGCTCTATCGTTATAGTTCTCTTTGTAGCTCATTGTAGATCATTGAAGATCACTTGGTAGCTCATTGTGGATCATTGTAGCTCATTGTAGCTCAATGTAGCTAGTAAGTACGCAAAGCCAAATCAGTGTCAGTTTAAAATAATAAATGAGAAAAGATTTTTCTTCTTCTTATTCATTAAAATATTGTATATTCCTTTCATTCAAGCCGGTTTAACTAATCTTCGAGAAGCTTAAAAACTAAGGTTACTTCTGCGATTTTGAGATTCATTTTACCAGTGTAATCTGTTTTTATGCGTGAAAAAGATGTGGAAATCACAAAAGACAAAAGGTTTTGAAAAATAAAATTTAGATTCAGATAAACTTAACAAAAACAACTGAGACAGATTTATTAATGCAAATAAGTATTCCTTTTTTTATTTCATTCAACATTTAGATAGATTATCTGTAGAAATACTAAAACTATTGAAGGAAAGGCTTTTTTGGTTTGTCGATAGGAGGCGAACGAAACTGCTTTTTCTTGTACTTAAAAACATACGATAGTTGGTTAAAATTAAAAGAATTAATTAATAATTCATGAGGAAAACACAACAAAAAACACGACCGTGAAGAGTTTTGTAAATCAGATACAGAATCCTGTTCATTTGCATAAACTTTAAGATGGATTTTCTTGGCCAGATTCACTTTTATCTTGAAAAGTTTAGTGAAACACAAAGGAACTAGCCTAGACGTTTGATAAGTAATCTACAGTATTCGTGTCCGTGTTGTATCCAATATAGAAACTCTCTGCTACGCCTCGAGTTTGTATATCGGATACAACGAGGCCACTCATACTGTATACAGTCAATTCAAAAAACGTTGTCGTCGACCTGCTCAAGCCTACGCGACTGGACCGAAAGGAATATGGGTAAAAATCACTGAAGCGGTTAAATATTCGTTCTGAATTAATTGTTCCCGCTAGTAATAAGATAATAATGGCGAGAAACAATCCATCAAATGCATGTCTTTGGGTTTAGGGAAAGAAAAACAAAGTAGTTATGATTCAGTTCACAAATTCGAAAATATGAAGGCATTAAAAAAAAAAAAAACGTCTCCTTCAACACTTCCCGCTCGCCTACGAAGGTTCGTGCTGTAAACCAGGCATAACTAATCAGATAAAATTATAGAGTCAACTTGGCTACAATGATTACTACCCAGAGTTCCTTTCGGTCCAGTCGCGTAGGCTTGAGTTGGTCGACGACAACATTTTTTGAATTGACTGTATGTTATATATGCCAACGTTCGAATGACCCGCTCGTTGTAATACAACACTACAGGACAAGAGCTTGGGCCGCCTGTGTTCAAAACCGGCTCTTTTTTACTACTAGTGGTCTATAAAACAACTTTTGGACTGATTTTAAGTCAGTTTTCTACAGTTTTCACTCTACATTGCCGGTGATTTATCTATTCTGTATGTCTCAACGGAATTGTGTTTTATTTGGATGAAGCCACCTTGAACTTTTTCTTGTATTAACTTGCAGCTTGAAGAGTTTCATGGCTGACAGGAAATAAAACACGAATGGACGGGAATTGTTTCTTGTCACTGAAAGCTAACCAAAAGAGCCGATATTGAATCTGTCTTAATCTTATTTACTAAACACCGCGGTATAGTATTTGCAGTTTTGAAATGAACGAGCAATATACGGTGTCTATAATAGATTGAAAAGTCAACTTATATAAAGAGTGCTCTCTTGCACATCCAATTTTTCCAATACTTTATCTTTCCTCCTTTCATTTTTATCGATTTTACTACCAAGATCAGCAAGGAAAATACTACCATTCAAGGTAAGGGTAGCTTTGTCTTCTTCCTTCCTTCCTGCTTCGTTTTTTAGCTTGCTTTCCTACTTAGCTTTCCTTCTTTCTTTCCTTTGTTAAAATAATCGATTTTGAAGTCAAATATACTGAATTCATAATCGGTTAATTGAGTTTTACCACTGCCGTCTTCAATAAACTAAGACAAGTAGAATCTTGTGACAAGAGATCAAAAGGCATAACTTTACTAACTAGGCTCAAATTTATATTTATCCAAATGGAATAAAGCGATTTCTCAGTTTCATTTTAAAAAAGTCTAAAAGAGAGGTTTTCCGCCACATAAACTAATAGACCTCATCGGCTCTGACGTATTGTTTTCCCATTTCAGACCACGTGTCATTCCCTAGAGTAACATTTCTTTGTTTAAGGTTTGCGCTCAGCCCTCCCCCCCGTCTAATTTTTGACATGTCCCTTAGTGCGGGAGGTCGTGGTTCAAGCCTCAGCCGGACCAACACTCAGGGTCTTAAAATAACTGAGGAGAAGGTGCTGCCTTTGTAACAATATGTGCAAATGGTTAGACGTTCAAGTCTTCTCGGATAAGGACTAGTAAAACCATAGTCCCTGTCTCCCAACCCTTCCTAACCTGTAATAAAATGGGGGACATTAAAGAACCTGTTGAGTTATTCGTGTAAGAGTAGGGGATTGTTGCAAAATACCAACATACTAACAAATCACTCATGATTGTAGCTGAACGGCTGCTACTGGCGCCTTAATATGCAGCCCGAATATATGAAGTGCTCCACTGATCTTGTGAAGCGCCATTGAGCTCCCGGAAATGGCGCTATATAAATTCGAATTATTATTATTTATATTATTATTATTGGTGAGAGGCGGCGCATTAGAGTCTTATTACGCCTGAATGTCCTTCCACTAAGTGTCATTATACATATCTCTAGTACCTTCATGGGCTTGCACATCCAATTTTTCCAATACTTTATCTTTCCTCCTTTCTTCTTTTCTCCCTAAGTTCTTTTTTATTTTCTTGTTTTACGTTTTACAGACAATACTACAGTTGAGTAAGATGAAAGTTAGCTGTGTCGTCGTCATGCTGCTCTTGTCACTCTTCGTGTCACAATCATATTCTGTTAATCCTTATCATTGTCCTCCTCGTGCGGTATGCAAAAAGAAATACACTAGATCAATAAGGGTAAGTAGACTCATCGTTCTATTTAACTCATTACTGAGCGTATCATACAATCAGTAATCTCTAATTTCATTGTTTTCTTTCGTGCTATGTGGACGATAATCGGCATTCGACTTTATTTCCTGGCTTAAGGACGTTCGTGGACCAATGTAGTTCATCATGTTTTTGAGCTTCTCATCAGTAAAAATATCCCCGAGCTAACTTGCTTAAAAAAAATAAAGAATAAAGAATGGGGGTCATCAAAATAGTTTTTTAAAACTAATTGCTGAACAAATATGGTTTTCAGCGAGGAATAGACGTGCGCTTTAGTGAAACCTAAGGTATCGAAGAAACAATTTGAAATTAAAAATAAATCGAAAACATCAAAGAAATGCAAGAAATAATTTTCTTTAACAGTTTTGGATTAAAATCATGTGTGTAGGCTACAAGGATTTATGAAACGTTCAGTCCTTGCGCATGTAGTCGAAACGAGTAGAAATGATTTGAATTTAAAATTGAATTTTTTTTGCGTAAAATTGGTATCAACCGTTCCCTCTGAATTATGTAAATATTAAAACAATTTTCAGATATTTTTTGTATACTTTGGTGGTATTAGGGTTCATAATAAGCCACTAAAACGTTCCAATGACGCCATCACTATGAACCGAGAGCGCCAAACCCATACGCAGAAAGGCTGCGCGCGGACGACAATGTCTGCGAATTCACCTTTTCGGCGCTAGGTTGGATCACCAACGGTCACCAAAAAGTTCGGACATCGTTCTCGGATTCCCATACAAACTCACTGAGTTTAAAGAGAAAATTTAGATAGATTTCTTTAGTTAGCTCTCTTAACAGCAGTAAGAATAGCTTCAATCAAGCTAGAAAAATGATTATTTACTAAACATTAACCAAGTAAATAGTTCATTTAAAGTCAGTACATTTGTACGGAAATTCGAGAACAATCTCCAAACTTTTTAGTGACCGTAACACAATCTAAAGCAATTTATACTTCGTGATCATGACGGCTTGCGCGGACAAGGTGAATATTTTAAAGCTCCTGACCTGAATTTCCTGCGTATTCCCTTGTTGTATTTAACACACGAACGTAGTCCCAACTAGTAACGGTTTTTTATTGCCAACTTTCTTGATAGGCCCGTTTAGCAATCAAGTCTGATGGACCTTTTTTTGAGAAAGGAGGGGAGACCCAAGATCTCGCAGTGGATGATGGACCACAAGCTTGGAGGAGAGAATCGAAAATATGATATTGGACTTGTTGAGGGAAACGATTTCTATTGATAATGAATAATTTAAGAATGAAATTGTATACGGAAAACTTTAAGAACGAAGTAAAGTGCAAAATCTAATATTAGACTTTCTTTTTTAACGTATGATTAATTTCGGGTACCCTGCCGGCGTTGTCACATTTTAATACAAGAATTATATACAAAACTTTGACCTTTACGAGAGACCAAAATAAATAAAAATATGTCGCGTTCTGATTGGTGGAGAGCGCGTGCTTTACGAGAGCACACAGCACGCGAGCGCACTTTCAGTTGCGCCATTCCTGTACAAAATAAAGGCGGTTTGAGTTTGAGTATTCAGACAATAGGTTAGCGGCAAATTTTGAATTTAAATATTCTTCCGTTGTTCCGGTTGGTAAAACTAAATGATGAAGAAGAGCTTGTAATATATTTTTTCTTCGCAAATTATTGATTTGTGTCAACGAAGATATAGAAAAATAGTAATGTACGACTTCAAATACGACAGGAAAGCAAATGAGAGACCGTATAAAACATGATTCAGTTTGTTTCTTCCAGACAAATTATCAGGCTGACACTGTTAGATCTTATCACTATGTTGCTATGCAACAGCACGTTTATATTCGACACAACAAAGGTACCGGCAGTCTTCTAAGCCGTGTAAACCCATGGATATTTGTCCGATTTGTAGCAATTCTATTGTTCAGATTCCTACTTTTGATTGGCTAATTTGTGGAAAATTTGTCGAGGTGGCTTTGGTTGGAGTAGTTGCACTATAATTACTAATCTTAGGTCATTTGTCAGTTAACTGCTAGCTTTTAGGCCAATTGTCAGCATACATGCTTACCATTAAAGATGTTTGCAGAATATATAGGCTTTGCACCATCACGTGACGGAAGCCATGTTAGATGTCAGAAACAATACAATCGTTTTACGTAATTCAAATTCAATTTCTGAGAGCAAAGGGATTTTATTGTTCTGTCATCTAACCAAAGACAGACCAAGATGTATTATGGGCGCCGGCACGTGATGGTGTACAGCCATTATTTTGTTGATGTGTATCTGTGTGTCTGTGTACTGGCTTAGTTTTCTCAACCAAGTCAGTCCTCAGTTTATTTTACTCTCACTCGTTGTAAAAACCAAGTTTCTTTGATTTATATGTTTTTTCTTCCCTTTTATTACTATTTTTACATAATTATTAGACAATTAAGATTCCCGTTTCTCATTCCCGCAAACGGCAGACACGACAACGTTTTCATCGTTTTCCTGTATTATACTTTGCCTCTTGTAAACCTTCTCACCAAACAAAAATATTCTTATGTTTAATTTATCTATCACATGGAGATTATTGCGATCTCTTTTCACTAATTTTAATGAATTTTTTAATGGTCAACTGACATTTTACGTTTACCGTGAATAATTTATCGTTAGGTTGTAATGTGGAATGTATATAGTTAACAGATCCCTGAAACACCCGATATGAAATAGCTGGACATATTGCTCCAAATATCCTAGCTCCTAACATTTTAATTGTCCGATAATGCCGGCCACGTAGAAATGCATTCATGAAAAATGCGCCAAAAATTTAACTACAATATTAAAATTAAACCAAATGTAAGCCCTATCGTTAGTTATGGGTTGCCTGTGGAACCAGATATTATGGGATGTCGAGACCACATGCTTTCAGTCCATGATGAGTCTCGACGAGTGCAGCAGAGAAGAAAAATTGGAAATGAAAAATTAACTTTGTCAGTTGGAATTGTCTCTTTGTCGTTCTTCGTTTGGAAACTCGGACTCAAAACAGTGGGGCCTCGAGGGGCCTTCCTTTGCTCAAAGTAACTCGGGATTAGTTACTATAAGCAACTAGTTATACGCACGCCAATGTAATTACGATTTACTCGATCAAAATCCGGAAGTGATAAAATCCTATAGTTTAGATATTTTGTTCGTATTTTGTTGGCCATATGCCATAGCTTAACAAATGAGAGTTTGGTTTTTCTGGGCCGGGTATCGACCACGTAATCCCTCAGAATTTATTAATGCTGTTTAGTGTCTATTGAAAGTCCGTAGTTTAGGGGGTCATTGTTTTGTTGTGAGGATAGGGGCGCCCCAAAAATATTTTTTCGAAATGCAAATTCTCAATTAAAGCTAACCCATAAATTATAAGTCCTCCCAAAGTGTGAGAAGCATTATTCGTATTGTGATGATTATTGCAAAATGCGTTTTAATATCGAAAAACCCTTAATATTCCATATCTATAATCCTAAAGTCCTAACAGAGCCTCATTAACGATTTATAGCTTTAACTTTGAACTGATTTCAACAAAGAAAATATCTAAGCTTAGCAATGCGTTACGATCAACTAGTTCAATCTAATGTACAAGGATTATTTCAATATTAAAAGTGACTTCATGTTACAAATCCGTTACAAATGTCTGAAATATCAGGTTAACAATGTTATGAATATCAATAATTTATTATATAAAATCAACGTCGCATAATTAGGAGAAACACTACTGGCTACAGAGGAATTCAGTTGCATGTTGTTGTCTGGTACCTGTCCAATTCAATGCTAGTCATAACACGACTTACTTGTGCCTAACAGGTGACTACAATATCAGCTGTTTAATTTTGTTATGGTTAACTGAATCTCAATCCATAGTTCAATAATTTGAAACGAATTGTTTATTATTTTTTCTTCATTATTATTAATTATAAACTACTCCCCTAAATCTTTTTCATATTTTCTATATTATTTCCTCACGTCACTATACAACGATCAACGATCCTTCCTTCCTTCCTTCCTTCCTTCCTTCCTTCCTTCCTTCTTTCTCATTTCAGTTGATATCGAACCAATGAAGATTCCTTTTTCTCATCCTGTAAAAAATTCCTGTAAATATATTTTTTAATCAAGTACATCCAAGTACAACGATTTTTTTAAATCGCTGTGTCAAAAAAAGTTACAGTGTGAAAAAAAAAGTTAAGGTGTAAAACCTGTAGCATAAAACGTTGAACACTAGTCTTGAACATCATTTATATCACTACACTGCCACGATAAGCAAGTAGCGAACAAGTGAACAACTACAATTCCAGGTTAGAGTGTTTTTTCTTCTTCTTTGCGATCTTTCTTTTTTTTTTTTTTTCCTTTTTTTTTTTTTTTTGCAGCTTACACCACCGATCCTTTCTTGCTTGTCTCGTTATCCATAGTTATTTTCTCTGTTCACGTTTCTTTCCTTTAAGAATATCGATCGTGGTTCAACCCCTTTTTTAATATCATTCCTTCCTTCTTTATTTACGATAACATGGTAGATTGCATACCGTATATCGGTGAAACACGTTAACTAACAGAATTGTACACATTAGTGCAAAGTTTTGTAGGTCTACGGTCTACTAACGTCTACTGAACTTACAGCTAGTCTATGTAAAAAAAAGTGTGCATCCTAGCAATGCATAGAAAACGCACACATGTACAAGATTGTGCTTTTTTTTGTTATATGATCGTTATCAAGTTTTCAATGTTGTATTGATAAACTGAGAATGTGTGAGTGTGGTTGAAACCGCTGCAATGAATGAAATGAACTAGTTTAGATGTACCATCATTGCGACGCGTGACATGAAATCAGCCTCAGGTCAAACGTTGAACTTCGCATAAGCCAAACAAGGGCACCAGGACAGACGGATTGGTTTTTAGATGTATGTGTTATTGTTTCAGTTTCTAATTGAATGGATACTAAACAGTGTTCACTTATCTTTAAAAATAAACGTCCTTTCCAACCAACGGTCTTTCTGGTTTGAATCAGCTGTACGATATGAATATATTTACCACGTCCACCAACGGTCTTTCTGGTTTGAATCAGCTGAACGCTCTGAGTATTTACCGCTGCACTATCCGTGCCAAGCAGCGCCGGCGTCGCTTCGTTAGCGATTACTCTCCTTTAATAAGTTAATCAAATTTACCTTCAGTACAGTAAAATAGACCGGGGTAGGAAAGCAAGAGCGGTTCTTTTGTTTTCTCGTCTGCTCGGATAATCCAATTATTTTGGCAGCACATAGGGCACTTTGTTTACACAGCGATGACAGATATGATATGACTTTGGCGAACGCAAAACGAAGCCTGAACCACGTTCTTCGTAATACGACACTATCTCGATGACAGACCCGTCCTCGAGAACAGGCCCGTCTGTGCCTCAGTATAACGTACTTTTTGCAATAGCCGGTAAAGTAATCGCAAATAGATCATAGGAACAAATCAAATGGGAAATCGAACGCAAACCCTGCTAGTGAAAACCGTTTTTACTTATAATACTCGACATTCCCTAGTGTACAGATTATTTAACTGAAACAATGGATAACAAGGCGGTCGTCTATGATGTCATTACATTAGGTTCACATGAAGTTCCATGTTTGACCTGTACCTTAGGAAATTTACTGATGAAAACATTCATTGATGTGCAAAAGGATCACGCGATTAATAATTGAGTTCTAGGTAAAATAACAATAAATGAAAATTAGAACGATTATTTTCGATATCATAGCACGCGCTTATTGTAATAACTATAATTGTATCAAATTACAAGGTCTTCAAAATAAACATAAACTAGATAGAATCAATTATGCGAAAACAATACCTTCCTTTATTTGTGGCAGCACGGCTGCGCAAAGATACACTCGTCTCATCACTCACCAATAAGCCAGTTCATAGTTTAAGAATCGTTTCAATGAGTGCGCAAGCGATTTTATCCCGAATTTCTTTACCTTCTATTGCTTAATTAAGAACCGAGAAGGTTTAGACAAACGAAGGTGAGAAATTCAGGATAAAATCGCATGCGCACTAAAAACAATTCTTAAACTATGAACTGGCTTTAATATGCTGCCCAGGTTCAATCCCAGAATCGGTGTGATATTATGTGAATATATTTTCTTGTTTATTTACAGTTCCATCCCGTACTTTGAGGTTTTTCCTCCGGAGAAATAATTACTTTTTAAAATGATTCCAATTCTATCATAAAACGAGGGTAACAGCTTTGTTAACAACTGGCTATTAAGTGCTGCCATTTGTTTTCATTTCATTTCTTTTCGTAATCCGGCTGTCTTTTCGCTCTTCTCTTTCTTTCCTTTCTAACATTTTCTTTGTTTCTTGGTTTACTTTTTACAGTCAATACTTAATGTCGAAGAAGATGAAGGTTAGCTGTATTGCCGTTATGCTGCTCTTGACACTCTTCGTGTCACAGTCATATTCTACGGCTTCTCCCGAGAAATGTCCTCCTGGGCTTTGGTGCAAAGATTCGCGGGATGTATGTAGAGTTCTTTTAATTTACCCATGAGGGAGCATACTACACAATATTGTCGTGTCTAAAGTCCATTTTTAATGTGTTATTTCGATGAAAACTAATCAACACACCAACACCGTCCCAACTAGTAACCCCTAGTCATTCTTATTCACTTGTCGTATTCAACACACCAACACAGTCCCAACTAGTAACCCCTAGTCATTCTTATTAACTTGTTGTATTCAACACACCAACACCGTCCCAACTAGTAACCATTAGTCATTCTTATTACTTGTTGTATTCAACATACCAACACAGTCCCAACTAGTAACCACTAGTCATTCTTATTCACTTGCTGTATTCAACACACCAACACAGTGCCAACTAGTAACCACTAGTCATTCTTATTAACTTGTTGTATTCATCACATCCACACAGTCCCAACTAGTAACCCCTAGTCATTCTTATTCACTTGTCGTATTCAACACACCAACACCATCCCAACTAGTAACCCCTAGTCATTCTTATTCACTTGTTGTATTCAACATACCAACACCGTCCCAACTAGTAACCACTAGTCATTCTTATTACTTGTTGTATTCAACATACCAACACAGTCCCAACTAGTAACCACTAGTCATTCTTATTCACTTGTTGTATTCAACACACCAACACAGTCCCAACTAGTAACCATTAGTCATTCTTATTAACTTGTTGTATTCATCACACCCACACAGTCCCAACTAGTAACCACTAGTCATTCTTATTCACTTGTTGTATTCAACACACCAACACAGTCCCAACTAGTAACCATTAGTCATTCTTATTCACTTGTTGTATTCAACACACCAACACAGTCCCAACTAGTAACCACTAGTCATTCTTATTAACTTGTTGTATTCAACACACCAACACAGTCCCAACTAGTAACCGCTAGTCATTCTTATTCACTTGTTGTATTCAACACACCAACACCATCCCAACTAGTAACCACTAGTCATTCTTATTCACTTGTCGTATTCAACACACCAACACCATCCCAACTAGTAACCACTAGTCATTCTTATTCACTTGTCGTATTCAACACACCAGCACAGTCTCAACTAGTAACTAGTCTATCAACTTTCTTTATACAGGCGCGTGAATTAGTTGAACCTGATAAAGTCAAAGCTTTCCTAAGGACTAGAAGGTCCAAGAATTTGCTTTTGGAAGCCGAAGAAGGACCCAACATGCTTAAAGGAGAGAAATGAATATATGTTATCAGAAACTTACAAGGTTGAAATGGCAAACGATGTCTAAATGATGACAAATAAATTAAAGCATAAGAAGCATAAAATACGACAACAAATAAACAAAAAATACAAAAGCAAATGAAAGGTCGATTAAAGTATCTATACAAATTAATCGCATTGTTAAAAACTAAAAGTTTTCATAAATAATGAAGCAACCCAAAAAGTTATTGTAAAGCATCAATGCAAATTATTAAAAAATATACTAAGGTGGTTTTGAAAATGGTAAGCATAAGATAGAAACAATACTCATAAAAGTGTTGTGGTTTATTGTCTGCACCAAAACGCCAATGAAAGTTCGAAAACGTTAATGAACCCACGCAAACATATTCATGATTGTCAAATTCAATGCTAAATTTCTTAATGAAAGTTCCATCGCACTCTTGAGAGTCCGTTCACCTTATTGTATGCCTGTTCGCTCTAATGACAATGCTTCTTCGCTTCAATGAATATTTCTTTGCCGTTAATGAACAGCAAAAGGTGTAGTGTCAAATTTTACAGTTATACGAATAATATGCATGCAACTTTCAAAAATAATGAATGACGAACTTGATCGGAATGTAAGAGGCATTCTCTAATCAGATAGCAATGTTATTGTTTGTGTTCTAGGTAGTTGCTGTGAGGTATGCAAGGTGAAAGGGGGAGAAGTGAATGAGTGGGGTTCCTGTGTTAATACACCACGGACATGCGTACGAGGAGTCGGTTTAGAGAGCATGCGCATGGTTTGCAATACAAGTTTTCGAGTTGGAAACACACACAAAACTTTAGCAAGGGCGGATCCAGGGGGTGGGGAAGGGGGGGGGGGGGGGGGGGCAAAGGGGGGCTGAAGCCCCCCCCCTTCAGCAAAAAAAAACAACTATGCTTTTTTATATTGTTTTCCGTTGTGTTGACGGAAGAAACTCAATTAGCCCCCCCCCCCAATTTTGGCTGGATCCGCCCTTGTTTAGTTCATATCTGACGTAGATATGATTCGAAAATAGACCTGAAACATTCCACAGAACATTGCCTAGCATCCTCTGGCAAGTAGAAAAAGGATACATTTGGATTTCTTTGCTTTCCGGCATTCTAATCCGCCATATTGAAATCATTTTCAGCAGAACATTCGGGAAAATTATCCAGCCATCTTAATGCGTGAAGTATTGTAAACGTTCTGAGCATTGAACAGATTCCTAATTTGACCAATCAGCATCGAGGAAAAAATGGCTGTTACCCGAGCCTCCGCCGACGGGTAGGAACGAAACCGAGGAGCCATGGGTGAGAGAATAGTGTTTCAGCTTTCATCGCTCGCTGTGTCCGTTTGGACCTAGAATATTAAGATCGGGGCTGTTTTTACACAAATCTTCCTTTAATCCTCGTTATCTTTCATAATTACAACGTAGAATTTTCTTATTAACGGTAGATTTCATAATTTTGTAAAACATCGTAGTCCCCTACGTCTTTTCTACGTCTTCATTCAGGGCAGCACCATCTTGTCTCCCTCCCCTGGGGCATGGTGGGATTATTACACACAGGAATCCCGGTCGCGCGAAACAAAGGGTTCCCAATTCCCAAAACCAGATTCCTGAACACCGGAAGGGTGGGGGTCGCAGCGACCGCATTTCTAACGATTAACTAGTTTATGAAATTCTAAACGTTTTTTAAACAAAGTCTAAATTGAGGCATCCCTCTTGAAGGATCTGTTCAATGTTCAATGTTCAATTTCCTTGTACTTCTGTTTTGAAATCCGTTACCGCTTGTGCTGGATCATAGTCTACGGGCACCAGAAGAGCAAGCCTCTGAACTGCTCTGGAAACAGTGACATCTTTCGCTCCCTTGTACTCGCGAACATCTTCTTCCACTTGGTAGTTCTTGTACGTAACTGTGACTCGACGAACCTTGGCATCCTTGCTTGGAAACACTTCTTTTACAAGTCCCAATCGGTATTCTCCTCGGAACGTGTTCTTATCTGCTACAATTACAACATCATTTGGAAGCAGATTCCTGTTAGAAGTGTGCCACTTTCGACGTACAACTAAACTGGGCGCGTACAACTCGGTCCATCGCTTCCAAAAGTCATCTGTAACTGCTTGCACCAGATGATAACGGGTTACAATTTTTGAGTCTTGCGGTTGCCATCGCAACGGGTTGATGGCTCTTGCTCTTCCAAGCAGCAAACTGTTAGGCGTTAGGACGTTAATTGCAGAATCTGTACATGGTAGGACACCAATGGGACGTTCATTCAGTAAATTGGACACTTCGTAACATACTGTTAGAAACTCAGGAGCAGAAAGACGTTGGTTGGCGATTGCAAAGTGTATAGCACGCTTAGCTAACTTGACAAGCGATTCTACAGCTCCTTGATGCCACGGACTATCAGCTGGTCCAAAAGTCCATGTTAGACCGTTCTCGGCTCCTTTCTTATGCAGTTTCTGGCAATCTATCTTCTGCCAAGCTTCCTGAAGTTCCCTACTAGCGCCGACCAGCTGCGAGCCAGGGTCACTGTATACCTTCTCTGGGCATCCGCGAACACTTGCAAATCTGCTAAGAGCCATAAGAAATGAGCTCGTATCATATCCAAAAACTGCTTCTATGTGGACCCAAGAACTTGACCCATTCAGCGTAGAGGTTGTAGGGTAGTGGCTCATCCCATCCAAGGTTCTTGGACCAAGTTTCACGCAGGTATATCTTCCCAAGTATAGTGAAGGGGCATACGAGCCCGAGAGGATCATATATCTTCATTACTTGTCCCAAAACGATTCTTCTCGTGAGTACTTGAGGAAGGGCTTGTGGTAAGTCTGCCTCAACGAGGTTTGGTCCAACGTGAACTCCCTTGCGCTTTTTGCTGAAGTTCAACGAGACCTCGTATATTAAGGTATCGCTCTCATGGTTCCAACCTAGTGCTAAGACCCGTAAATTATCTTTCGTTCCCTTTAACAGCGTGGGCCTCTTGGGTGTATCTTCACCGTTAACACTGTCTTGGAGTATTTCTTCCTCTGCATGAGATCTTGGGTTACCACTAATCTCCCAACACTTAACTTTAAAGCCTCCTTTGGCTAGCATAGCCTCTACTTCTTGTGCGATACAGATAGCTTTGGCTTTGTTTGAACAAGAGTCTATCATGTCGTCGACGTAGCTAGAGTTTTTCAATAGCTTGGCTACTCTTGGACTATCCTTCTTGAACATATCTGCCGTCTTGTAGAGCGCTTCAGTACTTATTGCAGGGGCTGGCGTGTCACCCATATTAACGCGTGTCATCACATATACATCAGGATCACGGTTCTTCTGTAAATCACGCCAAAGAAACCGATGGCAATGTTGTTCCAACAGCTTCAAGTGAATAGAATTGAACATTTTCCGAATGTCGCCTACCAGAGCAACTTGGCCTTCCCTCCAACGTAGTACAATTCCGAGCAGATTGTTCATGTAAGCGTCTGGTCCTTTGGCCAGGCACGAGTTTAAAGATTTTCCTTGGCAAACTTGACTTGGATTGAAAACAATACGAACTGGTGTTGAGTTAGACCGAGGATTAACAACTGCTAAATGTGAGATGTAATAGACTGGACCATCCCACTCTTTTAGCTCCTGCTCGGACAACTTGCGTGCAACGTTGCGTTCTACCATATCGTCCATCTGCTTCTTGTATGTTTCAGCCCACTGAGGATCCTTGTTTAGGTCACGTTCGGTGTACTTTAGCGTGGCTAATGCAGTGCGGTAATTTGTTAGGTAAGTTCGTGGGATCAACAAGCCATGGATAGCTTGTCCTCCAGCATTGGTTCTGTTCATCATACGTGAGGTTTTCCCGTATCATCCGTAGCTCTTGCTCTTCGTTAAAAGAATAGCTGTGACCAACTGCAGGACACTTGTTGCATCGACAACCTCCACAGCGAGGGGTGACTTCAGTACCTAGCTCTTCTCCTTGAATAAAGGAATCAATTTTGTTTTCATATCGTCTACCACAAGACGATCGAGCAGCAAAGTTGCAATCTGTCTTCTCTATGACAGACTTCTCAACACTCTGAACAAATCTTGGATTGAATTCTGGATGCAGGTCCATGCAAACGTGGTTCGAGTCAACCTTGATCCTTGTATCATGAATTGTTTTTGCTAAGTTAGTGTCTTTACTTGGTGTCTGCATCTAGGTCTGGATGAGTCCCTTGAATACATATTCCAAAATCACCTCTCATTATGCTCAAATTGTCTCCACACTTCGCCTCTTCGTGTTTGGGATGTAGGCCATAGTAGTCGCAGCCAAGAAGTATGTCCACTCTGTTGGATTTTCTCTGTAGAGATTCTGCATCATGTTCGGGAAACAACTTTGACAGGACTTTAGTGTCCAACTTACTTACAGGTCCAGTTATGTGCTCCATACCATATGCAGTGACAACTACCTTCTTACCCGACTCGGTTACTAGGGTAAACTGATACTGCTGTGTTTCGTAGGTTTTCTCTACGTTTCCCATGGTAGTGACATCAAGCGTAAATCTACCCAATCTCTTTGCTCTGATCTTATCTGCTGCCTGATGCGTTATGTACGTTGTATTCGAATACGCATGTCCGCGAGCGTAACGGACGCACGTTTGAGCTCTGCAATTTTTCAAACTTAACATCAATTAATTTATATATTATGATGCTCTAAAGACATAAATGAGAATATGTCTAAAGATATTTCGAAACTGAGAAAAGAAAATGAAGAATTGAAGATACAAGTAGATGATTTTAGACTGGAACTGTTAAAGATTCAAAACAAAATGCCGCCTTCAACGCCGAGGGTTCTGACAAAGATTTGGATAAAAGCGTACAATATCTTTCTGAAGAATATGATGGCTTTAAAGCTTTTAAGACATCCATCGAGAAAGAAATCAAGAATATGATGACGAAACTTAAAGAAATAGAAGAGAATGTCCACAAAATCGACGAAGCCATCGAATCGGCACTGATTTATAGCTACAAAATACAACGTCAAAATTCTTGGTATTCAACAGAAACATTGATCAGAGTCTTCCCGCGAATCAGTCGACATATGTATGAAGTTATTCAAAGAGATAGGAAATGAAATAGCTGAGTATGATATAGATATCGCTCACAGAGTTCCAAGTCGAAATTCAAACTTCCCGCCACCAATAATTTGTAAATTTACTCGACGTATTGCCAAAGAAACCGTCATGAATCGTTAAAAAGAAATTCCAAATATCGATCTTGATGATATTGGCTTGGCTTCTACT
The DNA here is from genome assembly GCF_029948245.1 of Actinia tenebrosa. Classification (NCBI taxonomy): domain Eukaryota; kingdom Metazoa; phylum Cnidaria; class Anthozoa; order Actiniaria; family Actiniidae; genus Actinia; species Actinia tenebrosa. The sequence goes on from NW_028292579.1 coordinate 19,446,760, forward strand.
GGAAAAATTGGAATCTACGACCATCTTACGCCGAACACACAGGCGTTATTTAATAAAGCAAGGGTTTTTCAAAAAGAGAACAATTATGCTTTCTGCTGGACCAAAAACTCTTCTGTGCTTTTGAAACAAACAGAAGATTCAAATGTCATAAGAGTGACAAGTCCTGATGTGCTTATCAAATTAGCGATAAAGAGTACCTCTCCTGAATTGTCTGGTGTCTTTGCGTCTGACTGGAATTCCGGTTTTGGTCGACCGGCAATGGAGCATCATGTACCCATGGCCACTTCTGGTAGAGGTAGACCAAGAACAAGATCAAATCAACAGAAATAGAAGAGTTGTTTAAAAAGATAAGTCTATCAATTTCAAATTCAATATAAAAAATTTACTTAGAGAACTTCCATATTATGGAGTTAATATCGTTATCCACCACGATCAATTTAATAATCTTTTGCCAGATAGCAATTTTCCAACCAAAAAATATTTAGATAAATTGCATAGTCTACATGATTTAGATTTATTCAGTCTTAATCGTAATCAAAGTTTTGATTTTCTCTCTTCTAATACTATTCGTTATAATTATTATTCTCCCAGTAGTTTTAAGACGCTTAAAGACACAAATAATGTAATCAAATCTGATGAATCGTTTTCTATTTTGCATAATAATCTTAGAAGCTTGAGCTTGAACTTAGAAAAACTTCAGTTTGATTTGCTAATTGAGTTACGTTTCGAGTTTGATATTATTGGAATAAAGGAAACCAAAATAACTAACTCAAACGTACCTCTTAGAATGAATATGAATATTCCAAATTACTCTTTTGAATATGTACCTACTCCTTTACCTTCTGGAGGTGTCGGTATGTATATTAACAAAAGGCTTAAGTATTCAGTTTTAGAGAAAACATCTACTGAGTCGTATCAAGCATTGTGGATTGAGATACATTCAAATGTTAGTAAGAATATTATTTGTGGAGTTATATACAGGCAGCATAACTGCCCTAATGCATTTTTATCTTATTTTGATAAAGCAATTGAAGATTATAGTGCTTCTGGAAAAATATTATACATCCTTGGGGATTTTAACATAGATCTGCTTAAATTTGAAACATGTACCTTCAGCCAGGATTTTCTTCTTTCTTTACAAAGCTGTTACTTATTTCCCACTATCGACAAACCCACTCGAGTGTATAATAACTCTGCAACACTAATTGATAATATCTTTACAAATAATCCAGAATATGGACTATGCAGTGCAAACATAGTATCAGATATAAGCGATCATTATTCTCAATTTTGTGTAAGCTCTTTAGGAAAAGGATATTACAAATCCTTCAAGAAAAAAGTTAGGTTTTGTGCTAAATCTGCTGAATATCGATTTGTTCAAGAACTTGCAAATATCAATTTGGGAGCCTTTTTTGTGGAATCACAAAGCGTTGACCAGATTTTCTCTTCTTTGTACAGGAAAATTAATAGCATCGTAAACAAAGTTGCACTACTTAAAGTTTTAAATAACCGTAATTTCAAAAAGCTATCTAAACCTTGGATCACTCAGGGAATTCGTGAATCAATAAGAATAAAAAACAGCCTGTTCTTGACCGGAAATAAAAAAAGATATCTCTACTATAGAAACAAAATAGTCACTCTTATTCGAATAAGTAAAAGATCATATTATGAATCTTATTTTGAAACAAATATGAAGAATACCAGAAAAACATGGTTAGCAATCAATTCCTTATTACATAACAAAAAAAGCAAATTAAAATCAATTTCAGCTTTAAAAGACAATTCTTTAGATGGTCAGAAGACTAATGATCCTACCAAATTACCTTTTATCCTTAATAATGTTTTTGCAACAGTTGGTGAAAACTACGCTGAAATGATTCCTAAACCAAGCATAGACTTTACGGAATATCTTAAGAGCATTGATCAACCTAATTCTTTGTTTTTTGCTCCTGTCACGATGTCAGAGATAGAATATGATATCTTATCCTTATCTAATAACAAGGCTTATGGCTTATATTCATGCCCTGTTAATTTGTTAAAAGCATCTAAACATGTCCTTAGCGAACACTTAGCTAAATTAATGAATTTATCAGTTCAAACTGGGAAATATCCAACTAAACTTAAGATTTCCAAAGTTCTTCCAATTTTCAAATCTGATGATGATACTGACCCGAGTAATTACAGACCTATTTCATTGCTTTCAATATTTAATAGAATTTTTGAAAAAACTATGTTCAATAGATTGATTAATTTTGTAGAAAAGCATCAGCTTCTTTCCAATGTTCAGTATGGCTTTAGAAAGCATCACTCAACACATCATGCAATTCTTGACATAGTGAATACGATTCAGTCCAATTTGGACCAGAAATTGTTTACATGTGCTGTTTTTATTGATTTGGCTAAAGCCTTTGACACCGTTGATCATAAGATACTTTTAAAAAAACTTTACATATATGGCATAAGAGGATGTTTGTATGATTGGTTTGAATCGTATTTGTCCGATAGGTCCCAAACTACAACTGTTAATAATTATATATCTGATAAACGAGAAATCAAATGCGGCGTTCCCCAGGGATCTGTTTTAGGTCCTCTTCTTTTTTTATTATACATTAATGATATTTGTCAAAGCTCTAAAGTTTTGAAATTTCATCTATTTGCTGATGATACCAACATTTTATATTCTAATAAAATTTTAAAAAATCTAGATTTAGTTATGAATAACGAGCTTGCAAAGCTGCAAGATTGGTTTACTGCTAATAAACTCACAGTTAACATAAAAAAATCGAACTTCGTTATTTTCCATTCCTCACGTCGTAAAGTAGGTGATCAAATTAAAATTAAACTTTTTGATTATAGAAATAGTAAATATATTTATTTTGAACAAAAAGATTATGTTAGATATCTTGGTGTATTGATTGATAGTAAATTGTCATGGAAACCTCATATTGACTTACTGAGCAACAAAATTAGTAGAGTAGTTGGTCTGCTATCTAAACTAAGGCATTTTTTGCCAAAACATACTTTGATAACTATGTATAAATCCTTGTTACAGCCATTATTGATGTATGGAATAAGTATTTGGGGTCAGGCTGGGAAAAACTGAATGATAAATTATTGATTTTACAAAAACGAGCTCTTAGATTGATATTTCATGTCAAATCGACGCAAAGTGCTATCCCTTTATTTATTGAAACTAACATATTACCTATATGGCTACTTTATATTGAATCATTAGCAACATTGATGTATAATGTCACTAACAACAATGCTCCTCTCAACGTTAGCAAACTCTTTATTTACATTAAAGACATTCACACTTATGAAACGAGATCCGCTTATGATAACAATCGTTTCTCCAGATCATCGAAATTAAACATTCAGAAAGATTCTTTCTCCAGAATGGGTGTAAGATTATGGAATCAAATCCCAGATCGTATAAGGAAATTATCAAAAAATAGCTTTAAAAAAGAAATTAGGTCATTACTGTTTAAGAGTCTAGATTTAAATGGTTATTATGTTGAAATTCCAATGATGTTTAATTCATAATTCTTGATACGACTTCTACTTCCATTTGTGTTTATGTCTCACATTTCATTTTATCCAATTGTCGTTTATATATTATAAACTATAAATGTGTATCGATATTCATTATAAATAATACTTAATCATATCTATTCATTGCAAATATTATTTTCCTTTTTTGGTCTTTTTTTGCACCATGATATTGTAATTATTGTAATTATTGTAATTATAGATGTTTGTCTTTCCTTTTAACCTGCCTTGAATAGCTTTAAGCTACTTGCAGGTAAAAGTGTAAATATTAATGTATTAATTGAAAACAATAAATGTCAAATGTCAAATGTCAAACCACCATCACAGAAAACGGAGACATTCTTGCCGCTTTCATATACTCTCGCTCGTTGGATGGGATACAACGCAATACCGACACTCTGTGAAGAGTGAGAGGACGTTTCAGCACGAGCGTGATTAGAGTCTTTCGTATTTACCTCTGATTTTTCTGACGATTTGCAAGACACTTCATCACGAGCACGAGTGTGATAAGAGTTCTTTCGAATCACAATTGATTTATCTGAGTTGCACAGTAACGCGTGGTATTCTTCACTGCCACAAGACTTGCAAGGCTGCTTGTTTGGGCAATTCTTCCTTGTGTGGTCACCAAAACAAATGAAACACGCGTTCACTTGTTTCAGAAGTACTTAGCCCCAGCGCCATGCAAGGCGAGTTTTTGGAACTCTTTGCAATCATACGTTTTGTGTTTGATTGAATCTTTCTTATGGTAAGCACAATGATAGTACCGTTTCTTCTCTAGACTTGTTCCAGTTCCTTGATACACATGCGTCTGGCTACTGCCACGTTCAGTGAACTTTGCAGAGACCTCGTTGTTTCTCTTCTTCTTAGTTTGATGCTCAGCGAGACGAGCTACAGCTTCTCTCTCACGTTCAAGAAACTTCATGAATGGGCGAAATGGGTTAACTTTCTCTCCTGCAGCCATATCGTGGTACTTTCGAATCCATTCGACTTTCAAATGTCCTGGTAAAAGTCCATTCACAAAGTCAACGTCCATCATAGTGAGAGTGTTCAACAGCAGCAGTAAGGGGGACTCGCGGAGGGGGTACCGGGAGCCCGGGGTAATGCCCGCGCCAAGTAGCATAGGGCTCCAGCGGGAAATACCCGTGTCCCATTATACGTTGCGCGATAATTCCCTTACTGCTGCTTATATACGATGCATGAATGTAAAGAATTTTGCCTTAATTTATGTGTGGGGCCGCAATCGTAGTCTAAAATATTTCTTAGATATAGATGGACGCTATCAGGAGCATTAGGAATAAGACTGTGCGCAAGCTGCGAACTCAGGTGTTGGATCGTTTGGACGCCGACTTCGCCTTCACGACATTTATGGAGGGAGATACGGACGAAACTATGGACGAAGAAAGGGCTGAGAGGATAATTGATTTAATGCCTGAAGGTAATTACCGTTTGGAATTGACGTTTATAAAGTACATGGATGGTGAATGGATAATAGAGAAGGGTAGGAATCCTATACGAGCGTCAGGTAAGCAGAAGTTGTTCGTTTTAAATGAGCAAACGAGGCCAGGAGCGTTGGTGGGCGTGGACATGTTGTTTTACGAAGTTGCTTATCCTGTTACGGTAGTTATCTATGGTGCTTACGAGATTAAGAAACCAGACGTTAAGAAGCTCAAGCCAATGCGACATCCTGGTAACTGCGTAGGAAAACTGGTAAGAGAATTCTTTGAAGATTCCTCTCGTGGAGGTAAACTTACTCTAAAGAGAAGAGAAGCCATTAGGAAATGGGAAAGAGCTACTCATAAGGCCGGAGCTACGATAGATAACATTAAGAAGTTAGAAGTGCTCTTAGAAAGGCGCATACATGTGAAAGACATCACAGATGGATTTATTTACCCGGGTACGCATAAGTACGGTGGAAGAGGAGCTCCCATAGTTATTTACCATCACAACGAACACGCTTGGCGCGAACTGAGATTCCCTAAGAAGAAGGAGACAAAGATCTACGAAACTACGCCATTGGCAGAATTAGTCCACGAGAATTCTATTTGGTTGATGGATTCGGAAGGAAGTCAATTTATGACGCAAGATGGTACTCTGTATCGTCCTGAAGTGGAACACCAACGCATTCGAAGTGCTTGTGAAACTTTAGGGGAAGACTTCTCAGACGAGGTCCTTAGCAGCCGCAGCTTGGACTTCCTAGCCGCAAAGAAAAGGAATGGTTGGAAACCTACCCCAAAGGAGTTCGGAGATATAGCCAAAGCATGCGTGGAGCACGGCCATGGAGGCTTGTGGAATATGGAATACGACGAAGATGAGTATGTTTCCTTGGATATGAAACATTGTTACCCCGCAAGTTTCAAAAGGTTTGGGAGATTGTAAGGAATATTATGATCGCTACGGGCATCCAGACTCTCAATTCTTCCGAGTATCTTTACCAGGTCACTACCACGCCCCATCTACGGGGTTTGTAAGGTTAACCTCTTGGAAATTAGCAAAGGACTTGCATCCAATAATCTACGCGTGGTATGGTAAGCATCTCCAGGAAAAGCAATGGATACCCGTACCCCTCCTCAAATTCCTCGAAGAGCGTAAGTTGCTCAAATACACCGCACACGAAGCCATACTATGTCATTCCTCCTTTACGAAATGGTTACCAGAGCACAACCCCACAGCGCGCGTTGTCATAGGTAAATTCACCCAGGGCGCTCAGGAGGGTGAGAAACACATGCAGCGACGTTTAATAACGGACGAAGGCGAACTAAGTTTCCTCATCAAACGTGCCCATGACCAGGGAACGATGGTATCTGTGGAGAAGTGGGACTACTTAGTAGAAGGTGAGCAGACTCGTAAATGGAATGCTTTATGTTACTACCAAGACCATCGACCACAGTATTACCATCTGCGTGCCAGCATGCTCTCTTACGCGCATATTAACCTCCTCGCGATGCTCCTGCGGTTTGACAAAGAGGAAGTACCACGCGTAGCTACGGATTCTTTGTATGTGAAACCATGCGTTTTGGAGAGGATGAAAGAGTATTACACCGAAGATGAGTTGGCGGAAAGTGGTCAATGGCGCGTCAAAGATGAGGAGATAAAAGCTTGGAGAGAACGCGTAGAATATCACGGAGAACACCTCCGCGGTAGCGTGGAACCAACCGAGGAGCCTTTGCCTTCAGTTGAGGACCCGATATCTTACCAACGCTTCTCCTATCTGTACAGTACCGGAGGCAGCGGTAAGACGACGCGTGTTTTGGAACTCTTTCCTAAGATAAAAGTGTTAACGCCGACGCATCGTTTGGAAAGGGAACTGCAAGAAATGGGTCACGACGCACAAACCTACCACAGCTTCTTTCGTTGGAATGGTCAAAAGTGGGTGCCGGAAGCGATACGCGACATACCTCCCGTGATACTTTGGGATGAAATCTGTACCGTGCCCTTAGAAATCCTGCAGGAGTTCGTAGACTTCCTCCGCGGGAAATGCCAAGTTGTATTTGCCGGGGATCCATGTCAACCACCTCCTATAGCCGGAGAAATGCCCCACGAATGGTTAAAAGAAATGGTAGACTATCATGAAGAAATTAACACAGATTACCGCAGCAAGGATCAAGTAAGAAACCTGAAAGCGGAATTAAGGGGCCTTAGCGACGCCGAACAATCTAAGGTGTTACGTAAGAGGGTACGAGCAAAGTCTTACGAAGACTTCCTGTACTCATGGCACCCTAAGAATCTGGTGCTAAGTAGTAAGCGCGCAGCACAGTCGCGCATACAAAAAGATCTACTGAGAATACACCAGGAGCGGTTCCCTAGTCATTTGGTGCCCGTTTGTTATAAGCCGCGTGACACTCGCATGCAAAGAAGAGATGTCTTAGTACCAGGCACGGACATCCAACTGCAGAACGCAGTTACCCACGATAAAGCCTGGGTACCCATAGAAAAGGTGGAAAAAATAACCTCCCATCCAGACTGGCGCTTGGGCTATTGCATGACAGTCCACAGCGCGCAAGGGCTTACCATAAAAGAAACCTTATGGATCATAGACCAGCGGCTGTGTTGGAGCAACCTTATCTACACCGCCGTAAGCCGTGTAGAATATGCCAAGCAACTAAAAAGAGCCTGGGGTCCGCAACTGCGTTATGACCGCACCCCCGAAGACGTAGCCAAAGAAAACATTGCTAAGAAACTCCTTCGCTACAAAAGACACGACGAAGAAAAAAATATGACGTTTGACCTATGTGTGGACGACGTCTATAAGAAAGGGGCAAGGTGTGCCAAGTGTAACATACCGCTACTATGGAGGTTTGACCCGAATGACGATCAGCAGTTCTCCGTGGATCGTATCAACAACAAGCGCGGGCATTGTAGAGGCAATGTAAGACTGACATGCCTAGAGTGTAATCGTGCGCGTGGAGCAGCACTACTCTGAGTCTTTGGGGACTATGAGCAGCTCTTCCTTGACGAATCCGCGACTTGGGCCATTTAGGTAATACAACACGGGTTGCCCTTCCTTGGTGACGGACTTTGAAATCTCATACGTTTCCAGGGACCAGTTAGGATCCGTGGCTCTCTTACTGCCACCTTCGAGTTCCCCCGGCTGATAGAGGTATCTGACCACTATGTCGCGGGGGAGCTTTTTTTCCTTCAGTCCGACCGCCCTTGAACTTCTGACGTAGGACTTGTGTTGCACGTGTTTTTTTTCCATAGCATCCTTGGGTTTCATTCCCGTAGCCCTGGCCGCCTCGTTATTTAAAGCCGCGACGACCTGGGGGAGCCTCTGAGTCCATTCCCTGTTGCGTTTGGAGGGATCTTCCAGCTCTTTCCAATACTGGTACCCAAAGAGGCGCTCGGCCAGGGTCTTATTGAATCTTTCAACGATGCTCTGACCCCTGTGGTACTCTGCTTCGGCTCTCCTAATCTTAGTGTCGTGGTCTTTCAGGGTCTTAGTAACCACGCCCATGAACTCTGTCCCCGCATCCACTTGCAGCAGCTTAGGCCATTTCAAGACGCGCTTATAAATCCTACTTAGGGCTTCTGCGACTTCCCCAGAATCCTTGCTGGTTATGGGTTCGGCGTCCTTGTATCTGCTTGCGATATCGACTACGGTCAAAGCGTATCTATAGGTCTTTCTTCTCACCTTGTCGTGCGCTAAGGAAAGCAAATCCGCCTGATGAACTTCATTGGGGGCATTTACGGTAAAGCTGGGCCTGGGAATGTACTTAGGCACGGGAAGATAAACCTGCCAGAGGGTTTGTTTTTTTAACCTGTTGTTAGCCGTTTCTTCTGATACTCTGGCCGCGGCTGCAAGTTTCTTGATAGCTGACGCTCCTCTCCAATAGCCCTCAGGCCCATAGTAAATCCTTTTAAGTTTATCCTCTACGCGGCCCATTATATGAATTCCAGGACGACATTGATCTTACGTCCGTTGAAATCCACCGTCTTTCCGTCCACCTTAATGGTGATGTTTATGCTTTCTACCAAATTAGACAAATCATAGCACAAAGAAATGGGAGTGTATTCTACTGGGTCAAATGGATTACCTTTGGGCAGAAACTTGGACATAAGAGAAGACTTTTCTCCATTGTTGTAGCTATGAACCAAGTCGCAATAGACTTCGTAAGAGGATGCGACTTTCCATTTCACGGGTATGGCCGTGTCGGTAATTGTCTTGCCCGAGGCACATAATAAAGATCCCAATGGGTCAAACTTTCCAAAAGTTACTGAATAATTTGGCATATTATGTTTGAGGGTCATTTCGTGTGGTAATCCCGTGGTGAGAGTATAACCGCGCTTGGCGAGCTCCTTAGCAAGGGTGATTGGCGTGTAATGTCCATCGGGTAGCATTTCACCTTGATATTTACCAGGCGCCTTAAGTACGGTGACCAAGGCATTGACTAAATTGTACCAAGAATTGTACAAAGAGCAACTAACCAGCCGGACCTTACAGGCTTTGATGGGGGGATTCAGATAAGTGGTAAAGTCATTCTTGTCGCTTTCCAAAAAGACGATCATATATATTAGACGCTCATACTTCGCGTCACTAGAGGCAGCTTAGACGAAATACGCCAAAGCTACGCCTCCTGCTAGTCCTGCAACTCCTACAAATGCCAGCTCATTGTCTTTTTGTTTCTTAGAAGGCTGGTAGTAATTCTTAAACTGAGGCCTTTTTAACCCTGTCGATGCCGCTGGGTGCGCCTGCGCATAGAGTTTAAAGGCGTAGTCTGTGTTTTCGAAGTTCTTATCCGCCTGCATCTTGTCTTGGTAATTCTTGTCCAACCAATCCCTGTAAGCTTGTCTTTTTTCATTCCAAGCTGCCACGTCCCTTTGATACTTTTCCAGCGCTAAGTCGTGTCTCTTCCTTTCGGCTTCGAGACTACTTCCGCCAGTTACCGCTTTTTCTATGTACTTACCTGCGTAACTGGCGCCGGTGAATGCTAAAGCAGCAATTAATGCACCTCCTATCGCAGCCATTTATATATCAGGCAATAAATTGCCTTCTAGAAGTGAGCTACGCTCACTGAGGTATGTACTTTTCCTTCCGTAGGTAATCCTTGACCATGATAGCCCCGCCAACGGCAGTGGTCATCTTGGCAAAGTTAGCGAAGCTCTTGCTTGGGTCTTCAGTAAAGTTTTCTTTGAGCACTTTCTTACCTACCCAACCAATGCCCGCAACGATGGAAGTAATAATAGCTGCTTCTTCAACAGTTTTCAATAACGCGGTTGACATTATATTACAAAGCGAGAAGGTTATTACGCATGGGAATGACCTTGCTATTCCATCACGGGTATTTTGCTTCTCTTAGGAGGCTCCTGCGTCACGCGTACGGGTTCCACTCTCGCAGGCTTCGTAGCCCGCCATTGTAAGTAGAGGCTGCCTGCTGCTATAGCAACTCCCAACGCGCCAATGACGTACCCAGGATTAATAAAGGATTCGCCTTCGTCCTCCACCTTTTCTTCTTTTTTGGCTTTGTTCTTCCTGTTCATCTCTGCGAGCTTCTTTCCGGCAGCGACTCTGCCTGGAGATTTAGCCTTGGTAATCTTCTGCTCCTCTTGGGGCTGCTCCTCCGCCTTCGATTCGGCTTCACTCATTTATATCTAAGGACTTGAAAGACTTGATAAGTAACTTAAGGTGACCTGGGTAAGTACTTGAGAAGGACTTGATAAGTACTTGAGGCGACCTGGGTAATTCCTGAGGATGACTTAAGTAAGTACTTAAGAAGGACTTGAGGCGACTTGATCAGGTACCTCAGCAAGTGCCGCCTGGAAGACCTTTTCAACTTCTCTGTCCTTCTAAAAGTCCTTCCAAGACGTCGTAAGTTCCTTCAAGTCAACGTGCTGAGCTACGTGAAGTGCCGCAGAGGCGACTGCCATTAACATACCGCACTTCAAAGACAACCACCCACAGGTTATCTGAAGTTCTTGGGCGATAACATAGTCGTCTCTTATGTCCTTCTGTAGTTGCTCCACGTCGTCTATGGGCAGCGCAAGTCCAAGGAGTTTGGTGGCAAGTCGGATAACGGAGTCTGCTACGGCGTCCGTGGTCTTACTTGCAAGGGCGGCCTCGTACCTTTTGTGGAATTTCTTGACTTCCTCTTCTGACAACTTATTTACCTGCTCATGGGTAAGTTCCTTGCCTATCATTTCTTTGCACTTCCCAGATGACACCAGGATGTTAAGTTGTTCCTTGAGGTTACTTTCGTCTAGCTGTGTGGGGACTTCATCTATCAACTGCTCAATCTCCATATACATTAGGAATCAAAGACTTTAAAGATCGCAGATCTTTATGGAATACGGAAACCTCAAAGAGAAGATCATCTTGGAATGTTGGTGCGTCTTTAAGTGGCGCATGTATTCGTGTAACTGTTCCTTGGAGATCTCGCCGCCGTAGTCGCTTAAGATGGTTTCCAGGTCAGACTTACTGGGTGTGTAGAAGACGACAAGTGATCCTATGTTTTCCCTAAAAGGCTTAGAGACGCTGGTAAGCTGCTGCGAGAGCAACCAAACGCCAATATTGTCATGTCTGCCGCTAAAGGCGAGTTTAACGAGCTCGGAAGTGCGTCTTTTTACGTCGTCCCCACAGGCAATGTCATCCAGTATGAGGAGTGTCTGTGTATCTTTAGGGAATTGTTTGTGCCAAAACTTAAGATGTCCAGATAACTCGTTAGGGTCTAAGATATCTACAAAGAAGTCGTCATCTTTCGCGCCCACGCCCGTCCAGGTGCGGTTATTCACGTAGGTGGGGCAAAGTAGCACGATATAGTCAAATCGGTATCTAAAGGGTCCTAATAGCTGCTCTACTACGAATTGGGTCTTTCCGCAGCCGGTGGGTCCTACTATCAGAGCGTTACAAGGCATGTGATCGGGGTTCATATATAATGGAGCCCGTGGAAGCAGTCAAAGCAATGGTTAACGTCGTCAAAGAAAAGTCAGACCTGGAGAGGACGGTCGAAATGCAAAGGGAGGAGATAGACCGGCTAAATGAACGCGTAAAGGAGCTATATGAGGAAATGTGCGGTCTGAAGCGCACAGAACGGTTTGGCGCGCTGGTAACGATGGCAACGTGGGCCAAGGAGTCGGTCGTGGACTTTATGAGATATCCCATGTAGAATGTTAAGATGCGGTTAAGACTCCCGTAAGAAATGCCTCATAATGTTAAATGGAGGTTAAATTATTGTTAAGGAAGGTCGGAAACTCCTCCAAAAGATGCCTCAGAATGTTAAGATATGGTTAAGACTTTGTTAAGGAAGGTCGGAAACTATCTCAGAAACCTCCTCAGAATGTTAAGGAATGGTTAAATTATTGTTAAGGCAGGTCGGAAACTCCTCCAAAAGATGCCTCAGAATGTTAAATGGAGGTTAAAATATTGTTAAGTATATATGGACTGCTTGAAATGTAAGAAGGTATTTAGTACCAAGCAAAAACCGCAATACCATGTTTGGCATGGGGTTTGCACAAAAAAGCCGATCAGCAAGGCCTGCAATGACTGTAATAGGGAGTTCAGCACTCTTCAAAAGCTGCAGCAACATGTCAAGAAAGGGGTTTGCCGTAGAACTACGCAGTGTAGTTACTGTGCTAAGATCCTTAGTAGCCGCCAACGTCTTCAGACGCATAAAAAAAGACACGAAAGAGCATATCGAAACCTTTCAGAGAAGTACAACCTTGAAGGAGTGGATTGTTACCAGTGCGGGGATTTGATGGGCCGTTGTAAGCATAAGAATGATTACCTAAGGAATCGAATAGACTACTTTAGAAAGATAAATAGGACGCTACCCCGTTTTGACGAGTTACAAGGTGTCCCATGGACTAACAGGGAATATTGGAGGCAGCAGTGTGAGAGATGTGGATGCGTAAGAGAAGAGGAGCACATATTCAACTGCCTTTTAACAAAGTCTTAACCATATCTTAACATTCTAGGGTGGTTTCCGGAAGGGTTTCCGACCTTCCTTAACAATAATTTAACCATATCTTAACATTCTGAGGGGGTTTCTGATATAGTTTCCAACCTTCCTTAACAATAATATAACCATATCTTAACATTCTGAGGCGGTTTCTAGGAGGGTTTCCGACCTTCCTTAACAATAATTTAACCACATCTTAACATTCTAGGGGCGGTTTCAACTTTAAGTATACATGGACTGCATTACGTGCGAACTCCCTGCTGACTGCGTTAAAAAAGAGTCGCCGACCCTCATTGTCGACGAACCCCACTTAAACGACGCTTTAGACGCGCCTAACTACATAGGACCGAAGGAAGGATGCACTTTGCGACGTCAAAGGCCCAGCGGCCTTCCTTCTTACCATACGACCTCAGATGCGTAAACTCCTGTCCTTCGATGACGTAACGAACGCGATCTGGCGCCCACAGGCTGTACATAACGCCTTCGTGTGCCAATAACAACCGTAGCCTGTCTTCAAAGGCTACGTAGTTTTTTATTTCGTACGTTGCGCCCTCCTTTAAGTCTCGCCAGTGTATCTGCCTCACAGCATTAAACGCCATATATTCTATGAAATATCTTTAAGTGCGTCTTTAAAGTGTCTGTGTTCCTAAAGCGCTTGCAGCACCACCTACAAGGCAGGCGAATTCCTCGCGCATACTCCGTGATGCTCCTGCAGATGTGGTCGTAGTCGTTGCTTATCAGCACCTTAATTCCATTTTCCTCGTAGCCGTCTAAGAGGCGGCGTTGATCCTCAGACAATACCCCGTTGCCTTTCGGAGTCTTCAGCTCAATGCAGAATCCACGGTACCGCCTGTGAGCATAAAGGATGAGCAGATCAGGCTTGCCGCGTTGGTAGCCCTTCTGCCAGCACTTTATGCGCTTGCCGTCCGAATCCTGCAGTTCGCCTAGGCCGGGCGTTACGAGCATTTGAGGGTAATACTTGCGAATGTAATCCACCACCTTCTTATGTAGGTCGAATTCGTTTTCGATCTTGAATACCAGCTTATTCGGGCCGTTAAACCGCCTTTCAATCTCATACTTACCTGTCTTACGCAGTGCGGGGAGGACCTCTTCAAACACCCAATCCTGAAACTCTACGGCTTTTGGCAGCTTGGAGCTGAATATCAATTGGTACAAGCCGGGCTCGGAGATAAACACGGAATGTGGGTGGATAGTAAAAGGGGAATGACTTGGGACCCCTTGCATGTCGACCCATCTTTTCTGGTACTTCTCAGAAACGTGGTCTCTAATAGCCTTCTTGGTGTTTTCGTAGCCCAATGCTGCAGCCACTTCCTTCGCCTTAAAGTACAAAGTTTCGCCTTGCACTATGCATTACAGTTTGGTGTTGTTGTTTTCGAAGACGCGTAACATGGTATATCTGAGAAATATCTTAACTTTTTTCCTTTTTTAGGATGAGGGAGCACGAATCAATATGCAACGCTCTTTAGTTGATTCATTTCTACGCTCAACTGCGCGTCAGACACGACAAAGACGTAGCAGTTTATCTTATCGCTGTCGTCCGCGGAGGCATTCTTTGTGCGCTTGATCTCCAAAGTGATGCCGTCTTGGGTGTTTACCAGCCGCAGACCCTGACCGTGCATGGTTTCGTCGTTGGTCGTGCGCATGTCTATCCATAACGCATACTTATCCTTAAAGAATTCCTCAGGGCTAATTTGGTCGCCAAACTTACGCATTGCCTCCCTGTAAATGTCTGCGGGCTTTATTCCCTGGGAGTAAACCTTGTTTGGAACGCCGTTGACATTTATCCCCACGTTAGTAATGTTGGGGTTAAAGAACGCTTCGGAGTCGCGTTTACCAGCCTCATAGGGCTCAGCAAACACCAGCATCAACCCCGTGAGACTTCTTCGGGGGAGGTTAATACTTTGATTGATAACCTCGTCCGTCTTGTCCAAGAAGCTAAACGTCTTATACATCACCACGTGGTCGTAAAGAAATGCCTTTCCGGCGCTATATTCCATGCCAGCGCTACGGGCCAGCTCTTCGCTGTATACCGTCTCGTACTGCAGCTCTAAGTTGGTAACGGAGTAGGGGTAAACGGCTCCACTAATTGCGGTGGACATCTCTCCAAGGATGTTGGTCGTATCGGCCAGGGTTACTTCGAACTGTAATTCACTTGGCTGCCTTGGGTAATACGCACCATGGTTCGTAATCACTTCGAAGTCCAACGGGATGACATACTTGCTACCATAGGCGGTCTTTACCCTCGTCGCATCTGCTACTGCGGTTTCTCCGCTGGAGTCCGTGGGCTGCGTCTTAACAGGCGTGCGGACCTTACGCAGGATGAGACTACCAATTCCTTGTTCTATCCTTCGCGCGCGGTCGAAGGCTGTTAACCATAGGTCCTTATAGGTGGTATACAGATCGTACCTATTTAAGTCCAGCAAGGATTCCCCAGCAAACTTGATTCTCATCTTAGAGATAAGGTTGCGGCCCACGTTATTGACGCAACACCTTTCATCCGCAGTGCTGGGCTGCACCGCTAGGTCAAACCTTAACGCCAAGGTGCCAGGAACTAAGACTAGGTTATCCGTTAGGCGGGGCACGCCTACGTACAAGGTTTCTCCTGGCTTTGCGCTGCTGGGGTAAAGGTGACCCGGTGAAAGGTGCGTTCTGCCTTTAGTCCGCCAACCTGCTTAGGTAATACGTTGGGGTTTAACTTTGAGCTTATCATATATAATGGAAGTAGAAGGAACGGATTTTGACCCCCTTACCGAAGAAGGTCAAGTCGACATTAACGATGAAGAATACGAGTCCTTGCTTCCTGATGGCAACGTAAGCAGACAGGGACTTTTCGACAAGCTAAGACGCAAATATGGCAGCAGGGCCCGCGATGCTATGCATTCTTTGAGACAAAAGTGGCGTAATAGGAATCCTGGAAAATCAGTGCCAGAATACTTAATGCTAAAAGATCGACGACCACCGGTACGTGATGTCATCGTAAATATCCCAAAGCTTGACGCAAGTTCCTACGTGGATCGTATATTACGCTCGACCGTCCCAGAACCACCCAGTTCAGCGTGGATCTTGGAACTCCAAAAGCAAATGGAAGCTGAGTTAGAAGCTGAAAAGACGCCAGACGATTTCGATAGAATCAAGGAAGAATTCCCAAACTGGGATACGAGAAAAGTCCAAGTCATGTATGATACTGAAAACGAATGGGGTCGCGAAGTCGTCATAGCCAGGCTAGCAAGAGCCGGCTCAAAACCATACGTAATTAGGGATATCAATGGTAAATACTACGCAAATAAGAGCATCCCTAAGACCCTTAAAGACGCATTAGGAAAGCCTACCTTGCGAAGTCAGCTAGAAGAAAGCGCAGCAGACACTGCAAAGGTGGTCCAAGCATTTAGCTCTTACGTAGACGAAGTCGCCCAAGAACGGCAGCAAATAAATGAACAACTGCAAGGCGACATAGCATCGGAACAAGCTGAACAATTGATGCAATACGCTGAAAAATATGAGGAAAAGGAAAACGAATTAAGGTTGGCATTGGAGGAAATTGAAATGCTAAAGCAGGCACTGGATGAAAAAGAAAGCGAGTACATGAAACAATTTAAGCTTGCCGTCGATTCCCATGAGAGGGAAGATGATGACAATAAGGATAGAATTGGTAAATTAATGCATGAAAGGGATAAAGCCAGATCAAACTTTGACCGCGCAGTGGCAGACATTGGAGACAGAGACGCTGAACTCAGGCGCGTAGGAATATTATTAGAGTCCGCGGTAATGCGGGAACGAAAGCTTAACACGGAAATTAATGCTAAGGAAGAACAAATTCGACAAAGGGATCAGGCCATTGAGGACTTGGAAGGTCAAATAGAAAGGCTACGGGAAGTCTTTGAGGATCAAAACCGCTCTGAAGAGGAAAGGGAAGCGGCTCAGGGGGAATTAGAGGCTCTTCAGGAAAGACTGATGGAATTGCGTACACAAAGAGAAGGCTTGGAAAGGGAGTTGGGGCTTACCACCAAGGAAAAGATAAAAAAGCTCCTGGTGAAGTATGGTATTCCGCTGGCATTTGCGGTCGCTATTTCGAGCGTAGTAGGAGTAATTCTATCCGCGCTTAAGGCTACAGGCGCGGGCGTAAGCAAGTTGGGTTCTGGTTTGACGGACTTAGGGAAGAAAATTGCAGCCGGCTTGCCTGGGCTGCTTGGTAGCGTTCTTAGCCTGGCACTTAGGACCGGCGGAGAACTGTTAAAGTTTGTAGGGAATAACATCTGGATCTTGGTCGTAGCTATTGGGGTGGTACTCCTGAAGAAGATGAAGGGTTAGCCTTGTCCTTCTCATTGGGCGGTGCCCTGCTTTGAGGATAATGAAAGACGGTATTAGCACCGCCCTGGTAATTCGGAACCAACGGCAACACACTCATGGTAGAAATGGGCTTATGACTCCAGGCCGCATTAGCGGGCCTGCGACCTATGCGATTTATCCCAAACTTGCCGTCATCAGAAGTGACTTGCAACTTAGCATATTTACAATTGGCTAGCATATGAAAAGTCACTGGCGTTAGGTCTTCAGTGGACCTAGTGTAGGGCTCCATCGAAAAATGGGTAACTTTCCTGGTGTTCGTTGAAGTTCGATAAGGAAGCAGGGGCTTATTATTCTCATCGATAAGCCTAAACCCCACATTCGCATGCGTATTTGCATTAATGCTAATAGTGCAAATGACCAATGCAGTGCCCCCAACTTCAACCCACAGTCCAACGTCATGCCAAGCGCCGTTGTCATATCCTTCTTCATCTAAGCGGTGGGCATAGCGCGTTTCCCTCACGTATGGGTTCATATATTTCAGCAAACATAGTTTGCTCCTAGAGGCTCATTACCGTCAAAGCGCTGATGGTCATGTGGTTATAGACAGTATCCCTTTGATTTTCTATGCTATTTATGCAAACGCTCCCGGAGTCATCTATGCGCATTTGTAGCTTTACTTTCCCGTGGCAGTCGGCAACTAGGTGAAAAGTCCAAACGGAAAGATTCTCGGCGCTATTCGTTGGCGGCTCTACTGAGAAATGCGTGGGCTCTCTGTTGTTCGTCTTCGCGCGCATGGGCTGTAATACTCCATTGTCGTCGCAGAAACGAAATCCTACGTTCGCATTACTAACGGCTCCCAAAGAAATACTGCATAAAATTAACTTCTTCCCCGAGTAGTTCAAATTCACGGACATGCCCGTGACATCAACCCACGATGCCTGGGTGTATTTTTTCTCGCCTGTGTAAGTCGTATAGACACAATCTACTCCAGCTACGTAGGGGTTGTTCATCGCCATATATAATAGCTCAGACCAATGCTTGCGGTGGCTAGGCCGGCCTTTAGTAAGTTATGGTCATATTCCTCAGGTATCGTAGGCAGGACCTTCTTTGGTGTCACGTATTCCGTTTTTGGTCTTTCTACGTGTTCCTTTCTTGGCTTCTCTACGAAGTGAGGAATGCCCTTGGTAGTATCAGAGTTCACGTCATTCACTCCGAACTTCATATCCTTAGTAGCTCGTTGAAGTTTGTTGTTATAACCCACAACGGAGTTAGCGTTGATAACCAAATTACTTGGCATCAACCAACAACCAGGACTCAAGGCATAATCTAGCCGCACTTTAGATTGCTGCACCGCAAGTTGATACCTTTGAACTGATTTAGAGATCTCATTCTCGATAACAGCGCTTTCGAAGAGGACAAGGAATACTTGTTGCGTTTCCTGCGACGCACCACTGGCATCTACGATGGGGCTGCGAGTGCTAACCTGTGCTCCTAGAATGCAGTAAACAAAGGCTTCAATGCTGCGGTTAATCCTTGCTAGGTTTTTCAGTCCAATGCCCTTTGCGGCAAAGAAAGGCGCCCAAGGATACTTCTCTTTGCTCTGAATGAAGTAGATTAGATTTCCCTTCGTTCCGCTGCCTCCTAAGTCTGAAAATTCGTAGGAGCTAGGATACCCCATGCCCGGCGTTTCTATGCTGGCACCAACATACGAAGCTTAGGAGTAAGTCTCTCCTAAACCATGGGCGGCACCCTCTTCGTTGCGAAAATCAGGGTTGGTAAGCTTAAACTCATTCTTTAATCGCTCCCATGCGACTTTGTCATATTTGTTATCCTTTGGGTTAAAGACAGTGTCACCAGGAAGCGGCGCTCCTAACTCAAACAATATCCTACGAATAGTAAAAGCAACATGAAATCTTAGGAAAGGAATATGGAACATGTCCGCGGCTATACCACATCCTTTAGTAGCAGCCCAGACAGCAAAGTTTAACTGCTGCGGCCAATACCGCATGTTGGGACCTGATAACCATTCTCTGGATTCTTTCCCTGAGGTATGTTTTATGGCAGTTTCTCTAAAGATGTCTCTGACTTTTGTCTTAAACCTCGCAGGACCCACGGGGATTTCTAAGGAGGTAACCATCTTAGCAAAGTCATCCGCTCCACCTTTGTTGTCGTAAAATGGGTAATTCTGGGTGGTCACTAATAGATTCTTTGGGAAGTTTGGCTCCTTTTCTACCGTCTTCCTATATTCAACGTGGCCGGGTGGTAAAATCTTAGGATGCTCGGCGGTCGCCTTTGGCTCCAAGTCCGCATTGCTGTACATTCTTTCGCCGTTGAAGTAAATCCCATCTGGTCTTCTTTCGAACCTACTAGGGTCTGCATGTGGAAACATCTTCCTAAATGCTCTCCAGTTGGCATAATCCCTGTTGTCATGATGTGGCTGCTCCTCAATATCATTCCCAAAAGCGTCGTACATTAGTATATATAATGGATGTTATACCATCAGCGCCACAGTTGTACCCAGATGTTCCAAACTATCACACCACGGCACCCATCGAGAACGCTGAGAACTTTCGTTTGAACAAGGCTAATCTGATCCTGGCTTACTTGGACGCACAAGTTAAACACTACGAGAACGTAAGGAAGAAGTATGCCCGCGCCCGCAGCACTCTGCATAAGGTGGCGGTAACGACGGGATCTTTGTCTGTTGCTTTGACGGGCAGTGGTGTTGCTACTTCTTTGACGGGGCCCGGCGTCGTTGTGGGTGTCCCTTTGGCCGGCGTTGGGGCGGCTTGTGGTATTGTCTCCGCTGTCTCCACGGGCATCATGAAACAATTATCGTATAAGATATCCAAACATGACACTACCATAGCCCTAGCAAGGGCAAAGTCTAACACGATTGCCGACCTCGTCTCCAAAGCTCTTGTCGACCGTAAGATAGACGACGTGGAGTTTTCCTTGATTCTTGCGGAGGAGAAGAAGTACGAGGAGTTGAAGTCAGGCACCAAAAAAACAATCATAAGAGATCTGTCCTACGAAACCCGAAAGAAGATCTACGAACAGGCCAAGGAAGACCTACAAAGAAAACTCGCTCAGTAGACATTCACTTTGAATTCACGTCAACACAACGTCTGGGTATCCATACTAACAGCGGATGCTCGGGGTCTATCTCCTTGAAGATCTCGTAGATCGCAGCTGGATAATGGGGAATATTCTTATCCAAACGGCAAAACAACCACTCAGCTCTACTCATCGCATCCCTAGACACCTCCGGGATGGGTTCATTGGTAATTTGAGATAAAAGGTAGGGAATAGCCTTGTAATATTTCCCTAGCTTTAGTCTTTTCAGCGTTTTCCGTAGACTTTGCGGGGTTGGCTCTCTTAAGTCAAGCGCAATTATTTTCATCGTTTCATTTCCTAGATATACTGGACGAAGTCCTCGTATGTGGTCCATCCAGTCCCTAAAGTATTTCATTCTCTTATAAGGTGTTTTCTTACGACCTCCATTGGCGTAATACTGCTCTCTGGTAGCATTTGGTACGGCATTACGAATATTCTTACCACACTCGTAACACTGTGCTGACGTGTCGTCTTCTATTTGCATTTTTTTACCACAACAAACATACTTATTTGGTGGTTGGGGCACAAACTTGGGTTTCAAGCAATTTACACAGAATTCATAAACAAACTCTTTACATTCATGCATCGTATATAAAACAAATATGTTAACACAGCAGCAGTAAGGGAATTATCGCGCAACGTATAATGGGACACGGGTATTTCCCGTTGGAGCCCTATGCTACTTGGCGCGGGTATTACCCCGGGCTCCCGGTACCCCCTCCGCGAGTCCCCCTTACTGCTGCTTCAACTGACATAACTCTTCAAGTTGACTGTATGAATTAAGATTCCACTGCATCCACTAATTCAATTAATCCTATTTAGTCTTCCTCTGAGACAGGTTTCAGCTTGTGCAGATCTTCTAGAGCTGCCTGCACACTGGCACTTGCATCCTCGTAATGATTTTCAAGTTTTCTCCACATAACATCATAAGCCTTGGGCTTGGTTACATAAACCGATTTAAGAGGGCTAGTCCCTAAAAACCAAACAACGTGAGCAGACCTTGAAAAATCAAAATTCTTCAAACTTTACCAGATCAAAGCATTTGGGCTACTATTAAACACAAAATAACTCAAAGGCTTATTGGGACGTGATTTTTATGAACGGAGGCAATTTTGATTTTCGCCGTTTTAGGGCGACTTTTGGGGTTGGAATACTACCTCTCAACCCAAGCTCATTTCTATATCAATCTCAAACGCTATGCACTTTTAAAGTTAATACATAGAAAGTATAGGCATTTTTCTACATTTTATTAGTTTTCTTGATAAATATGTAATACGTGGAATATTTTACAGATTTTTGATTTTTTTCGATTTTGAAGCAAATTCAAGAAGAGCAAGAATAAGCCAACTTCACACTAAAGTATCTCCACTGGTATGTCGATCCAGGACAAAAAAGACTTCTTGAACAACGAAGGGCATGTCTTCTTTCGAAATGTAAAATAAAATTTTGGGGCCAGTTGAAAACAGGATTCAGAGAGTCGAAAATTCAAAGGCTCATAATCTCAAACATCCACGCGTTACGGTATTGTTATGTCACGCAAACTCGCGTCTTCAGCGTAGTGAAAAAATCCCTTTGCCCGTAGAATGACTTAGATCATCAAAACGGACTAGCCAAATTATTTCTTATAACCTTTAACGCATTTCAGTTGCATTTTGTGAGAAATTAAAAATTATATTTTAAACTGGAGCAACTCATTTCACACTGAAAATAGTAAAATTTTCTAACAAAGTTGAACGAACGAAACTCATTTGATTTTCCATCTCGCTACACGCAATTCTTAGGAATTAAAACATTAATTTTATAATTATTTAGCAGTTGATTAGAACTTACCAAAAATACAAGATAGATTCCATTCATTTGGCGCGCGATTTTCGATAGCGAGAGTTTATACATTTGCCGCGATCGGAATTACAAACAAATAACACGATATTGCGTTACACACAGGAAACCCAAGCGCATCGGGGTTTATCAATCTTTCCTACCGATTTTCCTTCTTTGTTTTTTAAGGAAACTCCTATTATTTTGAAATTTGCAATTATATTAGTTTGGGTTTAATTTTTTGGGGGATTTACTTTTTATGTCCAATTTTTTTTTCACGTCCTTGGTCCTTGATTGTCAAGGGGGACTGGACTGGGGACACCTGTTTTCAAACAATCCTCGTCTCGTTTCACAATACCAGGCATTTATTTCAAAGTAAACAATCGTGTTCTTCGTTATTTGAATAAATATTTCATATTATTGAGTCCTCTCAACAGCGAATGGCTGTATGTAGCTATTCAGCTTATGTCAAAGGCCCTTGTGGCTCTAGTCAGGACAGAAAAGAAGATGTGCTATGCGTAACTCTCGAAAACTGTAAAAGACCCATCAAAGGACATTTGAAGTTTCTCAATGCTAGAGATTCAGCTTTGGCAACTGAATCACAGTTACTTCTGGCAAGGGCAGGTAGGACGACTGGATGTTTGTGAATATTAGCCTCATGAATTTCTATAGATGGTTATGTACTCGCATCAATCGATGGGGAAACGGTCAAAGCTGGATCCGTTAGACGTAAGAATTATGTGGTTTGTCGTTACCCTGAAACAAATCACACTTAGTTCAAACGTTATTTAAATTGTCAGGCATATTTGAAAATCCATCCGATAAGCTGATGCTTACAGTGTGTCCGCGTCACCGAGAGCAGCAGAAAGGGGGATCCGCGATTGCTCCCTCGATTCGCACGGGTATAACCCAACCCAGGGGATAGGGCGTCGGCATCGGGTATTATCCGCGTCGCGCTAAATAATTTCTGCTTTTGTGTCTAAGAAGTGTCGCAAACGGAGGATAAGATATTCCTTACATATAGATGGACACCATCAAAAGCATTAGAAATAAGACTGTGCGCAAACTGCGAACTAAAGTCTTAGATAGGCTGGACGCCGACTTCTCCTTCACGACATTTATGGAAGGAAATACAGATGAAACTATGGATGAAAAGAGAGCCGAAAGAATAATAAATTTAATGCCAGAAGGCGATTACCGTTTACAATTGACGTTTATAAAGTTCTTAGACGGCGAATGGACAATAGAAAAGGGTCGTAATCCTATTCGGGCGTCGGGCAAGCAAAGTTTGTTCGTTCTGAACAAGAATACCAGGCCTGGAGCATTGGTAGGCATTGATATGATGTTTTACGAAGTTGCCTATCCAGTCACCGTAGTTATCTATGGCGCATACAAGATTAAAGAACCAGACGTCAAAAAGCTCAAGCCAATGCGACATCCTTGTAACTACGTTGGTAAGCTGGTAAGAGAATTCTTCGAAGATTCTTCCCGTGGTGGCAAGCTCACATTGAAAAGGAGAGAAGCCATCAGAAAGTGGGAAAACTCCACCTACAAAGCTGAAGCTACCATAGAAAACATCAAGAAGTTAGAAACTGCCTTAGAAAGGCGCATACATGTGAAAGATATCACAGACGGGTTCATTTATTCCGGGACGCATAAGTACGGAGGCAGAGGCGCTCCCATAGTTATTTACCAACACAACGTACATGCTTGGAGGAAACTTAGATTCCCAAAGAAGAAAGAAATGAAGGTCTATGAATCCTCCCCTCTGGTAGACGTGGTGCATGAGAACTCCATTTGGCTGATGGATTCAGAAGGAAGTCAATTTATGACGCAAGACGGCACATTATATCGCCCAGAAATAGAACAGCAACGCATCCAAAGTGCCTGCGATACTTTGGGCGAAGACTTCTCAGATGAAGTCCTTAGCAGCCGCAGTTTGGACTTCATGGCCGCGAAAAAGAGAAATGGTTGGAGACCCACCCCAAAAGAATTCAAAGACATAGTCAAAGCCTGCGTAGAACATGGTCATGGCGGTCTTTGGAATATGGAGTACGAAGAGGAAGAATACGTGTCGCTGGATATGAAGCATTGTTACCCAGCGTCTTTCAAAGGTCTTGGAGATTGTAAGGAATATTACGACCGCTACGGACACCCAGATTCACAGTTCTTTCGTGTTTCGTTAGACGGTCACTACGACGCGCCAGCTACGGGATTCGTGAGACTTACCACATGGAAGCTAAAAGAAGGCCTGCATCCGATAATCTACGCTTGGTACGGTAAACATTTACAGGAGAAAGAATGGATACCCGTACCGCTGTTAAAGTTCTTTGAAGAGCGTAAGCTACTCAAATACACCGTGCATGAAGCCCTACTCTGCCATAGCGCCCTTACAAAATGGCTGCCAGAACACAACCCAACCGCAAGAATCGTCATAGGAAAGTTCACGCAGGGTGCCAAAGAAGGTGAAAAACATATGCAGCGGCGTTTGATAACAGACGGAGGCGAACTAAGTTTCCTTGTCAAACGAGCGCATGAGCAAGGTACGATAGTGTCTACGGAAAAGAGGGACTACTTCGTAGAAAACAGGGGCATACCTAAATGGAATGCTTTGTGTTACTATCAGGACCATCGACCACAGTATTACCATCTGCGTGCCAGCATGCTTGCTTACGCGCATATCAATCTGCTAACGATGCTCCTACGTTTTGACAAAGACGACATACCCCGCGTAGCTACGGATTCTTTGTACATCAAGCCCGCAGTCTTGGAGCAAATGCAAGAATACTACACAGAAGACGAGTTGGCGGAAAGTGCACAATGGCGCGTCAAAGATGAAGAAATAAAAGCCTGGAGAGAACGCGTAGAATATCACGGAGAACACACCCGTGGTTCCGTAACCCCCACTGCGGACCCTTTGCCTTCAATTAGGGACCCAATCTCTTACCAACGCTTCTCTTACCTCTATGGTACCGGCGGCAGTGGTAAGACTACGCGCGTGTTAGAACTCTTTCCGGCCTTAAAAGTGCTAACGCCAACGCATCGTTTGGAAAGAGAACTCTGCGAAATGGGTTACGACGCGCAGACCTACCACAGCTTCTTCCGTTGGAATGGAAAAAAATGGGTACCAGAGGCCATCCATGACATACCTCCGGTGATACTTTGGGATGAGATTTGCACCGTGCCTTTGGAAATCCTGCAGGAGTTCGTAGAGTTCCTTCGCGGGAAATGTGAAGTAATATTCGCCGGAGATCCCTGCCAGCCTCCTCCAATATCCGGATAAATGCCCCACGAAAGGCTAAAGGGGTTCGTAGACTACTCTGAAGAAATCAACACAGATTACCGCAGTAAGGATCAAGTAAGATACCTGAAAGCGGAATTAAGGGGCCTTAGTGACGCCGACCAATGCAAAACACTGCGCAAACGCGTACGAGCGAAGACATACGAGGACTTCCTTTACACATGGCATCTAAAGGATCTGGTGCTGAGCAGCAAACGCGCAGCACAGTCTCGCATACAAAAGGATTTGCTAAATATACACCGAGAGCGCTTCCCTACGCATCCCGTACCTGTTTGCTACAAACCCCACGACACCCGCATGCAAAAAAGAGACGTCTGGGTACCTGGTACCGACATCCAACTGCAGAACGCAGTAACGCATGACAAAGCCTGGGTACCCATAGAAAAGGTGGAAAGAATTACCTCCCATCCAGACTGGCGCTTGGGTTATTGCATGACAGTCCATAGTGCGCAGGGGCTTACCATAAAAGAAACGCTGTGGATCATAGACCAGTGGCTGTGTTGGAGCAACCTTATCTACACCGCCGTAAGCAGGGTGGAGTACGCCAAACAACTAAAAAGAGCCTGTGGTCCGCAACTGTGCTACGATAAGACGCCAGAGAACGTAGCTAAGGAGAACATTGCCAAAAAACTCCTTCGCTACAAAAAACACGACGAAGAAAAGAGTACGGATCCCCGCTATGCGGGGGTCAAATTCGACCTATGCGTGGACGACCTCTATAAGAAAGGGGCGCGGTGTGCCAAATGTAACATACCGCTACTATCGAGGTTTGACCCAAATGACGATCAGCAATTCTCCGTGGATCGTATAAATAATAAACGCGGGCATTGCAGAGACAACGTAAGGCTGACATGCCTAGAGTGCAATCGGGCGCGTGGAGCAGCACTACTCTGAGTCTTTGGAGACTATGAGCAGCTCTTCATTGACGAATCCACGACTTGGGCCATCTAGGTAATACAACACGGGTTGCCCTTCCTTGGTGACGGACTTTGAAATCTCATACGTTTCCAGAGACCAGTTAGGATCCGTGGCTCTCTTACTACCACCTTCGAGTTCCCCCGGCTGATAGAGGTATCTGACCACTATGTCGCGTGGGAGCATTTTTTCCTTCAGTCCGACCGCCCTTGAACTTCTGACGTAGGACTTGTGTTGCACGTGTTTCTTTTTTATGGCATCCCTGGGTTCCATGCCCGTAGCCCTGGCCTCCTCGTTGTTCAAAGCCACGATGACCTGGGGGAGCCTCTGAGTCCATTCCCTGTTGCGTTTGGATGGATCTTCCAGCTCTTTCCAATACTGGTACCCAAAGAGACGCTCGGCCAGGGTCTTATTGAATCTTTCGACGATGCTCTGGCTCCTGTGGTACTCATCTTTGGCTCTCCTAATCTTGGTGCTGTGGTCTTTCAGGGTCTTGGTAACCACGCCCATGAACTCTGTCCCCGCATCCACTTGCAGCAGCTTGGGCCATTTCAAAACGCGCTTATAAATCCTACTTAGGGCTTCTGCGACTTCCCCAGAATCCTTGCTGGTTATGGGTTCGGTGTCATTGTATCTACTCGCGATATCGATTACGGTCAAAGCGTATTTATAGGTCTTTCTTCTCACCTTGTCGTGCGGTAAGAAAAGCAAATCCGCCTGATGAACTTCGTTGGGGGTATTTACGGTAAAGCCGGGCCTGGGAATGTACTTGGGCACGGGAAGATAAACCTGCCAGAGGGTTTGTTTTCTTAACCAGTTCTTTGCCGTTTCTTCTGATACCCTGGCAGCGGCTGCAAGTTTCTTGATAGCCGACGCTCCTCTCCAATAGCCTTAAGGTCCATAGTAAATCCTCTTGAGCTTGTTCTCAGTTCGACCCATTATATGAGTTCCAAGACGAGATTGATTTGACGGCCGTTAAAGTCTACGGATTCTCCATCCACTTTGATAGAAATGTGAATACTTTCTACTAGGTCATTAGACAGATCATAGCGTAAGGAGATGGGTGTGTATTCTACGAGGTCAAATGGATTACCTTTGGGTGGGAACTTGGACATCAATTGAGATGGCTTGCCATTTGAAACAGAGCGAACCAAGTCGCAATAGACTTCATAGCCTGCAGGTACTTTCCAAGAATATGTAAGCTTATTATCGACGGACTTCGTACCTATGAGGTCGTTAATAGCTTGGTTAATAGAGGTTTGAGAAGGTGTCTGCAAACCCCATTCGTGTGGTAGGCCTGTCTTTAGGGTAATGCTATGCTTAGCTAACTCCTTTGCCAGCGTCAAAGGCGTGTAGTGGGAATTTGGTATTGCGTTTGCCGTCCCAGAAACGGTAACGCTACCACCTATTAAATTGTACCAAGAATTATAAAAAGAGCAGCTGACCAGCCGTACTTTAGAGGCCTTAATGGGAGGATTTAAGTAAGTGGTGAAGTCATTCTTGTCGCCGTTTAAAAAGACTATCATATATTACAGATAAGACAAGGCTAAGCCGCCTGCTAAGCCTGCTACGCCTACGAAAGCCAGCTCGTTAGTTTTTTGTCTTTTCGAAGGCTGGTAGTAATTTTTGAACTGAGGTCTTTGTGACAATGAAGGATGTGTCTGCGCATAGAGTTTTAAGGCATAGTCAGTGTTTTCGAAGTTCTTATCCGCCTGCATTTTATCTGCGTAATTCTTTTCTAACCAATCCCTGTAGGCTTGTCTTTTCTTATTCCAAGCCGCCACGTCCCTTTGGTACTTCTCCAGCGCTAAGTCATGCCTTTTTCTTTCCTCTAGGCCATTTTGATCTCCATGAATCACTCTATCCAAATACCTGACACCATAATTAGCTCCAGTGAATGCTAAAGCCGCAAGTACGGCGCCTCCTAACATAGCCATTTATATCTAGGGTCTTACATCGTCGATGGGATATACTTTTCCTTCCGCAGGTAATCGTTTACCATGATAGCCCCGCCAACGAATGCAGTCATCTTGGCAAAGTTAGCGAAGCTCTTACTTGGGTCTTCAGTAAAGTCTTCTTTGAGCACTTTCTTACCTACCCAACCAATACCCGCAACGATGGAAGTAATAATAGCTGCTTCTTCAACAGTTTTCAATAACGCGGTTGACATTATATTACAAAGCGAGAAGGTTATTCCATCACGGGTATTTTGCTTCTAGGCTCCTGCGTCACATGCGGTGCTTTCCACTCCACTTGTTGTGGCTTTGCTGCCTTCCATTGCAAGTAAAGGCTGCCTGCAGCTATGACGACTCCTAATGCGCCAATTATGTAGCCTAAATTGATGGGGGATCCCTCTTCTTTCTCTTCCACCTTTTCTTCCTTTTTTGCTTTGTTCTTCTTATTTATCTCAGCGAGCTTCTTTCCGGCAGCGACTCTGCCCGGAGACTTAGCCTTGGTGATCTTTTGCTCCTCCTGAGGTTGCTCTGCCTTCGATTCAGCTTCACTCATTTATACTAAGGACCTGAAGGACTTGATGACTTGACTAGGTACTTGGGAATGACTTGGCTAGGTACTTGGAGTAACCTGGGTAAGTACTTAAGAAGGACTTGATAAGTCACTTGAGACGACTTGATTAGGTACCTCGGCAAGTGCTTCTCTGTCCTTCTTGAAGTCCTTCCAAGACACCAGTACCTCCTTCAAGTCGACATGCTGAGCTACGTGAAGTGCCGCAGAGGCGACTGCCATTAACTTACCACACTTCAAAGACAGCCACCCACAGGTTATCTTAAGTTCTTGGGCGATGACATAGTCATCTCTTATGTCCTTCTGTAGTTGCTCCACGTTGTCTATGGGCAGTGCAAGTCCGAGAAGCTTGGTGGCAAGTCGGATAGCGGAGTCTGCTACGGCGTCCGTGGTCTTACTTGCAAGGGCAGCCTCATACCTCTTATGGAACTTCTTTACTTCCTCTTCCGACAACTTATTAACCTGCTCATGGGTAAGTTCCTAGCCTATCATTTCCTTGCACTTCCCAGATGACACAAGGATGTTAAGTTGTTCCTTAACGTTACTTTCATCTAACTGTGTGGGGACTTCATCTAAGAGCTGCTCAATCTCCATATACATTAGGAGTTAAAGATTGCAGATCTTTATGGAATACGGAAACCTCAAAGAGAAGATCATCTTGGAATGTTGGTGCGTCTTTAGATGCCGCATGTATTCGTGTAACTGTTCCTTGGATATTTCACCGCCGTAGTTTGAGAGGATGGTTTTCAGGTCAGATCGGCTCGGAGTATAAAATACTACGAGCGATCCTATGTTTTCTCTAAAAGGCTTGGAGACACTGGTAAGCTGCTGCGAGAGCAACCAAACGCTAATGTTGTCGTGTCTGCCGCTAAAGGCGAGTTTAACGAGCTCGGAAGTGCGTCTTTTTACGTCGTCCCCACAGGCAATGTCGTCAAATATAAGGAGTGTCTGCGTATCTTTAGGGAATTGTTTGTGCCAGAACTTAAGATGCTCAGATAACTCGTTAGGGTCTAAGATATCTACGAAGAAGTCGTCATCTTTTACTCCTACGCCCGTCCAGGTGCGGTTATTCACGTAGGTGGGACAAAGCAGCACTATGTAGTCAAATCGGTACCTAAAGGGTCCTAATATCTGCTCCACGACGAACTGGGTCTTTCCGCAGCCGGTAGGCCCTACTATCAAAGCGTTACTAGGCATGTGATCTGGGTTCATATATATGGAGGGTGCCTACACACCAGTGGAAGCAGTCAAAGCAATGGTTAACGTCGTCAAAGAAAAGTCAGACCTGGAGAGGACGGTAGAGATGCAAAGGGAGGAGATAGACCGGTTGAATGGACGCGTAAAGGAGCTTTATGAGGAAATGTGCGGTTTGAAGCGTGCAGAACGGTTTGGCGCGCTGATAACGATGGCAACGTGGGCTAAGGAGTCAGTTGCGGACTTCATAAGGTATCCCATTTAAAGGATAACATATTGTTATTATATATGGAGTGTACGATGTGCAATAAGGAGTTCAAAAGTGTAAGGCGGCTGCAAAACCACATTGATAGTCAGGTGTGCGTCACCAAATGCGTCGACTGTTGTAAGGAGTTTAGTTCTAGGCAGCGTCTGGAATACCACGTGCGACACGGTGTCTGCGGCAGCTCCTGTGACCTTTGTGGTAAGTCTGTCAGGAATTTGGCGGAGCATATGGAAAGGCATGAAGATATCTATCAACTTCGTAAGGATAGGTATGACTTAGAGGACGTAGATTGTTACGAATGCGGTGATATTATGATACGCTGTGAGCATAAAGAAGAGTACGTAAGGAAGTGCTGCGCTGAGGAGATGCGTTTACGTAGCCTGGTGCCGTTCTTTACGTTCAAAGAAGGTGTACCGTGGACTAAGAGGTCTCACTGGGAAGGTATTTGCGACAACTGTGAATGCCCCAGGAATGGTGAACACGTTGTTAAATGTCTTAAGGATTTGAAGGTGAAAGCCTTTCCGTAGACCGTTGTTGTTGTTGTTTGTTACGGGTTGATGATGATGTCGTAATGATGATCAGCGTTGTTGTTGTTGTTTGCTTGTTTTGGTTTTCAATGTCTTAACAAAAACCAAGAACGTTCCTAACAAAAGAACAACAACAACAGACATTGAAATCCTTTAGACCTTACTAACACCCCAACAAAGAACAACAACAACATCCCTTTGAGATATATGATAACCTACGCAGCCGCCTTCCTAGGAGGATTCCTAATAACCCTTTCAATATAT
Organism: Actinia tenebrosa; assembly: GCF_029948245.1. NCBI lineage: Eukaryota > Metazoa > Cnidaria > Anthozoa > Actiniaria > Actiniidae > Actinia > Actinia tenebrosa. Next base: position 19,477,933 of record NW_028292579.1, read on the forward strand.
GGACTGTATTACATGCGAACCCCCAAGAGACTGCATAAAAAAGTCACCACAGACAACTTCCGTGGTGACTATTGCTACGTCTAACTACAAAGAGGCGAAGGAGTGACTATCCTTTCGATGTCAAACTCCCAGCGACCATTCTGCTTACCGTAAGAACGTAGATGGGTGAATTCCTCGCCTTGTATGACGTACCTAACTCTGTCAGGCGCCCACAGGGAGTACTCTACGCCGTCGTTGTCTTTCAGGACCAACCGCAAGCGGTTGATGTCCTCGAAGACGACGTAATTTTTTATTTCATATGCAATTCCTTCAATAAGGTCTCTCCAATGTATTTGCCTGATCATTATATTCTATGAAATATTTTTAAATGCGTTTGTAAAGTCTGTTCGCTTTTAAAGCGCTTACTGCAGTACCTACAAGGCAATCGAATGCCTTTTGCATACTCAGCAATGCCCCTACAAATGTCGTCGTAATCGTTGCTAACAGACACCTTATAACCGTTTCCTTCATACTTACTCAACATCTTCCTTTGCGCGTCGGATAATATTCCATTTTCCTTGGGCGTCTTCAATTCCAAGCAGAAGCCATTGTATTTCTTATGGGCGTCGAGAATCATTAAATCCGGTTGACCTTTCTGATATCCTTTCTGCCAACATTTAATCCTCTTATCTGAAGTATCCTGCAGTTCACCAAGCCCGGCAACTATCAGCATACTAGGATAGTATTTCCTTACGTAATCTACGACTTTTTTATGTAGGTCAAATTCATTTTCTATCTTGAACACCAACTTGTTAGGGCTATTAAAGCGTCTTTCTAATTCGTAATTACCAGTCTTTCTTAATGCCGGCAAGACTTCACCAAGCACCCATTTCCTAAACTCCTTGGCTGCAGACTTCTCAGATCCAAATATCAATTCGTAAAGACCCATTTCCGTCACATAGACGGTATGTGGCTGCTCATTAAGGGTGTAACCCCGAATTACACCCTTTAAGTCCCATAAAGTCACCTTGTTTTCCTCTGAAACATGGTCGCTGACAGCCTTTCAGGAGTTAACGTATTCTAAGGCAGTAGCTTACGTTTTCGCTTTGAAGTACAGCTTGTCGCCATGCGCTATGCATTGCAGTTTAATGTCATTGCTTTCAAAGACTCGTAACATGGTATATCAAAAAGATATTCTATCTTTTTTCTCCTTAAGGATGAATCAATACGCAACGCTCTTCAATTGGTTACCTTCTACGCTTAGCTGCGCGTCAGACACAACGAAGATATATCCATTTATCTTGTCACTGTCGCCCGCGGAGGAATTCTTTGTGCGCCTGATCTCCAAAGTAATACCGTCCTGGGTGTTAACCAGCCGCAGACCCTGACCGTGCATGTCCTCGTCGTTAATGGTGCGCATGTCAATCCATAACGCATATTTATCCTTAAAGAATTCCTCGGGAGTCACCTGGTTACCAAACTTGCGCATTGCTTCCCTGTATATGTCTGCAGGCTTTATTCCCTGGGAGTAGACCTTGTTAGGTACTCCGTTAATACTTACTCTGACGTTAGTAATGTTGGGGTTGTAAAAGGCTTCAGAGTCGCGCTTACCAGCATCATAGGGTTTAGCAAACAGCAACATCAACCCCGTGAGACTTCTTCGGGGGATGTTAACGCTTTCATTGATTATCTCATCCGTCTTGTCCAGGAAGGTAAATGGCTTGTACATTGTCACGTGGTCGTAAAGGAATGCCTTTCCGGAGCTGTATTCCATGCCGGCGCTGCGGGCCAACTCTTCGCTGTATATTGTTTCGTACTGCAGTTCTAAATTGGTTATTTTGTAGGGGTCCACGGTGCCGCTAATTGCGGTGGCCATTCTCCCTAGCATGTTCACAGTGTCTGCCAGGGTTACTTCGAACTCTAGTTCGTTTAACTGCTGGGGGTAGTAGACGCCGTGCGTGGTGATCACTTCGAAGTCCAATGGTATGACATACTTGCTACCATAGGCAGTCTTTACCCTCGTCGCATCTGCTACTGCGGTTGCTCCGCTGGAGTCCGTAGGCGCTGGGTTGGTATCGCTGCGAAGCTTACGAAGGATAACGCTTCCGATTCCCTGCTCTACCTTCTGTGCGCGGTCAAAGGCCGTTAACCACAGGTCTTTGTACGTGGCGTACAGATCATATCTGCTAAGATCCAAGAGGGACTCACCGGCAAACTTCACACGCATTTTGGAGACTAGGTTCCCGCCTACGTTATTCACCGTATATCACTTGTCCTTGGTATCTGGCTGTATTGCTAAGTCAAATCTTAGCGCTAACGTGCCAGGAACCAAGACTAGGTTATCCGTTAGTCTAGGCACGCCTACACGCAGGGTTTCTCCTGGGTTTGCACTGCTAGGTGTAATGGTGACCCTATGAAAGGTTCTTTCTGCCTTCAACCCTCCTACTTGCTTAGGTAATTTGTTGGGATTTAACTTTGAGCTTATCATATATAATGGAAGAAATGGATTTCGACCCCCTTGCCAAGGAAGGCCAAATCGACATTAACGACGAAGAATACGAGTTATTAATGCCTAAAGATGACGCAAGCGGACAGGGCTTTTTTGATAATCTAAGACGTAAGTATGGTGCTAGAGCCCGCGATGCTTTGCATTCTTTTAAACGAAAGTGGCGTAATAGGAATCCTGGAAAATCATTGCCAGAATACTTACGAATGGAAGACTTAGGTCCAAGAGATCGACCACCAGTACGTGATATTGTCGTAAATATCCCAAAGGTTAAAACGACGTCGCTCATGGATCGGTTATTACGTGCACCCGCCCCAGAACCACCCACTTCAAAATGAATATTAGATCTTAAGGAGCAAATGGAAGCCGAGTTAGAGGCTGAGAAGACGCCTGACGATTTCGATAGAATCAAGGAAGAATTCCCAAACTGGGATGCGAGAAAAGTTCAAGTCATGTATGATACTGACAACGAATGTGGTCGCGAAGTCGTCATAGCCAGGCTAGCAAGAGTCGACGCAAGACCATATGTGATTAGGGATATCAATGGTAACTACTACGCAAATAAGAACATCCCTAAGACCCTTAAGGAAGCATTAGGAGAACCTAACTTGCGAAATCAGCTAGAAGAAAGCGCAGCAGACACCACGAAAGTACTAAAAGCATTTAGCTCCTACGTAGATGAAGTCACTCAAGAACGGCAGCGCGCAGAGGAACAGCTGCAAAGCAATGAAGCGTTGGAAGAAGCTGAAAAGTTAAGGTCATACATTGAGAAATACGAGGAGAAGGAAAACGAATTGAGGTCAGCATTAGAGGAAATCGAAATGCTAAAGCAGGATATGGATGAGAAAGACAATGAGTACATGAAACAATTAAGGATTACGATCGATTCCCATGAGAGGGAAGGTGACGACTATAAGGATAGGATTGGTAAATTGCTTCGTGAAAGGGATAAAGCCAGAGGAAACTTTGACCGCGCAGTGTCAGACATAGGAGACAGAGACGCTGAACTTAGGAGCGTAGGAATATTATTAGAGTCCTCGATAATGCGGGAACGGCAGCTTAACACGGAAATCAACGTCAAGGAAGAACCAGTACGACAATTATCACAGGCCGTCGAAGACTTGGAGGGGCAGGTAGAGCGGCAGCAAGAAATAGTCGCAGATCAAACTCGTCCTGAGGAAGAAAGGGAAGCGGCTCAAAGGGAATTAGAGTCACTTCAGGAAAGGCTTGGGGAATTACAGGCGCAAAGAGAAGGCTTGGAAAGGGAGTTGGGTCTGACTACTAAGGAAAAAATGAAAAGACTGCTGACGAAATATGGTATGCCGCTGGTATTCGCAGTCGCTATTTCCGGTGTCGTCGGAGCAATCCTCAGCGCTACTAAAGCTACGGGTGCTGCGGTCAAAGGCGTCGGTAAAAGCGTAGCCGATTTGGGGAAAAGAATGGCAGCCGGCATTCCTGGGCTGCTTGGCAGCGTGTTGGCTTTCGCTTTAAGAGCCGGTGGTGAAGTGTTAAAGTTCCTAGGAAATAACATCTGGATCTTAGTAGTAGCCGTTGGCGTTGTTATCCTGAAGAAATTAAAGGTATAACGGACATGGTACTAAGTGGTTTGTGATGCCAAGTAGCATTTCGCTTACCACTGTAATTTAGCTTAACAGTGCCCTTTAATCCATTGTTAATGTCAAAATCGCTGGGACGAACTTGAAGCTTTGCATATTGACAATTAGCTATCATATGGAAAGTAACTGGCGTAAGATCTTCAGGGGATAACGTATAAGGCTCGCAGGAGAAATGCGCTGGATGCCTTGAGTTTTCTCTTTTTCTGTTTGGAGGTAGGGGACGATCGTTTTCATCTACGAGTCGGAAACCTACGATGCAGGAATTTGCTGTGCTAATGCTAATTGTGCATAGGATCAACCCTAAGCCTCCTACTTGCACCCATAGGCCGGTGTCTTGCCATTCGTCGTCTACGTATTCTTTTTCTGTGGAATAGTAAAGGAACCAATCTTCTTTCACATGCGGGTTCTCCATATATCTCAGGTAAGACTTAATACCGTCATAGTACTAATAGCAGCGTGATTGTAAGGCGCATCTTTTTTATTCACTAAGCCATTTATCGACGCTCTACCGGTGCCATCTACGCGTATTTGCAGCTTTACTTTCCTTTTACAATTGTCGATCATGTGAAAAGTACATACGGTGAGGTTCTCCCAACTCGTAGGACAGGGTTCTATGGAAAAATGCGCTGGGTATCTCCTGTCTACCTTATTACGCACGGGAGATAAGACACCACGGTCATCCAGTAATCTAAAGCCTATGTTAGCACCATCTCTACCACTGATGCTAACGCTGCATAGGATTAACTTCATACCGGAGTAGTTAAGGTCTACGGACATGAAATCCTGCCAAGAATCCTGGTCGTACTGTTGTTCACCCGTATGAGTTACATAGACGTAGTCTAACCCTATCGCATGAGGGTTGTTTATTAGCATGGTAGGCGCCGTGGGTAAACTTAGCACCGTCAAAGTACTCAAAGTTTTATGGTTGTATTCTTTATCTCTCCGATCGTAAATGCTATTTATTACAGCCAAGCCTGTATCGTCCACACGCATTTGCAATTTTACCTTTCCATGACAATCCGCTATCATTTGAAAAGTCCACGTCGTAAGATTCTCGTAGCTACCGGGGTTTGGTTCTACGGAAAAATGTACGGGTTCTCTGTGGTTTGTCTTCGCGGACATAGGATACAGCACGCCGTTGTCATCCAAAAATCTGAAGCCTACGTTAGCGTGGCTGTCCGTACCCATGGAAATGCTACATAGAATCAGCTTCCTTCCTGAGTAATTCAAACTCACAGACATCCCTTCTACGTCAACCCAACGATTCCTGTCGTATCTCCTTTCAGCTTTATAAGCAACGTAGGCGTAATCCATCATATATTCATAAAGGTAACGCTTTCTACTCCCATGTGGCCGACCTTATCTATCCTAACGTAATCCTTACCTTTAAACCTCATCCTAACGTAATACTGACCTGACCACCCTTCAATGAATTCATCTTGTAGCATTCGTATCAATATGGTTCCATTAAACGCCCGATACGAAACGATTACCTCAACGTGGTTGTATTTAGAACTATCTATTTCCTTAATCGTATCCTGGTTAGAACCACGTGTGATTCTTCCATTCTCATAAATAAATTGCATTATAGTGGTTGACAAACTAATTCCAGCATCAGCACGAGTTATCGATCCAGCTGGTCATCGTGGTCCTTGGTCTCCCGTGTCGCCTTTAGGTCCTTCATTAGCTACGTAAGGGTTACTCACATCCATATATAGTACCCAACACCAACTGCTGCGGCTGCTAAGCCGAATTTCAAAGCGTCGTGGTCATTTTCCTCAGGTATCGTAGGCAAGATCGTTTTCCTTGGAGTCTTTTTTACGAATTTCTCTAAGTGGTCGTTTTTAGGCTTCTCTACGAAGTGAGGAATTCCTCGCGTGGTAGCAGAGTTCACATCGTTCTTACCAATCTTCATGTCTTTAGTTGCTCTCTGCAGTTTGTTATTGTAACCGACGACAGACTGGGTATTTATCACCAAATCACTGGGTAATAACCAACAGCCTGGTGACAAAGCGTAATCCAGTCTAACTTTTGAATGTTGCACTGCTGACTGGTATCTTTGCACCGATTTGGATATTTCATTCTCAATCACTGCACTTTCAAAGAGCACCATGAATACCTGTTGCGTTTCTTGCGACGCACCGTGGGCATCTACGATGGGGCTGCGAGTGTTAACCTGCGCTCCTAAGACGCAGTAGACAAAGGTTTCGATGCTTCGATTAATCCTCGCTAGATTCTTCAGACCCAACCCTTTCGCGGCAAAGAAAGGCGCCCAAGGATACTTTTCTTTACTTTCTTTGAAGTAGATTAGATTTCCTTTTGTACCACTGCCTCCTAGGTCGGAGAATTCATAGGAGCTAGGATACCCCATGCCAGGCGTTTCTATGCTGGCACCAACGTAGGATGCATAAGTATAGGTCTCTCCTAAACCATTTGCTGCACCTTCTTTGTTGCGAAAGTCGGGGTCCTGAAGATGGAATTCATTCTTCAGACGTTCCCAGGCGACTTTATCGTAATGGTTATCTTTTGCATTAAAGACCTCATCACCCGGTAAAGGCACGCCTAACTCCTTTAGGATTCTGCGCATGGTAAACGCTACGTGAAATCGCAAGAAAGGAATATGGAACATATCCACAGCAATTCCACATCCCTTAGTAGCAGCCCAGACTGCAAAGTTCAATTGCTGCGGCCAATACCGCATGCTGGGCCCTGATAGCCATTCGCGGGCTTCTTTACCTGAATTATGCTTTATAGCCGTCTCTTTGAAAATGTCTCTGACTCTTACCTTAAATGTTGTAGGCCCCACAGGAATCTCCAAAGAGGTAACCATCGTAGCAAAGTCACCTGCATCTTTATTGTCGTAAAGTGGGTAATTCTCCGTCGTTGACAATAAATTCTTTGGGAAGTTTGACTCCTTTTCTACCGCCTTCCTAGACACGGCCGGTAAAGCCTTACGTTCGACTGGTAAAGCCTTAGGCGGTGCCCAGTAACTCCTTTCATTCGATTGAATGTCGTTTCCAAAAGCGTCGTACATTAGTATATAATGGATGTTATACCAACGGCACCTAAGTTGTACCCAGATATTCCTAATTATCATGCTACGCTACCCATCGAAAATGACGTTGAAAACTTCCGCTTGAATAAAGCAAATTTAATCCTAGCTTACCTAGATGGTCAGACAAAACACTACGAGAATGTCAGAAAAAAATACGCACGCGCTAGGAGCACTTTGTATAAAATAGCCATAACTACAGGATCTTTGTCCGTAGCTTTGACGGGTTCTGGTGTTGCTACTTCACTCGCTGGACCGGGAATAATCGTTGGAGTCCCCTTAGCGGGCGTTGGGGCATTTTGTGGAATTATCTCAGCTGTTGCTACAGGTATTATGAAGCAGTTGTCTACTAAAATATCTAAGCATGACACCACCATAGCCCTCGCCAGAGCGAAGTCTAATGCGATCACTGACTTAGTTTCCAAAGCTCTCGTCGACTGTAAAATAGACGATGTTGAATTCTCTTTGATTCTCGCGGAGGAAAAGAAGTATGAGGAATTAAAGTCAGGCAACAAAAAAACCATCGTGAAAGATCTGTCCGAGGAATCTCGCAAGAAGATCTATCAGGAAGCCAAAGAAGAGCTCCAAAAAAAGCTCGCTCAGTAAGCATCTGCTTTGAGAAAAGCGAAACAGGATTCTATTTGCATATTGAACGTCAGTCTGGAAAATATGCAAATTAATTTCTCGCCGAGGTTGTTTACATTTCAAACTTACTTCGGCTTTTTGTCGCGTGCTCGGGTTTTGGTCGTGTGCTCGGAAAACGCTGGTTGTTATGAGGAAAAGGAATGTTGGCGTTGCTATGTGACGTCAACGCCTCGGAATCCATCCCAAGAGGGAGTGTTTGGGGTCTATTTTGTAAAATATTTCGTAAATTACGTCAGGGTAATAAGGAATATCCTTATCCAGACGACAAAACATCCACTCGGCTCTTTGCATATCAGGCACTTCCGGAATAGACTTACCAGTAATCTCAGACAAAAGATAGGGAATGTCTTTGTAATATTTCCCTAGCTTTAATTTTTTCAGCGTTTTCCTTAAGCTTTGCGGGGTTGGTTCTTCCAAATGATCTACTATTTCTTCTTTTACCTTGTCGTCTAAATATACCGGTCGAAGACCTTGGATGTGACTCATCCAGTCTCTAAAGTACTTTATTCTCTTATATGGCGTTTTCTTACGACCACCGTTAGAGTAATATTGTTCCCTGGTAGCACAAGGCAAGGCGTTTCTGATATTCTTACCACATTCGTAACACTGTGCCGACGTATCTTCTTCTATTTGCATCTTTTTACCACAGCAAACTAACTTTTTCAAAGGTTCTGGTACAAACTTGGGTTTTAAACACTTCACGCAGACGTCAAAGACAAATTCTTTACATTCGTGCATATATCTATGGAACATTTTAGACACAAAAGCAGAAATTATTTAGCGCGACGCGAATAATACCCGATGCCGACGCCCTATCCCCTGGGCTGGGTTGTACCCGTGTGAATCGAGGGAGCAATCGCGGATCCCCCTTACTGCTGCTCCGAGACCAACATGGAATAAGGTGGCGCTGCTTTAAAAAAACTTGCTCAATGCCAGTGAGTTGGGCCCAACACAAACTAAATCAGTACAGAGGCGATCGTGGTCTTACGAACCAACAGTCAAAGGGACTTTATCAATTAACAAATAACTTGACTCCAGTTGGGACACGTGAGTATTTTTTTATAATTTTGTATCTGCCAATAAAGGTAGTTTTGATAATAATGTTATGACATATCTTGCCATCACAGATCAAAATGAACAAAGACAAATAGAGAATCTACTACTCAATGGATACATTTTTTATTACCTTGGTTCTGCATTCATCGCCCAGTTCCACTCCCAGCTACCCCTTTTACTCAACACACAAACCCCGGATTGGGTACTCCGCCAGAATTTTGGTAGGGGTGTTCCGCTGGGATTCTGAAAGGGGTACCCTGTTTATGACATAAAAACTCAAATTTGTAGACCCTGTTTATGAAAAAACATATAATTTATTGCACTGAGTTCCTGTTTCAATTGTCATGTCATCTCGCGATCGCGTATGGTTTCTTTTTGTTTGTTTTTGTTTACTACCATAATGACCAGTTTCGGTCAATAGGAAAGTAGAAACCCTGAATATGACAGGAAAACCAAGAAGAACTTGGAACTTGAGTGAAATTGCATATTCTGTTTATGACAAGAAGCTCGAAAAACCATACCCTGTTCAGCGGATCATCCCCGTATAGTCCATATATGGAAGTAACACTCTTACACTGCGGAACCATATGTCCCTACTGTTGGTAATTACGTATGTAAGCCTACACAACTGAGTCAGAAATGTTTTGTTTTCTAGCAATCTGCAAACAATGTCGAATGCAATTAAAGTCTGAAGATGATTTACTGCAATATCGATCCCTACCCGAGAATGAAGAAGATCCGGTCATTCAAACTTCAGATGATTAACAAAACGTTGAAGAGCCTGACATTGGTTCATGTGAATGTGCAACAAAAAACAGTGACGCGGGGAGTGAAGTAAGTAAATAATTTGAGAATCATCGTTCAAGATGATATCGAGTAAATAATGCTAGTGGGGTAACATGATTCAAATTCTTTTGCAGCTATTAGATGATTTGCAATATGCATTAGAGAAGCTGAACTTAGAGGAGGACCCAGCAGTGATCTTTTCAGACTCAACAGAGAGTAGTAATGGCTCCATAGACCTTTCAAAACAGAAACTCCAGAAGTTAAACGAATTTCTACGAGTGTGCAAAGGTAACGCAGAGTGTGGTTCGATTGGACAGCCCAATAAACCATGAGAAAATATGAGCCAGCCTAGCAAGAACGTCTACATCAATAGAGCCACCGAAGCCATTGTTTCTGTATTGGATGTCTTAACTCCGGGTGATGCGAATAATCTTTGGGAAGCTGTGCAATCCTCTCACTCTGTCGATAAAGTTCTTGGCGTTTTACAACCAACCGAGAGACAGTATCTTGAAGCTTTGGCTGAAGCGTACCAAAATGCAGGAAGCTGGGATACCAAACGCATCATTCTTGCAATCATGAGTGACCTGGTGACATTTTGTCAGATTCCAAAGTTTATTCCCGGCCTGACTAAGTATCGTTTTTAGGCAGCAAGAATGCACATTCTGAAGCATGGTCGGGGTACTCCTGTTCTTAAAGAGAAAAGTCCTCGAATTAGAATCGATCCAAACCAGCTTGATCATTTCCTGTCCTTTATAACAAGCAGCCATGTCGTACAGGATCTTCCCTTCGGTCAACGTTACTTGCACTTATCGAATGGTCAGGTTTTAGAGACTCCCAACGTCATACGACTTATGATTCCTCAGAGGATGATAAATCAGTATACCCAGTTCTGTAATGAAAGTAATGTGAAAGTTCAAAGTCCATCTACCATGTACCGAATACTCTCGGTTTGCACTGCCACAGTGCGAAAATCCCTCCAAGGTCTAGATTACCTTTCAGCAGATGGAGCAAAAGGCTTTGATGACTTGACTATCCTTATCAATCAACTTGCTGATTATGGCCAAGACAAAGCCTGGATCAAAAACTGCTAAGGAATGCTAAAAAGAGGAAAGCAGTATATAAAAAAACGACTACAAGGTTCGTAATCATGCATAACAAAACAAAACCGTTTTCAGTACCACAGCGCATTGAAAAAATTAAGATCTTTTTTATCTCTTTATTCAAGCTCATTTATAAATTTAAAAAAACGTTTTCTTGCAAAAGGAGAAAGGGCAAGAACCCAAAACCACACAAAACGAACAAAAGAACGTGAAATATGTGATTTTATTATTAAACGATATGAATTTATTATAGGTTCACATATCAGAGAAATCTCAAGTGAAAGATCAATGTACTGTTTACGCACTCAACGACCCAAATGAAAAGAAGTTGTGTTCATCATGTAGCGATCACCAACATGACCTTAGTTGCTCTTCTTGTGAGGAACTAAAAACTGTCCTTTCTTCAATCAAGAACGCAGTGGCAAACGTTTCGCAGCGTCTAGGAAACGAAAAGGGCGATGATATGATGTTTTCTTGTCAACAGGCAATACAGGCTAATAGATACTTGGAAATCCCACCAACTTCGATCATTGAGACAAGACAAATCACGAATCGACATGATAAATGAATTAGATGAGAGTACAGTGTTGATCACCCAAGACTGGGCGATGAAATTTCTTCCCCAGAAGTATCCAGAAACTCAGACCGATTGGTTCGGAAAGAGAGGGATTAGTTGGCACATATCTGTAGTGGTCAGAAGAACAGCAGCAGGACAGCTCCAGCACCAAGCATTTGTACACATTGCAAAAAACTGTAGCCAAGACAGCGACGACGTGGTGTCTATCATGGAACACACCCAGAGGCAACTCAAAAGTGAGCATCCTGAAATCACTGGTGCTGTGTACAAGCAAGACAACGCGGGGTGTTATCACAGTGCAGCTATAATAACTGCCTGTCACTTCATGCAGAAAGAGACCGGAATTAGAGTTAAGCGTATTGATTTTAGCGATCCTCAAGGAGGGAAAGGCTCTTGTGATCGTAAGGCCGCAACGATCAAAGCACACGTTCGTCGTTACATTAACGAAGGACACGATGTTTGCAATGCAGAAGCCTTAAAGGAAGCCATTCTCTCCCATGGTCGTGTGCGTGGTGTTAGAGTTGCTGTGATGGACGCTGCTGGCTTACAAACAATCCAGGGAATTAAACTAGTTGAGATTAATTCCTTTTAATAATTTCAAGTACAGCAAAGATAAGCTTACGATGTGGAAAGCCTATGTCATTGGTAAAGGGAAATCTCTTGACTGGGCTACACAACAAGGTAATTAATAAATTTTTATTTAAGCACTCCTTATTTATTGCTTTCAATATTGCGATCATTATATATGTTTTCGTTTTTGTTTTTTCCCACAACGAAAATGATAAACTGGTAGTGAAAAGGGGAGAAAAAAAAAATTACGAAAAAAAGAATGTAAGAAAAAACAAGAACATGAAGAGAGAGAGAGAGAGAATTAATAAATAAGAACTAATTAATATATCTTTTTTCTTCTTCTTTTTTTGTTAGATCTTCGAAGCCCTTCCTTTGCAAAGTTTATCGAATCTTTTTCAGAAGGGGATTTTGTTGAAATCATTCAACGACCGGAGAGTGTGGAGGCCCAAGAAAGTAGAGATAACGAAAAAGATAAAGTGGAAGACGACGTGGAAGACAGTGAAGGATCAACCGCAAAACTTTTCGCCTGCCCTAAAGATGGCTGCGTTAAAGAGTACAAGAGATATAGTTCTCTTGAAAACCACATCCAATATGGTGAATGTAAGCGTGTTCAAGAGAGAGAGAGCTTAATGGATAAGGCCAAGATTATTTACCGAGAAAAATTACTTTATGGTGCTGATAGTGCCCCAGATATGTCCAGCTCGATGCTCTACACCTCACCTGCAGATGACTGTCTACCAATGGGCTGGGCTTTGAAAAGATCTAAGAAGACATTGCGATTCAGTGACCGACAGAAACTTTATCTTAACGACAAGTTTTTAATAGGACAGGCAACTGGCCACAAGATTGACGCAGGGACTGTATCGCGCGACATGAGATATGCTAAAGACAGCAATGACAACAGGCTGTTCACGATTGATGAGTTCTTAACACCACAGCAAATACAATCGTATTTCAGTAGAACAGCTGCAAAGCTGAAGGGCGTACCAGTAGATACCTTAGCTACTGATGCAGCGGAAGAGCAATTCGCTGCAGCTACAGAGGAAGAAGGCTATCAATCGACGCGAGAGGTCATCCAGCAAGTCATCCAGCAATGTGGGCTTCTACATCCCATTACATACGAGACCTACAATCTTTGTCGGCTTAACAAGTCTAATGGGCTTAAACAATTAAGTATTAACATGCTTGCTAGCATTTGTGAGTATTTTGATATAGATACGGATAACATCACCAGTCGTCGAAAGGCCCCTTATATCGATCTTTTAAGGACAACTTTACAGTCATGTTCTTGTGTACTGGGATCCGTTTGATTGATTCATGGTCAGAATTATAAAGAAAATCAGTATACAGCCAAGACCGCTATTATTATTTTATAGATCTTGCGCTTGGGTTTCCTGTGTGTAACGCAATATCGTGCTATTTGTTTGTAGTTCCGATCGCGGCAAATGTATAAACTCTCGCTATCGAAAATCGCGCGCCAAATGAATGGAATCTATCTTGTATTTTTGGTAAGTTCTAATTAACTGCTAAATAAATATAAAATTAATGTTTAAATTCCTAAGAATTGCGTGTAGCGAGATGGAAAATCAAATGAGTTTCGTTCGTTCAACTTTGTTAGAAAATTTTACTATTTTCAGTGTGAAATGAGTTGCTCCAGTTTAAAATATAATTTTTAATTTCTCACAAAATGCAACTGAAATGTGTTAAAGGTTATAAGAAATAATTTGGCTAGTCCGTTTTGATGATCTAAGTCATTCTACGGGCAAAGGGATTTTTTCACTACGCTGAAGACGCGAGTTTGCGTGACATAACAATACCGTAGCGCGTGGATGTTTGAGATTATGAGCCTTTGAATTTTCGACTCTCTGAATCCTGTTTTCAACTGGCCCCAAAATTTTATCTTACATTTCGAAAGAAGACATGCCCTTCGTTGTTTCAGAAGTCTTTTTTTGTATTGGATCGACATACCAGTGGAGATAAGCAGCAGTAAGGGGGACCCGCGGCCACCCCCCGGAATTACATGGGTATTACCCGCCCTCACGTACGTGCGTTCGCCGTGGGTATTACCCGTAAGGTCCCTATGTGTCTGTTCGCATTACTGAGTTAAAATATTTGTGTCGCAAACGAAGGTTAAAATATTTCCTAGATATAGATGGACGCCATCAAAAGCATTCAAAACAAAACTGTACGCAAGCTGCGAACCCAGGTATTAGATCGTTTGGACGCCGACTTCGCCTTCACGATATTCACAGAAGGAGACACAGAAGAAGTCATGGACGAAGAAAGAGCCGAAAAGATAATAAACCTGATGCCTGAAGGTAATTACCGTTTACAGTTAACGTTTATAAAGTATTACGACGGTGAATGGATGATAGAAAGAGGTCGTAACCCTATCCGGGCGTCTGGTAAGCAGAGCTTGTTCGTCCTAAACAAGAATACCAGGCCCGGAGCGCTGGTAGGCATCGACATGTTGTTCTACGAAGTTGCTTACCCTGTTACAGTAGTAATCTACGGTGCGTATGAGATTAAGGAGCCAGACGTTAGGAAACTCAAACCAATGCGACATCCCGGCAACTGCGTAGGAAAGTTAGTCAGGGAATTCTTTGAAGATTCCTCCCGGGGCGGTAAGCTTACCCCAAAGAGAAGAGAAGCCATCAGGAAATGGGAAGATGCTACTAAGAGGGCCGGAGCTACAATAGAAAACATCAAGAAATTAGAAATTGCCTTAGAAAGGCGCATACACGTAAAGGATATCACGGATGGGTACATTTATCCTGGGACGCATAAGTACGGCGGTAGGGGTGCTCCTATTGTCATTTATCAACACAATGCGCATGCTTGGAGAGAACTAAGATTTCCTAAAAAGAAAGAGACAAAGGTCTACGAGAGTTCTCCATTGGTGGAGTTAATCCATGAGAATTCTATTTGGTTAATGGATCCGGAAGGAAGTCAGTTTATGACCCAAGATGGTACTCTATATCGCCCAGAAATAGAACATCAACGCATTCAAAGTGCCTGCGACACTTTAGGAGAAGATTTCTCAGATGAAGTATTAAGTAGTCGTAGTTTGGACTTCTTAGCCGCAAAAAAAAAGGAATGGGTGGAAACCAACCCCAAAGGAATTCAAAGAAATATCTAAAGCCTGCGTAGAACATGGACATGGCGGCTTATGGAACATGGAATACGACGAGGAAGAATAGGTATCCTTAGATATGAAACATTGTTACCCTGCGTCGTTCAAAGGCCTAGGAGATTGAAAGGAATATTACGACCGCTACGGACACCCAGACTCTCAGTTCTTTCGTGTTTCGTTAGACGGCCACTACGACGCGCCGGCTACAGGATTTGTTAGACTGACCTCTTGGAAGTTAGCAAAGGGCTTACACCCCATAATTTACGCTTGGTATGGTAAGCATCTGCAGGAGAAAGAATGGATACCCGTACCCTTGCTAAAGTTCTTTGAAGAGCGCCAATTGCTAAAATACACCGCGCATGAAGCCATACTTTGCCACAGTAGCTTCACGAAGTGGTTACCGGAGCACAACCCAACCGCAAGAATCGTCATAGGAAAGTTCACGCAAGGTTCTAAGGAGGGTGAGAAACATATGCAAAGACGCCTAATAACGGACGAAGGCAAACTAAGCTTCCTTATCAAGCGCGCCCATGAACAAGGAACAATGGTGTCTGTGGAGAAATGGGACTATTTAGTAGAAGATCGACTACATAAATGGAATGCTTTGTGTTACTACCAGGACCATCGACCACAGTATTACCATCTGCGTGCCAGTATGCTCGCATATGCGCATATCAATCTCTTAGCAATACTCCTACGGTTTGACAAAGAGGACGTTCCGCGCGTAGCTACGGATTCCTTGTACGTGAAACCGCACGTCTTAGAGAAGATGAAAGAATTCTACACAGAAGACGAGTTAGCGGAAAGTGGACAATGGCGCGTCAAAGACGAAGAAATAAAAGCTTGGAGGGAACGCGTAGAATATCACGGAGAACACACCCGTGGTTCCGTAACCCCCACTGCGGACCCCCTACCTTCAGTTGCGGACCCAATCTCTTACCAACGCTTCTCCTACCTCTACGGTACGGGCGGCAGCGGTAAAACGACGCGTGTGTTAGAACTCTTTCCTAAGATAAAGGTGCTTACTCCAACGCACCGCTTGGAAAGAGAACTCCGTGAGATGGGATACGACGCACAAACCTACCACAGCTTCTTTCGCTGGAATGGTCAAAAGTGGGTACCGGAAGCTATCCACGACATACCTCCGGTGATACTTTGGGATGAGATTTGCACCGTTCCTTTGGAAATCCTCAAAGGATTCGTAGAATTCCTAAGAGGGAAATGTCAAGTTATATTCGCCGGAGATCCCTGCCAGCCTCCTCCAATAGCCGGAGAGATGCCCCACGAATGGCTAAAAGATTTCGTAGACCATGCGGAGGAAATTAACACAGATTACCGCAGCAAAGATCAAGTAAGAAACCTGAAAGCGGAATTAAGGGGGCTCAGTGACGCCGAGCATTGCAAGGCACTGCGCAAACGCGTACGAGCGAAGAAATACGAGGACTTTCTATACGCCTGGCATCCTAAAGATCTGGTGCTAAGTACCAAGCGCGCAGCACAGTCTCGCATACAGAAAGACTTACTCAAAATACACCAAGAGCGCTTCCCTACGCATCCCGTGCCCGTTTGTTATAAACCCCACGACACCCGCATGAAGCGCCGCGACGTCTGCGTACCCGGCACGGACATCCAACTGCAGAACGCAGTAACGTACGATAAAGCCTGGGTACCCATAGAAAAGGTGGAAAAAATAACCTCCCATCCGGACTGGCGCTTGGGCTATTGCATGACAGTCCACAGCGCGCAAGGGCTTACCATAAAAGAAACCTTATGGATCATAGACCAGCGGCTGTGTTGGAGCAACCTTATCTACACCGCCGTAAGTCGTGTAGAATATGCCAAACAGCTGAAAAGAGCCTGGGGTCCACAACTGCGTTACAACCGCACCCCCGAAGACGTAGCCAAAGAGAACATTGCTAAGAAACTCCTTCGCTACAAGCGGCACGACGAAGAAAAAAATTTGACGTTCGACCTCTGCGTGGACGACGTCTATAAGAAAGGGGCGCGCTGTGCCAAGTGTAACATACCGCTACTATAGAGGTTTGACCCGAATGACGATCAGCAGTTCTCCGTGGATCGTATAAATAACAAACGCGGGCATTGAAGAGGCAACGTAAGACTGACATGCCTAGAGTGTAATCGGGCGCGTGGAGCAGCACTACTCTGAGTCTTTGGGGACTATGAGCAGCTCTTCCTTGACAAATCCACTACTTGGGCCATCTAGGTAATACAACACGGGTTGCCCTTCCTTGGCGACGGACTTCGAAATCTCATACGTTTCCAGGGACCAGTTAGGATCCGTGGCTCTCTTACTGCCACCTTCGAGTTCCCCCGGCTGATAGAGGTATCTGACCACTATGTCGCGGGGGAGCTTTTTTTCTTTCAGTCCGACCGCCCTCGAACTTCTGACGTAGGACTTGTGTTGCACGTGTTTCTTTTTTATGGCATCCTTGGGTTTCATTCCCGTAGCCCTGGCCTCCTCGTTGTTTAAAGCCGCGACGACCTTGGGGAGCCTCTGAGTCCATTCCCTGTTGCGTTTGGAGGGATCTTCCAGCTCTTTTCAATACTAGTACCCAAAGAGGCGCTCGGTCAGGGTCTTATTGAATCTTTCGACGATGCTCTGACCCCTGTGGCACTCTGCTTCGGCTCTCCTAATCTTGGTGCTGTGGTCTTTCAGGGTCTTGGTAACCACGCCCATGAACTCTGTCCCCGCATCCACTTGCAGCAGCTTGGGCCATTTCAAAACGCGCTTATAAATCCTACCTAGGGCTTCTGCGACTTCCCCAGAATCCTTGCTGGTTATGGGTTCGGCGTCCTTGTATCTGCTTGAGATATCAACTACGGTCAAAGCGTATCTATAAGTCTTTCTTCTCACCTTGTCGTGCGGTAAGAAAGGCAAATCCGCCTGATGAACTTCACTGGGGGCATTTACGGTGAAGCTGGGCCTGGGAATGTACTTGGGCACGGGAAGATAAACCTGCCAGAGGGTTTGTTTTCTTAGCCAGTTCTTAGCCGTTTCTTCTGATACCCTGGCCGCGGTCGCGAGTTTCTTGATAGCTGACGCTCCTCTCCAATAGCCTTCAGGCCCATTATATGAATTCCACAACAAGATTGATCTTACGTCCGTTGAAATCCACCGTCTCTCCGTCCACTTTAATGGTGATTTTTTATGCTTTCTACCAATTCGCAAGGCAAGTCATAGCTCAAAGAAATGGGAGTGTATTCTACTGGGTCAAATGGATTACCTCTGGGCAGAAACTTGGACATAAGAGAAGACTTTTTTCCATTGCTGTAGCTATGAACCAAGTCGCAATAGACCTCATAAGAGGATGCAACTTTCCATTTCACAGGTATGGCCGTGTCGGTAATCGTCTTGCCCGAGGCACATAATAAAGATCCCAATGGGTCAAACTTTCCAAAAGTTACTGAATAGTTTGGCATATTATGTTTGAGGGTCATTTCGTGTGGCAATCCTGTGGTGAGAGTATAACCGTGCTTTGCTAATTCCTTGGCCAGTGTGATTGGGGTGTAATGTCCATTGGGCAGCATTACGGCTTGATAGTTAGATCCTCCTGTATGCTCAGTGACTATGCCCCCAATCAGGTTATACCAAGAATTGTACAAAGAGCAACTTATGAGCCGAACCTTATGTGCTTTAATGGGGGGATTCAAGTAAGTGGTAAAGTCATTCTTGTCGCTTTCCAAAAAGACGATCATATATTAGACTAAATACGCCAAAGCCACGCCTCCGGCCAGCCCTGCGACTCCTACGAATACCAACTCATTGTCTTTTTGTTTCTTAGAAGGCTGGTAGTAATTCTTGAACTGAGGCTTTCTCATTCTAAAGTCGGGGTGCGCCTGTGCATAGAGTTTAAAGGCATAGTCTGTGTTTTCGAAGTTCTTGTCTGCCTGCATTTTGTCTTGGTAGTTCTTGTCCAACCAATCCCTGTAAGCTTGTCTTTTTTCATTCCAAGCCGCCACGTCTCGCTGATATTTCTCCAGCGCTAAGTCGTGTCTCTTCCTTTCGGCAGCCGATTCTCCGCTGCTATCACCTCTAACTAATCTATCCAAATATTGACCACCATAATTAGCTCCAGTGAATGCTAAAGCTGCGATAACTCCGCCTACGACCACGCTAGCGATCTATACGTTAGGGATGTACTTTTCCTTCTGCAAATAGTCCTTAAGGGCGATACTGGCTGCTACGGCAGCGGTCATCTTAGCGAAGTTGGCGATGTTTCTACTGGGGTCGTCAGTAAAGTCCTCTTTGATAACTTTCCTACCCACCCAGCCAATACCCGCAACAATGGAAGTAATAATAGCAGCCTCTTCAAAAGTTTTCAATATCGTGGACGACATTATATTAGATCCGTAGAAGATTTTGGGTGCTTTTTATAGTAAGCGTCGATGCGATCCTTAAAGGCATAAAGAAACGTCACGCGAATAACGGCCAGTGATGCAGCCATTTTTACGAAGTTGGCAAAGCTCTTACTGGGGTCGGCCACCAACTCCTCGCCTATGACCTTTCTACCAACCCAGCCAAGTACAGTAAAGCCCACAGTGGTGCCTATGGCACTTTCAAGACCCACAGTTAATGGATTCATATATTACGAAGCCAAAAGGTTTATTCCATTTCCGGAATACGACTCTTCTTCTTAGGCGGCTCCTGCACCAGATAGACGGGCTCTGGTGTGGGTTTCCTAGCCCTCCACTGTAAGTAAAGGCTGCCTGCGGCTATGGCGACTCCTAATGCGCCAATAATGAATCCAGGAGTTATAAAGGATTCACCTGCCTCCTCCGCTTTTTCTTCTTTTTTTGCTTTGTTCTTTCTGTTCATCTCTGCGAGCTTTTTCCCCGCGGCGACTCTGCCTGGAGATTTGGCCTTGGTAATCTTCTGCTCCTCTTGGGGTTGCTCCTCCGCCTTCGATTCAGCTTCACTCATTTATACTAAGGACTTGAAGGACTTGATAAGTACTTAAGGATGACTTGACTAAGTACTTGTGGCGACTTGAGAATGACTTGAGTAAGTCCTGTGGATGACTTAACTAGGTACTTGATCGGGTCCTTGAGGTGACTTGTTGTCGACCTCGGCAAGTGCTACTCTGTCCTTCTTGAAGTCCTTCCAAGACATCGTAAGTTCCTTCAAGTCGACGTGCTGAGCTACGTGAAGTGCCGCAGAGGCGACTGCCATTAACTTACCGCACTTCAAAGACAACCACCCACTCGTACCTCTTATGGAACTTCTTAACCTCCTCCTCTGACAACTTGTTAACCTGCTCATGGGTAAGGTCCTTGCCTATCATGTCCTTACACTTCCCCGAAGACACAAGGATGTTAAGTTGTTCCTTAAGGTTACTTTCGTCTAGCTGTGTGGGGACCTCATCTATGAGCTGCTCAATCTCCATATACATTAGGAGTTAAAGATCGGAGATTTTTACCTCGTACGGAAACCTCAAAGAGAAGATCATCTTGGAATGTTGGTGCGTTTTTAGATGCCGCATGTATTCGTGTAACTGTTCCTTGGATATCTCGCCGCCGTAGTCGCTTAAGATGGTTTCCAGATCACTCTTACTGGGTGTGTAGAAGACGACAAGTGAACCTATGTTTTCCCTAAAGTTTTCCCTATGTTTTCTTTAACGAGCTCGGAAGTGCGTCTCTTTACGTCATCCCCGCAGGCAATGTCATCCAGTATGAGGAGTGTCTGAGTATCCTTAGGGAATTGTTTGTGCCAGAACTTAAGGTGGCTGGATAACTCGTTAGGGTCTAAGATATCTACAAAGAAGTCGTCATCGTTTACTCCTATGCCCGTCCAGGTGCGGTTATTCACGTAGGTGGGGCAAAGTAGCACGATATAGTCGAAACGGTATCTAAAGGGTCCTAATAGCTGCTCTACCACGAATTGGGTCTTTCCGCAGCCGGTGGGTCCTACTATCAGAGCGTTACAAGGCATGTGATCTGGGTTCATTATATTTATATATGGAGCCCGTGGAAGCAGTCAAAGCAATGGTTAACGTCGTCAAAGAAACGTCAGACCTGGAGAGGACGGTCGAAATGCAAAGGGAGGAGATAGACCGGTTGAATGGACGCGTAAAGGAGCTTTATGAGGAAATGTGCGGTCTGAAGCGCGCAGAGCGGTTTGGCGCGCTAATAACGATGGCAACGTGGGCAAAGGAGTCCGTCGTGGACTTTATGAAATACCCTTTGTGATTCTAGTAAGGCTTATTAAATTCTTATTATATATGGAGTGCGTACTGCAACAAGGAGTTCAGCTCAAAGCAAATGCTCAAATACCATGTTGAAAAGAAGGTCTGTAGAAAGCCGCGGGAGAAGCGCTGCGAACACTGCGATCGTCTGTTCAGCAGCAAGCAGATGTTAAAGTACCATGTGGAGAACAGGGTGTGTTTGAAGAATATCTGTGAGCGCTGCGAGGAGGATAAAGAAGAGGATTGGCATCGCTTCCGCTGCCTAACGCGGTATGAATTAGACGGAGTAGCGTGTGAGTACCACGGCGATATTGTGGCGCGCTGTTGTCCTGAGGAGACCAAGTTGGAGTTAATACGTCGAAAGAAGAAGATTGATATGCGCTTTGCTATGTTTGACCGCGCGGAAGGCGTGCGCTGGGAATACAGAGAATATTGGGAGGCAGACTGCGAACGCTGCGGCTGTAGGAGGGACGGTCAACATATTTGGCAGTGTTTGTACGTGCAGGCGGACCCAATTACGTTCAAAGAATACATGGATCGCATTAGGAAATGGCATGCTGATGCTGGGGAAAGTCGCCTAAGCGATTAGAGGGTTACTAGGGGTGTCCCGGAAACTATTTCAGGGCGCCCCTTATTATTATTAAGATCTTATTAGGGTTGGTCGGAAACTATTTCAAGGATATCCTTATTATTATTAAGATCTTATTAGGGCCCCGGAAACTATTTCAAGGATATCCTCATTATTATTAAGATCTTATTTAAGGATAATAAGAAATTTCCTCTTAATAATATTTGAATAATAATAAGCTTTCCCTTAAAATAGTTTCCGTAACCCTTCCGTAGACTCCTTTCAAAATAGTTTCCGGGGCCCTAATAAGATCTCAATAAGAATAAGGGATTCCTTCAATCTGATATATGATAGCCGCATTGGAGGATTACTAATTACCCTAAGTATATATGGACTGTATTACATGCGAACCCCCTGCGGACTGCATCGTTAAAAAAGAGTCGCCGACCCTCATTGTCGACGAACCCCACTTAAACGACGCTTTAGACGCGCCTAACCACATAGAGGCGAAGGAAGGACGCACTTTGCGACGTCAAAGCCCCAGCGGCCATCCTTCTTACCATACGACCTCAGATGTGTAAACTCCTGCCCCTCTATCACGTATCGGACGCGATCCTGCGCCCACAGGCTGTACGTGACACCCTCATGCGCTAATAACAACCGTAGCCTGTCAATATCTTCAAAGGCTACGTAATTTTTTTATTTCAAACGTAACACCCTCCTTTAAGTCTCTCCAGTGTATCTGCCTTACAGCCTCAAACTCCATATATTCTATGAAATATCTTTAAATGCGTTCCCAGAGTCTGCGTGCTTTTAAAACGCTTGCAGCACCACCTACATGGTAGACGAATACCTTGTGCATACTCCGTGATGGCTCTGCAGATGTCGTCGTAATCGCTGCTGATCATTACTTTATAACCATTCTGCTTATAGCTGTTCAACAGGCGACGTTGGTCCTCAGATAATACCCCGATGCCTTTGGGAGTCTTCAGCTCGATGCAGAAGCCGTTATATCGCACGTGTGCATTAAGGATTAACAAGTCGGGCTGACCGCGTTGATATCCTTTCTGCCAACACTTTATGCGTTTGCCGTTGCTATCCTGCAGTTCGCCTAGACCAGGGGTCACGAGCATTTGGGGGTAGAACCTGCGGATGTAATCAACTACCTTTTTATGCAGGTCGAATTCATTTTCGATCTTAAATACCAACTTGTTTGCTGTATCAAAGCGCCGTTCTATTTCATACTTGCCTGTCTTGCGCAGCGCGGGTAGGACTTCCTCAAATACCCAATCGCGGAACTCTACGGCCTTGGGTAGTTTGGAGCTGAATATCAGTTCATACAAACCAGGCTCGGAGATAAACACGGAATGTGGCTGCATAGTAAGGGTGTCGCGATTCACGACCCCTTTTAACTCAGACAGTCTTTTCTTGTACTTATCCGAAACGTGCGTGATTAAAGCATCTCTAGCATTGGAATATTCCAACGCCGCGGCGACTTCCTTTCCCTTGAAGTACAGTTCATCGCCTTGCACTATGCATTGCAGTTTGGTGTTGTTGTTTTCGAAGACGCGTAACATGGTATATTAGTCAAATATTTTAATATGCAACGCTTTTAAGTTGGTTCATTTCTACGCTTAGCTGCGCGTCAGACACAACGAAGACGTAGCAGTTTATCTTAGTCGAATCGCTGGCATGTTTGGCGCGCTTGATTTCCAAAGTAATGCCGTCTTGGGTGTTTACCAGCCGCAGACCCTGACCGTGCATAGATTCATCGTTGGTAGTGCGCATGTCAATCCACAGCGCATACTTATCCGCGAAGAACTCCTTTGGGGCAATTTGGTCGCCAAACTTGCGCGCGACTTCCCGGTATATATCCGCGGGCTTTATCCCCTGGGAGTAGACCTTGTTAGGCACTCCGTTAATACAAACGCCTACGTTGGTAATGTTAGGATTAAAGAATACCTCAGAGTCACGCAATCCTGCGGTGTATGTCTTCGCGAACAGCAACATTAACCCCGTGAGACTGCGCCTAGCAAGGTTAATGCTTTGGTTGATAACCTCTTCGACGTTGTTCGTAAAGCTGAACGTCTTGTACATTACTACGTGATCGTAAAGGAATGCCTTTCCGGCGCTATATTCCATGCCGGCGCTACGGGCCAGCTCTTCGCTGTACACCGTCTCGTACTGCAGCTCCAAGTTAGTAACGGAGTATGGGTGGACGGCTGCTGAACTTACGTCTTTTCCCTGCAGGATGTTCGTAGTATCTGCTAGGGTTACTTCGAACTGTAGTTCACTTAGCTGCCTTGGGTAGTATGCACCGTGGTTCGTGATAACTTCCAAGTCCAACGGAATAACATATTTAGTACCGTAGGCCGTCTTTATTTCGTCTTCTCCTGAGGCGCCAGAGGCTGCGCTTCTTACTTTACGTATAGCATCACTGGCGATTCCTTGTTCTATCCTTTGCGCGCGGTCGAAGGCCGTCAGCCACAAATCTTTGTACGTGGCGTACAGATCGTACCTGTTCAAATCCAAGAGGGATTCCCCGGCGAACTTGACCCGCATCTTAGAGACGATGTTCCTGCCTACGTTATTGACGACATGACGCGCGTCTGCGGTATCTGGCTGCACCGCTAGGTCAAACCTTAACGTCAGCGTGCCAGGAACCAAGACTAGGTTATCCGTTAGGCGGGGTACGCCTACGTACAAGGTTTCTCCTGGCTTTGCGCTGCTGAGCGTGAATGTGACCCGCTGAAAGGTGCGTTCTGCCTTTAGTCCGCCAACCTGCTTAGGTAATACGTTGGGGTTTAACTTTGAGCTTATCATATATAATGGAAGTAGAAGGAACGGATTTTGACCCCCTTACCGAAGAAGGCCAAGGCGACATTAACGATGAAGAATTCGACGCATGGACCCAAGGCGCGGAAACCGACCCCCTAATCTACGACATGGCCCTAGAAAACAAGTATTGCAATAGGTGAAAAAGCTTCAAGACCTCCTTGAATCGCATGTGGCAATCAAGGAACCGCGGCAGCCCCGTCCCCGAGTACTTAGAACTTCGGGATATGAACTTGCAGGGAGCAACTGCGCGGGAAACCGTAGAGTGGGCAACGCAAGAGCTACGGATACGCTATCCCCGCTTCGAGGCCGACGACATAAAGCTCACAGAACGCGGAAACAAAGTCCTCATAAGCGTCAGAGACATGAGATATCCCGACGCTAACCGTTGGACCAAACCACAAGTCCTCTTTGATGATAGTGGCTCGGTCAAGGTTAACGTGGCGAGATTAAGGGCCTTCAAAGAGGCCACCAGGAGTGACTTAGAAAGGTTGGAAACCCTGAACGAAAGGGTCGCGCTAGAAAGGCGCGTCGAGGAGCTGCAAGAAACATTGGAAGAAAGGGAAGCAGAATACATGAGACAAAACCAACTACTTCTCGATGCTCAAAAGAGAGAACTTGACGACAAGAATCAGCGAATGATAGAAATGAGAGAACGAACAGACAATGCCCTACGCGAAAGAGACCAGGCCCAAAAGGCCTTCGAGCTCGCCCTGTAAGACCTGGATATGAGCAAGGAAGAAGCCAAAAACTTGCATGTCACCATAGCCGGCTCTTTGGAGGAACGGCGGCAGTTGGTTGCCGAAATTAACACCAAGGAAGAGCAAATCAGGCAAAGAGATCAGGCCATTGAGGACCTGGAGGGGCAAATAGAGCGGCAGCAGGAAATAATCAATGACCAGGCTCGTCCCGAAGAGGAAAGGGAGGCAGCCCAAAGGGAATCAGAAACCCTTCAGGTAAGAGTTGCGGAATTACAGGCGCAAAAGGTAAACCTGGAAAAGGAGTTGGGACTTACCACCAAGGAAAAGGTAAAAAGGGCCCTTTTGAAGTATGGTCTTCCGCTGGCATTTGCGGTCGCTATTAGCACCGTAGTAGGAGTAATCTTGTCCGCGCTTAAGGCTACGGGGGCAGGCGTAAAGAAATTAGGTAAAGGACTAACGGATATGGAAAAAAAGATGGCAGCCGGCATTCCTGGGCTGCTTGGTAGTGTTCTTGGCCTGGCACTTAGGGCCGGCGGTGAACTGTTGAAGTTCGTGGGGAATAACATTTGGATCTTGGTTGTCGCTATCGGGATGGTCCTCCTTAAGAAGGTGAAGGGTTGATCTCACCCTTGCGCATTACTGGGGACTTGTCGTCGTTGGACCTCCTGGGTGTCCTTGACTTGGGATAAGTAAAGATAGTATTCGCGCCACCTTGATAATACGGAACTAGCGGTAACACGCTCATGGTGCTAATGGGCTTATGATTCCAAGCGGCGTCCGTAGCAGGCTTTCCTATGGCGTTCAGTCGGAGGCCGCCAAGACCGTGACCCTTAAGCATGTCACTGGGGCGAATTTGTAGCTTCGCATATTGACAATTAGCTATCATGTGAAAAGTTACGGGTGTTAAGTCTTCTCCGCTATATGCATTGGGTTCAAAGGAAAAATGAACCGGGGGCCTGTTGTTCGTCTTTTCCCTATAAGGCGGTAATGGGGTGTTGGTCTCGTCAACGAGTCTAAACCCGACATTACATGACCGCCACGTATTACTGTCAATGGTACATATTATCAATACCAGGCCTCCGACTTCCACCCACAATTCCGTGTCGTGCCATTCGTCGCCTGAATACTCCTTTCCCTCTTCTAAGTGATGGAAAACCCTACCTTCTTTTACGTGTGGGTTCATGTATACTATAGGCTGAGCACCTTAAGAGTGCTGATGGTTGCGTGGTTATAGGTAGTATCCCTTTGATCTTCTATGCTATTTACCGTAGCCGACGCCGTGTCATCTACGCGTATTTGCAGCTTTACCTTCCCATGGCAATCGGCAACTAGGTGAAAGGTCCAAACCGAGAGATTTTCGGTGCTGGTGTCGGGCGGCTCTACCGAGAAATGTCCAGGCTCTCTGTTGTTCGTTTTCGCGCGCATGGGCTGTAATACTCCATTGTTGTCACAAAAGCGAAATCCTATGTTCGCATCACTCGCCGAACCAATGCAAATGCTGCATATTATCAACTTCTTTCCTGAGTAGTTCAAGTCCACGGACATCCCTGTAACGTCGACCCAAGATGCCTGGTTGTATTTTTTCTCGCCTGTGTAAGTCGTATAGACACAATCTACTCCAGCTACGTAGGGGTTGTTCATCGCCATATGTAATAGCTCAGACCAATGCTTGCGGTGGCTAAGCCGGCCTTTAGCAGGTTATGGTCATATTCCTCAGGTGGCATAACATGGACCTTCTTTTGGGCTGTGGGCTTGGGAATTGGTCTTTCTGCGTCTTTCAATGGGGCTGCGGGTATTTACCTGCGCTCCTAAGATGCAGTACACAAATGCCTCTATGCTGCGGTTAATTCGAGCTAGGTTTCTTAGGCCTTTTCCTTTTAATAATACGAATGGGTCCCATGGACTGGGGTAAATCGTCTCAATCTTCTCAATAAGATTAAGGTTCCACCTACTACCACCTAAATCTGCCAACTCTAAATTACCTGGGTATTTTTGATGATACATGTCTGCGGGGCGTGTTCCAGTCGGATGGTAAAGATAAATGATACCTAAACCATGCGTGGCACCCTCCCGATAACGAAAGTCTCTTTACTGCGGCTTAAACTCATTCATTAGCCTTTCTAGGGCAGCGGAATCGTAGTGGTTATTCATTCTATTAAAAAGCTTCTCCCCCGGTAATGGTACGTTAAGCTCCTTCAACAGGCGACGCATAGTAAAAGCCAAATGAAACCTTAGAAAGGCAGTGTCAAACATATCCACGGCAACCCCGCAGCCCTTCGTAGCCGCCCAAACTGCAAAGTTTAACTGCTGCGTCCAATATATAAAGTTAGGTCCCTTTAACCATTCTCTGGCTTCTTTTCCTGAAGTGTGCGTAAGGTTAAAATCCTTAAAGATATTCCTTACTACTACATCAAACGTTTGCTTACCCACTGGAATCTTCAAATGTGTTACTATTTTATCAAAGTCGTTTACGCCACCTTCAGCATCGTAAAATGGGTAATCCTGGTTGGTTATTAATAGATTCTTTGGAAAATTAGGTAGCCTTTCTTTATGCGCGGGGTTTGGTTTAACATAGCCGGGTGGTAAAATCTTAGGATGCTTGGCGGTCGCCTTTGGCTCCAAGTCCGCATTGCTGTACATTCTGGAGCCGTTAAAGTAAATCCCATCGGACCTTCTCTCGAACTTACTAGGGTCTGCATGCGGAAACATCTTCCTAAATGCTCTCCAATTCCAGTAATCCCGGTTGTCATGATGTGGCTGCTCCTCAATATCATTCCCAAAAGCGTCGTACATTAGTATATATAATGGATGTTATACCATCAGCACCTCCACTTTATCCTGAACTTCCTAAGGAACCTAACGAAATGAATGCCGAAAACTTCAGGCTCAATAAAACAAATTTAATCCTGGCTTACTTGGAAGGGCAGACAAAACACTACGAAAAAGTTAGGAAGAAATACGTCAGAGCCCGGAGTACGCTACATAAGATTGCGATAACTTCGGGGTCCATATCCGTAGTGTTAACGGGCTCCGGCTTTGCTACTTCGCTTACTGGGCCGGTAATAATTGTTGGGGTTCCTTTGGCCGGCGTTGGGGCAGCCTGTGGTATTATTTCTGCTGTTGCTACGGGCATTATGAATTCGTGCATCGTATATAAGACAAATATTTTAAACTTAGTAATGCGGGGCACCAGTAAAACCCGTAGAGAGCTTTTCGAATCGAATTACACAGGCAATACACAGAGGGACCTTACGGGTAATACCCGCTGCGGACCAATGGTACTTGGCGGGGGTAATACCCGGCTCCCCCGGTACCCCCTCCGCGAGTCCCCCTTACTGCTGCTAGATATTTTAGTGTGAAGTTGGCTTATTCTTGCTCTTCTTGAATTTGCTTCAAAATCGAAAAAACTCAAAAATCTGTAAAATATTCCACGTATTACATATTTATCAAGAAAACTAATAAAATGTAGAAAAATGCCTATACTTTCTATGTATTAACTTTAAAAGTGCATAGCGTTTGAGATTGATATAGAAATGAGATTGGGTTGAGAGGTAGTATTCCAACCCCAAAAGTCGCCCTAAAACGGCGAAAATCAAAATTGCCTCTGTTCATTAAAAATAACGTCCCAATAAGCCTTTGAGTTATTTTGTGTTTAATAGTAGCCCAAATGCTATGATCTGGTAAAGTTTGAAGAATTTTGATTTTTCAAGGTCTGCTCACGTTGTTTGGTTTTTAGGGACTAGCCCTCTTAATACGTTGGGCGGCCTCACCCTTAACACTTCTCTTGAGCTCATGTGCCAGAGCACATATATTCTGGTATGCTTCTTCTGCCAAATCCCTCCACACGGCTCTGAACTCAGGCCAGTCTTTCCTGTGCCCCGTAAACACAGGTAGGGATATCTTCTTTAACTGTACATTCGTCGAGTTAAAGGACGTAGATTTATTGTTTTGTGTAAGCCTATGACACTCGTTTTGAACTGTCACTTGAGTATGTCGAGGGGTATCGACATTGTCATTGATTGGAGTTGAGGCAACTACAGGTTTTTCATGGGTATGAACAGGTTGAGACTGAACATATGTTTCACTGCAGTCACCAGGATAATCGTCATGAGTCGTAGACACCACCGGTCTGGCCAGTGGACTACTTGGGACCTCACCATCTGGTATAGCAGGGTACTTGCTTGGAGTTGAGGCAACTACAGGTCTGTCATGGGTATGAACAGGTTGAGACTGAACATATGTTTCACTGCAGTCACCAGGATAATCTTCATGAGTCGTAGACACCACCGGTTTGGCCAGTGGTCTACTTGGAACCTCACCATCTGGTATAGCAGGGTACTTGCATGGAGTTGAGGCAACTACAGGTCTGTCATGGGTATGAACAGGTTGAGACTGAACATATGTTTCACTGCAGACACCAGGATAATCTTCATGAGTCGTAGACACCACTGGTCTGGCCAGTGGACGACTTGGGACCTCACCATCTGCTATAGCAGGGTACTTGATTGGAGTTGTGGCAACTACAGGTCTGTCATGGGTCTGGAAATATGCTCCACTGCAGACACCAGGATAATCTTCATGAGTCGTAGACACCACCGGTCTGGCCAGTGAACTACTTGGGATCTCATCATCTGGTATAGCAGGGTACTTGCTTGGAGTTGAGGCAACTACAGGTCTGTCATGGGTATGAACAGGTTGAGACTGAACATATGTTTCACTGCAGTCACCAGGATAATCTTCATGAGTCGTAGACACCACCGGTCTGGCCAGTGGACTACTTGGGACCTCACCATCTGGTATAGCAGGGTACTCGATTGGAGTTGAGGCCACTACAGGTCTGTCATGGGTATGAACAGGTTGAGTCTGAACATGTGTTTCACTGCAGTAACCAGGATAATCCAATTGACTTATGTTTTGAACAAAATCAACATGTACTGGGGTGTCTGGCAACATGGGAATATCACTGAATTCGACAGGTGGTGGCACGTGTAATTTATTCATCACCATCTGTGTGCTGGACACAGGTACTGAAGCAGCTGTAGTGCCATCTAAGACATTGATAGATTTCATGATAGGAGAGACTGACTCCGAAGAGCTATGTACCTCTCTAAGATGTTGTTTGATTTCTCTTTTCAGATGATATGCTGACTCAAAAGCTTCATCCTCCTCCTTGAATTGATGCAATACCTTCTCTGTGCTTAGAAAAGCACCGAGACTAGCCATAGTTTCCCCTATCACATCCATGACAGGTTCTAGTTGCTCCTTATCTACTTCCAAAGCTTGCCAATCAGGGTTTTCTGAATACAAATTTGATTCAAGTTCTAACGTGAGTCCTCTTAACTTTATAATATTTCTTGCAATTAGTGTCAATTTGATAGGCCCTACTACCTTATCCTTAACCATTTCTTGTGTAAACCCTTTTGCTTGAATAAACTCATTTCTAGCTTCTTTGTAAGTCAGTCTAACATTCATTCTATAAGTAACAATATCCTCACCATTTACCACTCGATGTTCAGCATTACATTCATCCATAATAGCTATCTCGTACTCTTCGTTCACGTTGCAGAAATCATCGTAAGCCTTTTCCAATTCCAACATCAATTCTTTCAGAATATCCATGTCAGCTTCTCTGTTAATTGATCCAGTTAGCCTTCTAGCAGCAACTGTAACAGCTCGTTTTGCTACACTTCTTTCCTGCTTCTTGTGTTCGACACTCATGGTTTTAACGGGTTGAATTCTTCAGTATACTCTTCAATTTTGTCTGGCAAAATTCTTCAGCATCCTATCGATCAGCTCGGTTAACCAGTCGAAGACTTGATGATCGGCGACAAATCCCTTGAAATGATTTTACTAAGATGTTTTACTGTGTCCGTTTGGACCTAGACTATTAAGATCGCTAGCCATATTGTAACATTTTTAAGCTTTGAATTCCTGGTTAATTTAAGGACTGTTAATTGACAGAAAGTGCACAATTTAAGTGCAGCAAGTACACAATTTAAGTGGAATTTAACTTTATTGGTTTATTTTGATTAAATAATAATAAGCTTTATTTTTCAACCTTAAATGAAATATACGGTGGATTTACATGGTTAGAATTATTGATATATACAATAGTTCTAACCATGTAAATCCACCGCATATTTTATTTAAGGTTGAAAAATAAAGCTTATTATTACAGTATTTAATCATAATATCAATAGTTTTGAGTTTATGTAGCTTCAAACTAGTTTATAGTAGCTCGTTTTCGCTCTATCGTTTGAAGTTCTCTTTGTAGCTCATTGTAGATCATTGAAGATCACTTGGTAGCTCATTGTGGATCATTGTATAGCTCATTGTAGCTCAATGTAGCTAGTAAGTACGCAAAGCCAAATCAGTGTCAGTTTAAAATAATCAATGAGAAAAGATTTTTCTTCTTCTTCTTCATTAAAATATTGTATATTCCTTTCATTCAAGCCGGTTTAACTAATCTTTGAGAAGCTTAAAAACTAAGGTTACTTCTGCGATTTCGAGATTCATTTTACCAGTGTAATCTGTTTTTATGCGTGAAAAAGATGTGAAAATCACAAAAGACAAAAGGTTTTGAAAAATAAAATTTAGATTCAGTTAAACTTAACAAAAACAACTGAGACAGATTTATTAATGCAAATAAGTATTCCTTTTTTTATTTCATTCAACATTTAGATAGATTATCTGTAGAAATACTAAAACTATTGAAGGAAAGGCTTCTTTGGTTTGCCGATAGGAGGCGAACGAAACTGCTTTTTCTTGTACTTAAAAACATACGATAGTTGGTTAAAATTAAAAGAATTAATTAATAATGCATGAGGAAAACACAACAAAAAACACGACCGTGAAGAGTTTTGTAAATCAGATACAGAATCCTGTTCATTTGCATAAACTTTAAGATGGATTTTCTTGGCCAGATTCACTTTTATCTTGAAAAGTTTAGTGAAACACAAAGGAACTAGCCTAGACGTTTGATAAGTAATCTACAGTATTCGTGTCCGTGTTGTATCCAATATAGAAACTCTCTGCTACGCCTCGAGTTTGTATATCGGATACAACGCGGCCGCTCATACTGTATATGTTATATATGCCAACGTTCGAATGACCCGCTCGTTGTAATACAACACCACAGGACAAGAGCTTGGGCCGCCTGTGTTCAAAACCGGCTCTTTTTTACTACTAGTGGTCTATAAAACAACTTTTGGACTGATTTTAAATCAGTTTTCTACAGTTTTCACTCTACATTGCCGGTGATTTATCTATTCTGTATGTCTCAAGGCTTCTTTTTAAAAGCGTTGAAAAATATAAACGGAATTGTAGTTTATTTGGTTGAAGCCACCTTGAACTTCTTCTTGTATTGACTTGCAGCTTGAAGAGTTTCATGGCTGACAGGAAATAAAACACGAATGGACGGGAATTGTTTCTTGTCACTGAAAGCTAACCAAAAGAGCCGATATTGAATCTGTCTTAATCTTATTTACTAAACACCGCGGTATAGTATTTGCAGTTTTGAAATGAACGAGCAATATACGGTGTCTAAAATAGATTGAAAAGTCAACTTATATAAAGAGTGCTCTCTTGGGAATCATTTTTATCGATTTTACTTCCAAGATCAACCAGGAAAATACTACCATTCAAGGTAAGGGTAACTTTGTCTTCTTCCTTCCTCCTTCTTCCTTCGTTTGTTGGCTTGCTTTCCTTCTTAGCTTTCCTTCTTTCTTTCCTTTGTTAAAATAATCGATTTTGAAGTCAAATATACTGAATTCATAATCGGTTAATTGAGTTTTACCACTGCCGTCTTCAATAAACTAAGACAAGTAGAATCTTGTGACAAGAGATCTAAAGGCATAACTTTACTAACTAGGCTCAAATTCATATTTATCCAAATGGAATAAAGCGATTTCTCAGTTTCATTTAAAAAGAAGTCTAAAAGAGAGATTTTCCGCCACATAAACTAATAGACCTCATCGGCTCTGACGTAATGTTTTCCCATTTCAGACCACGTGTCATTCCCTAGAGTATCATTTCTTTGTTTAAGGTTTGCGCTCAGCCTTCCCCCCGTCTAATTTTTGACATGTCCTTTAGTGCGGGAGGTCGTGGTTCAAGCCTCAGCCGGACCAATACTCAGGATCTTAAAATGACCGAGGAGAAGGTGCTGCCTTTGTAACAATATGTGCAAATGGTTAGACCTTCAAGGCTTCTCGGATAAGGACTAGTAAAACCATAGTCCCTGTCTCCCAACCCTTCCTAACCTGCAATAAAGTGGGGGACATAAAAGAACCTGTTGAGTTATTCAAAATACCAACATACTAACAAATCACTCATGATTGTAGCTGAACGGCTGCTACTGGCGCCTTAATATGCAACCCGAATATATTAAGTGCTCCACTGATCTTGTGAAGCGCCATTGAGCTCCCGGAAATGGCGCTATATAAATTCGAATTATTATTATCTATATTATTATTATTGGTGAGAGGCGGCGCATTAGAGTCTTATTACGCCTGACTGTCCTTCCACTAAGTGTCATTATACATATCTCTAGTACCTTCATGGGCTTTTTTTGTTTTTGTTTTTTTTTTTTGTTTCTTGTTTTACGTTTTACAGACAATACTACAGTTGAGTAAGATTAAAGTTAGCTGTGTTGTCACTCTTTGTGTCACAATCATATTCTAATGAAATTCGGAAATTCGAGAACAATCTCCAAACTTTTTAGTGACCGTAACACAATCTAAAGCAATTTATACTTCGTGATCATGACGGCTTGCGCCGACAAAGTGAATTTTTTAAAGCTCCTTTATAGATACATATATATATACACTCGATTGCAGAAACGTTGTAGTATACATTTATACATTTATACTAATATCTAATGAGATGCATAATGCAAAATAACTATTTTCAACTCTTAAAACCAAATGATTTATAATCTGTACGATCTAATAGACAAGAAAAAATATTTTGACAGTCATTGAATGAAACAAACAATAAATAAAGCGATTTTTTTGTTTTGCATATCATTAAATATACTGAATAAATTAGATGTTTGTATAAATGTATACTACGTTTCTGCAATCGAGTGTATATATATATATATATATATATATATATATATCATATATTCCTTTTTGAATAATTTTTTTAAGAAACTAGTTTTATCCTTCTCCTTTTATATTTACATCTTTATAACATTCTTTATATTGTATATATGTAAATCTTTTATAATCCCGAGGGCCACCTGAAAATTATCAGTCATGGTAAGGTGCAACCCTAGCAAATAAAGTTGTTATTATTAATATCATCAGTTAACTGTTACAGTGCGACTACTCCAACCAAAGCCACCCCGACAAATTTTCCACAAATTAGCCAATAGAGTTTGAGTATTTAGACAATAGATTAACCGCAAATTTTGAATTTAAATATTCTTCCGTTGTTTCGGTTGGTAAAACTAAATGATGAAGAAGAGCTTGTAATATATTTTCTTCGCAAATTAGTGATTTGTGTCAACGATGATATAGAAAAATAGTAACGTACGACTTCAAATACGACAGGAAAGCAAATGAGAGACCGTATGAAACACAGTCTTTATGATTACAGTAATGATGAAAAGGTAAATTATACACCGTGAAAAGATGAAACAACTTACTGACGTTTCGGACGCTAGTCCTTCGTCGGAGTAAAAGAGAAAGAAGTGGTAGAAAGGAGTGTATATATGATAGAATAAGACAAAAGAAACCAATGAGAGCAAGGTAGGCAAGGAAACAAAAACAAACAATCAAAAGACAAAAGAAAAAGTTAGTTGAAAATAAAGCGTAGCAGCAGTAAGGGGGACTCGCGGTCAATGTCAAAGATTTACGGGTTTTACAGGCGGTTTAAGGAAGGCGCCGGCAGCGGGAATAAGCCGCGCGCCGTGTCCTTACTGCTGCTAGTTGTCGAACCGCAAACGGAGGTTAAGATATCCTTTACATATAGATGGACACCATCACAAGCATTCGAAATAAAACTGTGCGCCGACTGCGAACTCAGGTGTTGGATCGCCTGGATGCTGACTTTGCCTTCACAACATTTATGGAGGGAGATACGGACGAGACGATGACAGAAGAAAGGGCTGAAAGAATAATTAACTTAATACCCGAAGGTAACTACCGGTTGGAGCTAACGTTCATAAAGTATTTAGACGGCGAGTGGATGATAGAAAAGGGGCGCAATCCTATCAGGGCGTCTGGTAAGAAGGACCTGTTTGTCTTAAACGAAAACACACGCCCGGGAGCATTGGTAGGAATAGACATGCTGTTCTACGAGGTTGCTTACCCGGTTACCGTAGTCATTTACGGTGCGTACGAGATAAAGACGCCAGACGTTAAGAAGTTGAAACCGATGCGACATCCCGGTAACTGCGTAGGGAAGTTAGTAAGAGAGTTCTTTGAAGACTCCTCTCGGGGCGGTAAACTGACTTTAAAGAGAAGAGAAGCCATCAGGAAATGGGAAAAAGATACTAATAGGACCGGAGGGTCGATAGACAACATCACGAAGTTAGAAACGGCGCTGGAGAGGCGAATCCATGTGAAAGATAATACCGACGGCTTCATTTACTCCGGGACGCATAAGTACGGCGGCCGTGGTGCGCCTATCGTAATTTACCAACACAACGGGCATGCGTGGCGAGAACTTAGATTCCCACGAAAAAAAGAAACCAAGGTCTACAAGGAGTCGCCACTTGCAGATTTAATCCACGAGAACTCCGTTTGGCTAATGGATTCAGAAGGAAGTCAGTTTATGACGCAAGACGGTACTCTTTACCGCCCCGAAGTTGAACACCAGCGCATCCAAAGCGCGTGCGAGACCTTAGGAGAAGACTTCTCAGACGAAGTGCTTAGCTCCCGTAGTTTGGACTTTCTGGCTGCCAAGAAAAGAAACGGCTGGAAACCCACGCCGGCAGAGTTCAAAGACGTAGCCAAAGCATGCGTAGAACACGGCCACGGAGGCCTATGGAACATGGAGTACGACGAAGACGAATACGTGTCGCTGGATATGAAACATTGCTATCCTGCCAGTTTCAAAGGCCTCGGCGATTGTAAGGAATATTACGACCGTTACGGACATCCGGACTCCCAGTTCTTCCGCGTGGCTTTAGATGGTAAGTAAGATGCGCCAGCTACAGGATTCGTTAGATTGACCAGTTGGAAATTCGCAAAGAACTTGCATCCAATAATCTACGCGTGGTATGGAAAGCACTTGCAGGAGAAGGAATGGATACCCATACCGCTGTTAAAGTTCTTCGAAGAGCGTAAGCTGCTTACCTACGCGGCGCATGAAGCCATACTTTGTCATAGCGCCTTTACGCAATGGCTCCCAGAACACAACCCCACAGCACGCGTTGTCATAGGAAAATTCACGCAGGGCGCTAAGGAGGGCGAGAAACACATGCAGCGACGCCTGATAACAGACGAAGGAGAGTTAAGCTTCCTTATTAAGCGCGCCCACGAACAAGGAACAATGGTGTCTGTGGAGAAATGGGACTACTTCATAGAAGGTCAGAAAGAACAGAAATGGAATGCACTTTGTTACTACCAAGACCACAGGCCGCAATATTACCACCTGCGTGCGAGTATGTTAGCATATGCGCATATTAACCTACTTGCGATGCTCCTACGGTTTGACAAAGAGGACGTTCCGCGAGTAGCCACGGATTCCTTGTACGTAAAGCCTGAAGTGTTAGAGAAGATGAAAGAATTCTACACCGAAGATGAGTTGGCGGAAAGTGGTCAATGGCGCGTTAAAGATGAGGAGATAAAAGCATGGAGAGAACGTGTAGAATATCACGGAGAACATCTTTGCGGTAGCGTGGAACCAACCGGGGAGCCACTGCCTTCGGTTGCCGACCCCATTTCCTACCAACGCTTCTCTTACCTCTACGGTACGGGAGGCAGCGGTAAGACGACGCGTGTGTTAGAACTCTTTCCTAAGATAAAGGTGCTAACGCCAACGCACCGTTTGGAACGAGAACTCTGCGAAATGGGCCACGACGCGCAGACCTACCACAGCTTCTTCCGTTGGAATGGCCAAAAGTGGGTACCAGAAGCCATCCACGACATACCTCCGGTGATACTTTGGGATGAGATTTGCACCGTACCTTTGGAAATCCTCAAAGAATTCGTAGAGTTCCTCCGTGGAAAGTGTCAAGTAATATTCGCCGGAGATCCCTGCCAGCCTCCTCCAATAGCCGGAGAGATGCCCCACGAATGGCTAAAGGGGTTCGTAGACCATGCGGAGGAATTTAACACCGACTACCGCAGCAAAGATCAAGTAAGAAACCTGAAAGCGGAATTAAGGGGCCTTAGTGACGCCGACCAATGCAAGACGCTGCGCAAACGCGTACGAGCGAAGAAATACGAAGACTTCCTTTACACGTGGCATCCAAAGGATCTGGTGCTGAGCAGCAAACGCGCAGCACAGTCTCGCATACAGAAAGACTTACTCAAAATACAACAAGAGCGCTTCCCTACGCATCCCGTACCTGTTTGTTATAAACCCCACGACACCCGCATGCAAAAAAGAGACGTCTGGGTACCTGGTACCGACATCCAACTGCAGAACGCAGTAACGCATGATAAAGCCTGGGTACCCATAGAAAAGGTGGAAAAAATAACCTCCCATCCAGACTGGCGCTTGGGTTATTGCATGACAGTCCACAGCGCGCAAGGGCTTACCATAAAAGAAACCTTATGGATCATAGACCAGCGGCTGTGTTGGAGCAACCTTATCTACACCGCCGTAAGTCGTGTGGAGTATGCCAAACAGTTGAAAAGAAGCTGGGGTCCGCAACTGCGTTACGATAAAACGGCAGAGGACATAGCCAAAGAGAACATTGCTAAGAAACTCCTTCGCTACAAGCGGCACGACGAAGAAAAGAGTACGGATCCCCGCTATGCGGGGGTCAAATTCGACCTATGCGTGGACGACGTCTATAAGAAAGGGGCAAGGTGTGCCAAATGTAACATACCTCTACTATGGAGGTTTGACCCAAATGACGATCAGCAGTTCTCCGTGGATTGCATAAATAATAAACGCGGGCATTGCAGAGGCAACGTAAGGCTGACATGCCTAGAGTGTAATCGGGCGCGTGGTGCTGCGCTACTTTGAAGGGCAGCTAGCACTACTTTGAGTCTTTGGGGACTGTGAGCAGCTCTTCCATGACAAATCCACGACTTGGGCCATTTAGGTAATACAACACGGGTTGCCCTTCCTTGGTGACGGACTTTGAAATCTCATACGTTTCCAAAGACCAGTTAGGATCCGTGGCTCTCTTACTGCCACCTTCGAGTTCCCCCGGCTGATAGAGGTATCTGACCACTATGTCGCGGGGGAGCTTTTTTTCCTTCAGTCCGACCGCCCTCGAACTTCTGACGTAGGACTTGTGCTCCACGTGTTTCTTTTTTATGACATCCTTGGGTTTCATTCCCGTAGCCCTGGCCGCCTCGTTGTTCAAAGCCGCGACGACCTGGGGGAGCCTCTGAGTCCATTCCCTGTTGCGTTTGGATGGATCTTCCAGCTCTTTCCAATACCTGGTACCCAAAGAGACGCTCGGCCAGGGTCTTATTGAATCTTTCGACGATGCTCTGAGAAGGTTATTACTCCATTTCAGGGATCTTACTTTTTCTAACAGCTGGTTCCACAGGTGCGTGCACGGGCGCGTGATATGTTGGTGGTTCTACTTTTGGCTTCGTAGCCCGCCATTGTAAGTAAAGGCTGCCTGCTGCTATAGCAACTCCTAACGCGCCAATGACGTACCCAGGATTAATGAAGGATTCCTCTTCTTTTTCCTCCACCTTTTCTTTTTTTTTGGCTTTGTTCTTTTTATTCATCTCCGCGAGCTTCTTCCCCGCGGCAACTCTGCCTGGAGATTTAGCCTTGGTAATCTTGGTATCTTCTACGGGAGCCTTTTCTGGTTGTTCTTCGGTGCCACTCATCTTATATTAAGGGACTTGAAGGACTTGACAAGTAACTTGATGACGACTTGACAATGACTTAATAATGACCTGACTAAGTACTTACGAATGACTTGACTAAGTACTTACGAATGACTTGACTAAGTACTTACGAATGACTTAACTAGGTACTTGAGGCGACTTGATCAGGTACCTCAGCAAGTGCTGCCTGGAAGACCTTTCCGACTTCTCTGTCCTTTTTGAAGTCCTTCCAAGATGTTCCAAAGGAACCTAGTACCTCCTTCAAGTCGACATGCTGAGCTACGTGCAAAGCCGCAGAGGCGACTGCCATTAACTTACCGCACTTCAAAGACAACCACCCGCAGGTTATCTTAAGTTCTTGAGCAATGACATAGTCCTCGCGTATGTCCTTCCGCAGTTGCTCCACGTCGTCTATGGGCAGCGCAAGTCCAAGCAATTTAGTCGCAAGTCGGATAGCGGAGTCTGCTACGGCGTCCGTGGTCTTACTTGCAAGGGCAGCCTCGTACCTCTTATGGAACTTCTTGACTTCCTCTTCTGGCAACTTGTTAACCTGCTCATGGGTAAGTTCCTTGCCTATCATTTCTTTACACTTCCCCGAAGACACAAGGATGTTAAGTTGTTCCTTAAGGTTACTTTCGTCTAACTGCGCGGGGACTTCATCTAAGAGCTGCTCAATGTCCATATATCTTTATGGAATACGGAAACCTCAAAGAGAAGATCATCTTGGAATGTTGGTGCGTCTTTAAATGCCGCATGTATTCGTGTAACTGTTCCTTGGATATCTCACCGCCGTAGTCGCTTAAGATGGTTTCCAGGTCAGACTTACTTGGAGTATAAAATACTACGAGAGAGCCTATGTTTTCCCTGAAGGGTTTAGAGACACTGGTAAGCTGCTGGGAAAGCAACCAAACGCTGATATTGTCGTGTCTACCGCTGAAGGCGAGCTTTACTAATTCGGAGGTGCGCTTTTTTACGTCGTCCCCGCAGGCAATGTCATCCAGTATGAGTAAAGTCTGTGTATCTTTAGGGAATTGCTTGTGCCAGAACTTCAAATGGCTGGATAACTCGTTAGGGTCTAAGATATCTACGAAGAAGTCGTCGTCTTTCACTCCTATGCCCGTCCAGGTGCGGTTATTCACGTAGGTGGGGCAAAGCAGCACTATGTAGTCGAATCGGTATCTAAAGGGTCCTAATAGCTGCTCTACCACGAACTGCGTTTTGCCGCAGCCGGTGGGTCCTACGATCAGAGCGTTACAAGGAATATGGTTCGGATCCATTATATATACGATGGAGCCAGTGGAAGCAGTGCAAAGAATTGTCGCCGACGCAAAAGATAAAAGAGACACCATAGAAATGCAGAGGGAGGAGATAGACCGGTTAAAAGAGCGCGTGCAGGAGTTGTACGATGAAATGTGCGGCCTGAAGCGCGCGGAGAGGTTTGGTGCGCTGATAACGATGGCAACGTGGGCTAAGGAGTCCGTTAAGGACTTCATGCGATATCCCCTGTAGAATGTTGACGTTTAGGTTAAATCTTTGTTAAGGATGCCTGGAAACTATTTAAAAAGTGTCTCAGAATGTTGACAATAAGGTTAAATCTTTGTTAAGGATGCCTGGAAACTATTTAAAAAGTGTCTTAGAATGTTTACGATAAGGTTAAATCTTTGTTAAGTCGCCCATAAGCTATTCCAAAAAATGCCTCAGAATGTTGACAATAAGGTTAAATCTATGTTAAGTATATATACTATTTCAAAGAGTGTCTCAGAATGTTGACGTTTAGGTTAAATCTTTGTTAAGGATGTTAAATGGAGGCTAAGATATTGTTAAGTATATATGGACTGCTCGTTGTGTAAGAAGGTGTTCAGCACCAAACAAAGACTTCAATACCACGTTCGTCGCGGCGTTTGTACAAAGAAACCCCTTAGCCGCGCTTGTAAGGATTGTGGTAAGGAATTCAGCACCGTTCAAAAGATGCAACAACATCAGGATAAACGCATTTGTGGGCTTTGTAAGGACTGTAATAAGGAATTCCACAACCCCTTCGAAATGCAGCAGCATCTGAAAAGGGGCGTCTGTAATCGAACCAGACAGTGTAGTTTCTGTAATAAGATACTTAGTAGTCGTCAACGTTTACAGACGCACCGGAGAACGCATGAAGTGAATTATAGGTTTCTCTCCCGCGCTTACGACTTGGAAGGCGTGGATTGTTACCAATGTGCGGATATGATGAGTCGCTGCCCGCATAAAGAGGATTACTTAAGGAATCGCATAGATTACCATAAGAAGATAGTCCGTACTTTCCCCTCTTTTGAACGCGCAGAAGGCGTTCCGTGGACTAAAAGGGAGTATTGGAGGCAGGAGTGTGATCGTTGTGGTTGCGTTAGAGAAGAGGAACATATCTTCAACTGTCTTAACAAAGATTTAACCTAAACGTCAACATTCTAAGACACTTTTGAAATAGTTTCCGGGGTGTCTTAACAAAGATTTAACCTTATTGTTAACATTCTGAGACACTCTTTGAAATAGTTTCCACACATACTTAACAAAGATTTAACCTTATTGTTAACATTCTGAGACACTCTTTGAAATAGTTTCCACACATACTTAACAAAGATTTAACCTTATTGTTAACATTCTGAGACACTCTTTGAAATAGTTTCCACACATACTTAACAAAGATTTAACCTTATTGTTAACATTCTGAGACACTTTTGAAATAGCATTTCTTGGGGCCTTTAATAGTAAGGTAGGGTTTGCGCAAAGAGTCTCAAATCCCATCCTTATTTTTATTTATTATTATTAAGGATAATGAATAATAATAAATAAAAATAAAGACCCCTTTAAAGGGGCCTTGCAGAGTCCCCTAAGTATATGGTAGCCTACTTCACGGCATTCTTTGGGGGCGCCCTAATCACCCTTTCAATATATGGACTGTATTACTTGCGAACTACCTGCCGACTGCATTACCCCTCGTAGGCCGCGTAAAAAATACACCTGCCTTCATTGCGACAGGGTATTCTCCGAAGGATCCTTTGTGGGGCATTGGTGCTCCGCGGATCCTAAAGCGCAGCGGGCGCTTAACTACAAAGAGGAGATGGAGTAACTCTTCTTTCAATGTCAAACTTCCATCGGCCATTTACCTTACCATAGCTGCGTAAGTGGGTGAATTCCTCGCCCTGAATTACGTACCGCACGCAATCCGGCGCCCAAAGGGAATATTCCTTGCCTTCTAAGTCTTTGAGGACTAACCGTAAACGGTCGATGTCTTCGAAGACGACGTAATTTTTTATTTCGTATGCTTTACCGTGGACAAGATCACGCCAGTGAGTCAAGCTGAGCTTCATTATACCTATGGAATATCTTTAGGTGCGTTTTCAAAGTGGCGTAGGACTTAAACCGCTTTACACAGCCCTTACAGGGAATACGAATACCATCCGCGTAATCCATCAGGGCACGGCAGATAATGTCGTAATCGTTGCTAACCATCGTTAGGTAACCATTTACGTCAAGCTGTGAGATTTTCTTAGATTGCTTCGCGGATAAGACGCCGTTTCCTTTTGGGGTTTTCAACTCAATACACAACCCGCGGTATTTCTTATGCGCATTTAGGATTAAGAGGTCGGGTTGACCGGCTTGGTAGCCTTTTCGCCAGCAGGTTATTCGCTTGCTGTCTGAATCTTGAAGTTCGCCAAGACCCGGCGCTATGATGAAATCGGGGTAAAACCTACGTATGTAGTCGACGACCTTCGCGTGTAGGTCGGCTTCGTTTTCGATCTTAAATACTAACTTGTTTGGGCCGCCAAACCGCCTTTCTATTGCATATTTACCCGTTTTCCTTAGCGCGGGTAGGACTTCCTCAAAGACCCAATCACGAAACTCCACAGCTTTGGGTAGTTTGGAGCTAAATATCAGTTCGTACAAACCAGGTTCGGATATAAACACGGCATTTGGTTGCGTAGTAAAGGAGCGGTGATTCGCAGCCCCTTGTAGATCAACCCATTTTTTCTGGTATTTCTCAGATACGTGTGCTCTAGTTGCATCTCTAGGGCGCTCATAGCCCAACGCCAAAGCCACCTCCTTTGCTTTGAAGTACAAAGTTTCGCCTTGCACTATGCATTGCAGTTTGGTGTCGTTGTTTTCAA
This sequence comes from Actinia tenebrosa, assembly GCF_029948245.1. NCBI lineage: Eukaryota > Metazoa > Cnidaria > Anthozoa > Actiniaria > Actiniidae > Actinia > Actinia tenebrosa. Next base: position 19,521,372 of record NW_028292579.1, read on the forward strand.
ATACGCGAAGCATATTATACGTAAGGGATATTTTTTATCCTTTCGCTTGGCTCAAGGAACGCGAGCCTAGTAGGCAACGCTCTTTAGCTGATTCATTTCTACGCTTAGCTGCGCGTCTGAGACGACGAAGATGTAGCAGTTTATCTTATCGCCGTCGCCCGCAGCGGCATTCTTTGTGCGTTTGATCTCCAATGTTATACCATCCTGCGTATTTACTAGACGTAAACCCTGGCCATGTAGGTCTTCGTCGTTAATGGTGCGCATGTCAATCCATAACGCATATTTGTCCTTAAAGAATTCTGCGGGGCTAATTTGGTCGCCAAACTTACGCTTTGCCTCTCTGTACACGTCTGCAGGCTTTATCCCCTGGGAGTAGACCTTGTTTGGAACGCCGTTGATATTCACGCCGACGTTAGTAATGTTGGGGTTGTGAAAGGCTTCGGATTCGCGCTTACCGGCCTCGTAGGGTTTGGCAAACACCAACATTAACCCCGTGAGACTTCTTCGGGGGAGGTTAATGCTTTGGTTGATAACCTCGTCCGTCTTATCCAGGAAGCTGAACGTCTTATACATCACTACGTGGTCGTAAAGGAATGCCTTCCCGGAGCTGTATTCCATGCCAGCGCTACGGGCCAGCTCTTCGCTGTACACGGTCTCATACTGCAGCTCTAAGTTAGTGATAGAGTATGGGGTTGTTGTGGTAAGTGCAGTGCTTAGCCCACCAATGATGTTATTAGCATCTGCTAAAGTTACTTCAAACTGCAGTTCGGCAAGCTGTCTTGGGTAATACACACCGTGATTCGTGATTACTTCAAAGTCCAGCGGTATGACATACTTGCTACCATAGGCGGTCTTTATTCGCTTTGCGTCTGCTACTGCGGTTTCTCCGCTGCCGTCAGTAGGTTGCGTTTTCGTAGGTGTGCGGACCTTACGCAGGATAACCCTACCAATTCCTTGTTCTATCCTTTGCGCGCGGTCAAAGGCTGTCAACCATAAGTCTTTGTACGTGGCATACAGATCGTACCTATTCAAATCTAATAGCGATTCCCCAGCAAACTTGATTCTCATCTTAGAAACGATGTTGCGACCCACGTTGTTAACGATAATCCTTTCATCTGTGGGGCTTGACTGCACCGCTAGGTCGAACCTTAACGCCAAGGTGCCAGGAACTAAGACTAGGTTATCCGTTAGGCGGAGCACGCCTACGTACAGGGTTTCCCCTGGCTTTGCGCTGCTGGGGGTGAATGTGACCCGGTGAAAGGTGCGTTCTGCTTTCAGCCCGCCAACCTGCTTAGGTAATACGTTGGGATTTAACTTTGAGCTTATCATATATAATGGAAGTAGAAGGAACAGACCCCGACTTCGATCCCACCACTGAGGAAGGTCAGGCTGACATTAACGACGGTGATGAAGAACCGCTGCTTCCCACCCAACAAGTCGACGATTCCCTAAGGGATAGGATTGCAAAGGCCCTAAGACATCCCAAAGCACGCGAGTACGCGTTTCCGCGTGAGCACATAGAGCTTCAAAACATAGGCGAGCCGGAAGCAGCCGCGCGGGAAACCGTAGAGTGGGCAAAGCAGGAGCTAGAGCTGCGCTACGACAACTTTGATGCTGACGACGTAAAGCTCACAGAACGCGGAAACAAAGTTCTCATAAGCGTTCAAGACCTAAGATTTCCTGACAAAGACCGCTGGACGAAACCACAACCCCTCTTTGATGAGAATGGTGACGTTAGGGGCGACGTCTTAAGATTAAAAGGCTTTCAGCATGCTACCCGAAGCATGTTAGAAAGGTTGCAAACCCTGAATGAAAAGGTTGCGCTAGAAAAACGCGTCGAGGAACTACAAGAAACGTTAAAAGAAAGGGAGGAAGAATACGCAAAGCAAACTCAGCTAATTGTCGATGCTGAAAAGAAGTTCGGCAACGAAAGAATGGTAGAAATGAGAAACCAGTTGGATAAAACCCTGCGCCAAAGAGATAAAGCACAAAGGGACTTAGAAGAAGCTAAAAACTCAGGCGCCTCGGTGGAAGCACTGCGGGAAACGTTGGAAGAAAGGGAGGAGGAATACATGAAGCAAAACCAGCGGCTTGCCGACGCACATAGAAGGGAGGTCGAATTCAAAGAGCAAGACATAAGGGATCTGGTAGACCAAAGGAATGAGATTCCACGTGAAAGGAATAAATTACAAAAGGATCTTGGTCTCACCCTGCAGGCGTTGGACGTAAAAAGCGAAAACCTGCGGGCTGAAATGTCTGACTCCTTGGTAGAAAGGCGAATGTTAATGTCTGAAATCAATGCAAAAACAGATCAAATTCAACAGAAAGATCAAGCCATCAAAGACTTAGAGTATGAAATAGAACGACAGCGGGGGGTAATCGAAGATCAAGAACGCCCTGAGGAAGAAAAGGAGGCAGCTCAAAAGGAAATAGAAAATCTAGAGGTACGCCTTGCGGAATTGCGGGTGGAAAAGGAGAAGTTGGAGAAAGAATTAGGGCTTACCACCAAGGAAAAGGTAAAAAGAGCCCTTTTGAAGTATGGTGTTCCGCTGGCATTTGCGGTTGCTATTTCGAGCGTAGTAGGAGTTATCCTTAGCTCCCTTAAGGCTACAGGCGCGGGCGTAAAGAAATTAGGCAATGGGCTGACGGACTTGGGAAAAAAGATGGCAGCCGGTCTTCCTGGGCTGCTGGGTTCGGTTGTTTCCTTGGCACTTAGGGCCGGCGGCGAACTGTTGAAGTTCGTGGGGAATAACATTTGGATCTTGGTCGTCGCTATCGGCGTGGTCCTTTTGAAGAAGATGCGGGGTTGATCTTATCCTTGTGTATTACTGACGGCTTATAATCGTCGTCGGGCGCCCGAGGCATCCTCGACTGGGGATAAGTAAAGATAGTATTCGCACCGCCTTGATAATGCGGAACTAGCGGTATGGCAGTCATAGTAGAAATGGTCTTATGATTAAAAGTAGAATCGCTTGGCGCAGCTGATTGTGAAATAACAGCGTTTATCTTAACTTCGACATTAACGTTAGATGTTGCGTCAGTATTGATCTGAAGCTTTGCGTATTGACAATTAGCTACCATGTGAAAGGTTATTGGTACTATATCGTCTAGACTATTTGGCGGTTCATATGAAAAATGAGCTGACCGTCTAGTATTTTTCAGTGTTCTGTATGGTAACAATGGATCGTTATTCTCATCTACTACTCTAAATCCAATACCATATTCCTCCCTTACGCTAATACAAATTGTGCACATAATCAATCCCAACCCACCAACCTTCACCCACAATTCCGTGTCAACCCAATTAGCATTACGCAAGTATCTATCTTCCTCCAGAAAATAAAGGAATGAATCCTCCTTAGTATGTGGGTTCATATATACCAGCAAATAAATTTGCTTCTAGAGACTCATTACCGTAAGAGTGCAAATGGTTGCGTGGTTATATTTTTCATCTCTCTGATTTTCTATGCTATTTATGCAAACGCTCCCGGTGTCATCTACGCGCATTTGCAGCTTTACCTTCCCATGGCAATCGGCGACCATATGAAAAGTCCAAACCGATAAATTCTCAGCGCTGTCGGTGTTCGGCTCTACGGAGAAATGCACAGGCTCCCTGTTGTTTGTCTTCACACGCATAGGCTGCAGTACGCCGTTGTCATCCAGGAACCTAAAGCCGACGTTGGCGTGACTGCTCGCGCCCATGCAAATACTACAAAGGATCAATTTCTTTCCTGAGTAGTTCAAATTCACGGACATGCCCGTGACATCAACCCACGATGCCTGGGTGTATTTTTTCTCGCCTGTGTAAGTCGTATAGACACAATCTACTCCAGCCATGTAGGGGTTACTCATCGCCATATATAATAGCTCAGACCAATGCTTGCAGCTGCTAGGCCGGCTTTTAATAAGTTATGGTCATATTCCTCAGGTATCGCAGGCATAACCTTCTTTGATGGTTTCTTAACTACGGGTAGCTTCGTTTCGTGTGACTTTTTTGGCTTCTCTACGAAGTGAGGAATGTTCCTAAGAGTGTCAGAGTTCACGTCATTCACCCCAAACTTCATATCCTTAGTAGCTCGTTGAAGTTTGTTGTTGTATCCTACTACAGAACCAGTATTTATAGATAAATTACTGGGCATTAACCAACAACCCGGGGATACTGCATAGTCCAACCTTGCTTTGGAATTTTGTATGGCTAGTTGGTAACGCTGTACGCCCTTGCTAATATCACCCTCCAAGATCGAACTTTCGAATAAGACCAAGGCTTCGGCTCGCGTCTCTTCTGCGGCGCCGGTATTCCCAATTATATTTGATCGGGTATTTACCTGAGCTCCCAAAATGGAATACATGTAAGCTTCTATGCTGCGGTTCAAACGGGCAAGGCCGGCTTTGGTTAGTCCTTTGCCTTCTGGGGGTATGAAATTAAGATATTGCTTTGTTTGCTCGTCGTTGGTAATTTTGATAATCAGCGGGTTAGCTCCACGATACTTACCGCCCTCGTCTTTAAACAGAGGCCCGTCTCTGACTTCCTTAGTGGTCTTAGCGTTTGGTTCAAAGAAGGTGCTACTGTCGTGAGTTTCCTTATGATATCCCGTGTTCCATCGCAACTGCAGCGCATGAACTTCCCTGTTGCTTAGCTCGTGCCCACCAATCCCCCAATAAGCCCAAATGTGCCCCAAACCATTGTTAGCACCGGTAGTGCATCTAAAGTCTTTTCCCACAACTCCAAACTCCTTACAAAGCCTGTCATAGGCTGGAACGTCGTATTTATTATCCCTTGGATAGAACGCAGCATCTCCCGGCAGCGCAATAACACCCATTTCATGTAGTATTCTTCTAACCGTGAAGTGGAAGTGAAACATGAATATTGAATTCTTCATCAAGTTTGCACTTACACCGCAGCCGCTAGTGGCACACCAAACCGCAAAGTTTAGTTGCTGCGGCCAATAACGCATGTTAGGACCACTTAACCATTCATGAGATTCCTTAGCGGTGGTATGATTAATGGGCACGTTTTTGAAGATATCTCGCACCTTTAACGGAAAGGAATGGTTGTTAGAGATCCGCATGTTCAATGTCAAATCCAAACTTGGATGTTCATCAAATGAAACCGCGGGTATCGGATAAGTACCGGTACCAAGCAATAATTCCTTTGACCAACCTTGCACGGGCTTATGTTCGATATAACCAGAATTCTTCAGTTGATTGTCTATCTGATCGACCAGCGTAGGTTTCAAATCCTCGTTGCTGTACATCCTAGAGCCGTTATAGTAAATCCCATCGGGTCTTCTTTCGAACTTACTAGGGTCTGCATGCGGAAACATCTTCCTAAAGGCCCTCCAGTTCCAGTAATCCCGGTTGTCGTGATGTGGCTGCTCCTCAATATCATTCCCAAAAGCGTCGTACATTAGTATATATAATGGATGTCATACCTTCAGCACCTAAGTTGTACCCAGATGTTCCCTATACTACACCTAACGAACTAAACGCCGAAAACTTTCGTCTGAATAAAGCGAACTTAATCCTGGCTTACTTGGAAGGGCAGGCAAAACACTATGAAAAAGTTAGAAAAAAGTACGTTAGAGCCCGGAGTACGCTACATAAGATTGCGATAACTTCAGGATCCATATCTGTTGTGTTAACGGGCTCTGGCGTTGCTACTTCGCTTACTGGGCCGGGAATAATCGTTGGAGTTCCTTTGGCCGGCGTTGGGGCAGCTTGTGGTATCATTTCGGCTGTTGCTACGGGCATTATGAAAAAGCTATCTACGAAAATATCCAAGCATGACACGACAATAGCTCTATCTAGGGCTAAAGTAAATACTATTACCGATCTTGTCTCAAAGGCTTTGCGTGACAGAAAGATAGACGACGTAGAATTCTCGCTTATTCTGGCCGAAGACGACAAATACGAGAAATTAAAGACGGACATAAGGAATAAAAAAACAATCGTAAAAGATCTTTCCGAGGAATCTCGCAAAAAGATCTACCAGGAGGCAAAAGAAGAGCTTCAAAGA